>NC_046658.1:28523677-28528799 GCF_010883055.1 Belonocnema kinseyi
CGGTGGGTAGAGGGGAAGTGACTTTTTTCGCCGGACGCGCCGTCTACATTTATGGCGGGCAACTAAGCCCGCACCGCATCTACGTTTATAATATCTTTGCCTAGATGCAGCATGTATATAGTTCGAGGAACTAATTGTAGACGACGCTCTCGGCGAAAATTGCCCGATCCCCCCATGCCTCTCAACCCGATGATCACGCCCATCAAACTGCTTCTGCAATCTTCACCCGTCGAACTAGGGTACTATATTAGACAGGAATATGCAAACGCCATTCTGGTTTCTAGACAGTTCGCGGGAAACAGTGCGATAAGCATGTCATTTAGTTTAATTGAAATTAAGTTTAGAATATAAGAAAAATGGTCTGCTGCAGTGCTCCGTCTTGTAAAAATAGAAGCTAGGATGGATTTAAACTTTGCCGTTTTCTACTAGGGCGAAGAGAAAGACTGTCAATGTGGATCATAAATTGTAGACGCGATAAATGGAAACCAAATTTAAATTCAAGATTATGCGAAGTTATTACTGATATTTATGACTATCACCATATAATTCAAATATAGGGGGTCTGAAGATTATGTTTACATGTAATTAAATTGCCTATGATCATTTTTTTGCTATATTAAAGCGAAATGAGTTCCAGAAGTAAGTAAGGTTAGACACCCGTTTTTCTGCTGAACGACGCACATTATCCCACGCAAATAAAAAGAACGTATGATGTGAAATATAAATGGCTATTATAATAAATTCTTGAAAAAGTATTGTATTAATGTTTGACCTATAGTCTATTATTATTTTATGATTTGTTAATATTTATTTTAAAAATTTATGTTTTAATAACAATGCTTTAGTATAATTTAAAAATAAATAATCTGTATCATGTAAGTGTATTCATATAATTCAATATCAATTTAGCGATTTTGAATTTGGCGGGGAACGAGGCAGCTTGCATACTCCCATCTAATATAGTACCTTAGTCGAACAAGTCCAGCAAATAACCGATACGAAATATATTGAGAATTTTGAATTATTATTTTCAATTAATAAATCAATTATTTGAATAAATTTTGCATCAAGAAAATACGTAGATGCATATGATGTATTTTTAAATTAAATTAAAATGTAATTATATCGTAATAGATATTTTAGCTGCTACAACTTTTATGGAAAAAGTTAATCATTTTGCAATTAAAATTTACAGTCTATGAATAATATTATTTTGTTGTTTTGAAAAAGGGGCGGTAGAAATTCTACTAAATGAAAATATACCTTTAAAGAAATTCAAAGTTTTAATTGATAAACATATTGAGTTGAAAGTTAAAATAATTAATTTTTTAAATAAATATGATTGTATAACGTTCTCGCATGTGGAATTAGCGATTTGGAGTTTTTAGATGTAGAGTTAAATTTCATAGGAATACCGCCTCCCTCACGATTATTAATTTAAGTAAACAGTAGTTCGTAAATTTGTTTGTGTAATTAATTACGAATTAAATAAATTATAATTAAACGATAAAATTGTTTAATAAAATTATTTTTTTATTTTATTTTTTATATAATATTTGATAGAAATTTATGTATCTTGCTATTTATTTAAATTATGTCCCGATTTTTTAAATTTAGAACCCCACAATTTCCAAATTGAAAAAATTTATTTTTGAATTTTACTCGATTGGTTGAGAGGAATATATAAATATTGAGCCTTTCATTTCTCAATTTAAGCTAAAAGGTCAGAAATTATTGGAAAGTTTTAAAAACATTTATCTCTTGATTGTTAGTTTGTAAAAAAATAATCCGTAAATGAATTATTTATACGTTTGTACGTTGTGCCGTGGCTCGCAAGTTTGAGCGCGCGTCTTTTGAATTCCGCGATTTGCGTTCAGATATTTATTCTTTGCATTTGGAATGTTTGAATGAAACTTTATCAAAAAGACCTCTGTAGATCGCAGTATTTATATGTGTGTTCATATTCTGAATTTTTTATTTGAATAAGTATAGTTAAAGATTTTTACGTATCTCGGCATCTTTTGGCGTAATATTGGAATTTTCGATTTTCTGCATATATTACTTACGATAAAACAAAATTACTAGTCCTATTGAAAAGTGGTTAAAAGAAATTTTGTAGGCTTTTTCAAAACCGATAATTTCTCTTTGAGGCTTTTTGTCGTATTTTACATCATTTGGTTCAAAATTTGAATGTGGTGGTGTCAAATTTCTGGCAATTATAATACTAGTAATACTTTCTCCATCATAAATAATTAGAATGTAATAAATGAATACAAATTTGTATTACTTTTTTGGGCGAATAACTTTTTTCTATCAATTTATTTTTGTACCTTTTGTTGTTTTTCCACAAATTTTTCATTATTATTTTCAATGTCATTTTTATGATTAAAATCAAAACAACGTGTCCTGTCAAAAAATAATCCATAGCGAATTTGTAGCTCTTCTTCGGGTAAACAATTTTTGTTAAATCATTTTTTTTTTTTTTTGGTAACTTGTCTCATTTTTTCACAAATTTTTTTCTTTTAGATTTTAAATGTTATTTTTCACGAATAAAACAAAAAGTACGCGTCCTATATCAAAAAGTGATTATTATTATTATTTTTTGTGCAATAAAAATTATAATTTTCGATTTTACAAGAAAATCCAAAAAGTTTTTATGATAATTTATAGGGCTTTTAAAAAGCAATGTTTTTCTTCACTTTACTTCTTTCTCATATCAAACGTTGTTTAGCTTAAAATTTTGATTTTCGATTTATTAAAAAAATTTTGAAAATGCTATAACTGAGAATTTTTTTTTTGTATAAAAAAGTCATCAGGATCAATTGTTTGGCTTACTAAGTACTATTAATAGCCGTAAATAAAAATTTTAAATTAAAAATTTTAATCATAAATGATGAGCATAAGAAGAATTAGAGGCCCTTTCATTTTCTTCATTAATTTCAGTTTTTAAACCATTTGAATTCTACTTTAGAGTAACACGCTGTTACTTTTCTCTGGAATATTGATATTTTACCCAATATAAATAAAATGGAAAATAAAATTTCTTAAGTATAGTCTCAATATACTTGTTCTCTGTCATTCTTTTAATTGTTGTAGTTTCGTTTTCTGAGTCTTGTCGATTTTTCGATGTGTATTTTTATGCTAACAAATTTTTAAACCATACATTATATGGGTAATGTCTTAAAGAATTGTTCTTTTTTCAAGAAACCCCTTTTTCTCGGTTTTCGCTTAACTGCTTTTTGGTAGAAAGTCTACTATTATATTTGTTTAAAACTGCTCCTTTCTGATTGAAAATTCATGTATTTTGCTAAAAATTTCTTTTCTCTACCGAAAACAAATTTCCTGCGTTGAAAATTTATAATTTTTTCTTAAAAATGGAACTGTTTGGTTCTACAATAATCTAATTTGGTTGATGATTCAGCAATTTTGTAAAAAATTGAACTTTTCGGTTGAAAATTAAGTTTTTTATTTCAAATTAAACAATTTTTATAACCAGTAAACTGGTTTAATGAAAATTTAACTTTTTGACAGAAAATTAACTTTTTTCTTAAAAAATCATATTTTTAGTTCAAAATTCAATCTTTTTATAGGTAAATCGTCCTCCCGGCTTTAACATTCAAAAATTTTGTTAAAAATTAATATATTTTTTGAAAGCTCGTCTTATTTTGGTAGATCATTAATATAATACTGGAAAATTCATTTCTTTGGTTAAAAAAATTAACTATTTTGTTCGCAATGTATCTTCTTTAATTGAAAATTAAGCGACTAAGTTAAAAGTTGAACTTCATCATTAAAAATTTATATTTTTAGGACGCACCTTGATCTTTGGGGTTGACTCTTTTGTAGAAAATTTAATTCCTCAATTTAGTTGAAAATTAATATTTTTTTAACATATAACAATTTTTTTGACATTTTGGGTTTTTTTGTTCAAAATTAATTTTTTATCTGAAAATTGCAATTTTCCATTTTTGTTAGAAATTTATCCTTTATAAGTTTAAAATATAAGTATTTGTTAGAAAATTAATTTTTGTTGTTGTTTTTCATTTAATTTATTTTGTTATTTTGTTTTCAATAAAAGTATGATATTTAATTGAAAATTAAAGTTTCAGGTCTTACTTATTTTAAAACAATAAAACTGAAATAAGATTTATTCTATAATAGAAAAATCTAGACGGTATTACAAGGACAAACGTCTTGCTTTTCAAATAAAACATTAAACTATATTAAATTCAAAATTCAGAAGAATAAAAAGAAAAAGTAAAATCTGGAGACCAATACAGTTACATATTGATGACAGAAAATTGGAAAAACTTAAACAGCCATTGTTATGTATACTTAAATTTCAGTACCAATAACTGGACTTTTTTCGGTACACTGCCAATTTGAATGTAACTCCATGAAACAATTTTATTGAAAGAGAAATATTAAAATAAACATAAAAAATAATTATCCCAATAATTAATAAAGTAAAAATGTATCCTTTGTGACAAGAAATACACATCTATTAATTTAACCAAAGTTTATTAAATTTTTTAATGTAACTAAATAGTGAACTAAACTAAAATTTATTCACTTTTCAAATTTATTTGAATTTCATTTAAATTTTTAACTTAATTTTGAAAAATAATTTTTGAAATTTAACTGAAAATCTAAAGTACGAACAGATTTAATTGTTAATTTTAACATAACAATAAATATAACAATTTTAGGCCCTCATTAATTTTAATATTTTCGGCGTGCAGAGGCAGCCCCGAGTCAGCTATATATACATATAGCTGGCAAAGACAAGCGCGAGAATTGAGACAAAGATAACTATGATTGAGAAACAGAAAATCAACGGAACGTTCGGTTTGACTTTCAATGTGCGCCTTGCCCCACCCCTCCATAGACGTAGGCAAAGGACGCGGTTGCCATAGAAACGTTGAATAGTTGAAAAGGGCAGCACCTCAAGTCATGAAAAAATGTAGTTGGATATATATATATATATATATATTCGGTTCTGATTCCTCTAGAATCAAAACGAAGGGCCTATGACAAAGCCACCGAACGCGTCCTCGGGTTGCGGATAGAGGGTCCCTGTACCAAGGTTTTCTGCTGAATATGGTTACAAAAATAAATAGGC
>NC_046658.1:28528899-28532051 GCF_010883055.1 Belonocnema kinseyi
GTATAGAATATTAAGAACTGGCTTTTCAAGTATTTAAGTAATATTTAAATTTATATTCAATACGCTAATTAAAAAATTTTATGTTTTGAAAAAATCAGTTATATTGTTTTTTTATGTAGTTTATTTTATAACAAGTTAAAATAGTCTTATGTTCTAATCTAAAGATTTTGAAATATTTAATATCATGTTATTTTTTAACTTGAAGCTTTATAATTGGAACATACAAAGAAATAATGGCCTCCTATGCATACTAATTGTCCGAAGAACAATTATTTTTTAGAGATAGAAACTGTAGTCTTAACATGTAGAACAGTCTTATGTTTATAAGAAATCTTTAAAATTCTAAAGCTTAATCTTGTATTTTAAAGAATAGTGACATGATTTAAGTTTCATAACTCAGGTACATGTCTACCGAAAGAAATCTCTGAGTTTTCTTTAGCGAAATAGCTTAGCCCATTTGAGTCTATAAACAAAGTCGATTTGAAACAAAATAGTCTCATAGATAGTTTGCGAGATTTGGGTCCTTTCTAAGATCCTTTTAGTGGTCGTTTTAAGAGTGGTGCGACGGTAATATAATGTTCCTTTTGTAGTCGTCACGTACCGGGCGGGCAGAGTTATTTCCAGTAGTTGGTCCTGGCTAATCCGCTCTCCCTTTTTAAATTTCTCTTCAAATTATTAACACTTTTTTTAAATTGATGAATGTTCTCATTATACTTATTTATAATTATAACTTATATACTGATATACAATTTTCTAGTTGAATTGAAAAATGTCTTTTTTGGCGTATCTCATTCCATTTACAAGAAACGTTCTATTAATTCCAATTTTAAGCATTAAAAAAAAAGTTAGATATCTGAAGTCATATCGAAACCCCTAGATTTTGAATTATTATGTTTTAGGCTGTTAACTATGAAATTAAAAAAAATTTACTTCTAAATTTTAATCCTAAAGCTTAACAAAGGACCCGTGAGTGTCAGCTACTCTATTGAAATAGCCTCCCTGCTTGTTATTTATGATCGTATTCTTATTTCTATTTCGGAAAGGATATTTTAAAGCTGTCAGACCATTTAAACGAGCTTCCTGGACCTTTAAAAATATCTACCTGAGTGCCTGCGGAGAATTTCTCTGAGCTTCTTTGGCCTAAAGAATTTTTAGTATATACTCGAAGATTCTTTTCGGTAGGGATAGAAGAAATAATTATAATATATTTGTACAAAGTACAAAATCCCTTTTCAGGATAGGAACTATATAGTTTTAATACGTAGAACAGCCTTTTTTTATAATAAAATTTTTAATACTTTAACAATTTTCAAAGTCAGTCTCAAATATTCAAGAATATTTTTGCGTTTCAAATACCACTTCTAAATACTAATATAGGCCTAACACGTAGCACATTCTTATGTTTATAATAACCTCTTTTAAACCATAAAATTCCTAAAACTCAGCATCAAATGTTCAATAATATTTTTGAATTCTAAATTCTATAATACAATCGCATAGAATAACTAAAAATGATTGTACAACATACAAGATTCGTTTTTTAAAAGTTACAAACAAATATTTTTAAATTCTCATAAATTCCCGAAGAGCACAATCATCAAAGAAATTCTCGGTCATATTCCCGTGCTTCCGGACATATTCTCGGTCACATAAACTATTTAGAACTCTGCACGGGACTAGGCATGCCATTCTGGCGTTGACACAATGAGAGGGGAGGTCCGCCATCTTTTGATGTCCTACGACAAACATCGCGGCGTCCACATGTTTATATATTCTTGCACAGTTTGTCGGCAAAAAACGCTCGTGCGCATAATCAGTAGCACATCGTAAGATGGCGGCTCTCCCCACTCATAGAATTCTTCCCCCTCCCGTGAAATCAACCCCGCTCGTCAAAGTTAGAATGGCATGCCTAGTCCCGTGTTTCCTATGTCCATGGAAAAAACAAACCCGTCACTAGAGTTTTAACAGAGATGAGGTGGGAGATTGCCGAACCCAGGTATTCAATTTCGAGCGATTTTCCGCAGCGTCTCCTCTGACACTAAGCTTTTGCGAACTAAAATAAAGCGCCCCCAATGACATATAGCCTGTTTACGAGCTAAAATAGATGATGACGACGGTTTTACTTCAGCGGTCAAACAGGGCGACATCATGGACATAGGAAACAAGGGACTAGCAAAAATATTGTAAACATACAGCGGTACGGGGCGTCAGAGTGGGAAATTATATATATAGGGCATTACATTTTCTGCCCTATCGAGGTGCTGCCCTCACCGTAATGATTTTTTCAGATCTGAAGTTTGGGCCAGGTTTTCTGGACATAGTGTTTTTAAAAAATTGTAAAAAATGTTTTCTCGAAAAATATAATTTTTTAATTCAAAAAGAAGAAACTAGAAAGAAGTTTCGAGATAAACCAGTGGTAAAAAAATTTATACTCGATAATTTTCTTCATTAATTTTTTTATTGAAATAATCAAATATTTAGAACAAAGAAAAAATTTTTCTAATGTTTAAAGTTTTTGAAAATTATTGTTTGAATGCAAAATAATAATTAAAAAAAAAACATATTTCTGGATCACATATTTTGGTTGAAAATATACATGGTATTTTTTTTTAAATTACAAAAAATCTTCCGAAAATCAAATTGTTAATTAAAAAAATTAAAAAGGAATTTTGAAATGAATTAGTGCTGATTTAAATCCTACAAAATTTGTTTGGAAAATGTTATCATCTTCGAGGAAAATTTAGCGAGAATTTTTCTTCCGTTCAAGGCACAAGTGTTTTTACATCAATTTTTCTATACATTTTTTGTAGAATTATTTTAATTTTAAATTTAAACAATAACTTTTTAACACTAAATATTAAACAAAAATTTATTTGATAAAAATATTTTATTATCGTAATTTTTATGAATAAATAATATTGATTAAGAAACAATTTTATATAGGGAATTTTATTATTTGAAAATTTTCCAATTCGGTAATATTATAAGCCGTTCGGGAATTTGATTAGTTTTGGAATTTTATTATTCGAGACAGAGAGAGTTTTACCAAATCGGGAATTTGATTTTTTTCATGTATTTGAGCCGTCCCTGTAAAATTACAGAAAATTCGCTGTAATTATAATTTCGGCACCTGAATCTTGTCGAAGCTTTCC
>NC_046658.1:28532151-28543604 GCF_010883055.1 Belonocnema kinseyi
ACATATATATGTACCATTTTACGGTAAGTCACAAAACAACAGGGGGGGGGGTAGCTCGCCGTTTTGCCACCATTGTGGATTCGCGCCTGGTTTTCCTACAGTATTTATTAAAAAAAATGTGTATACAAATTTTTGAAATCGCAAGTTATAAAGATAATCTCAATTAAAAATTTAAAAATTCGCTTTACATCCAACTTTGATCCTTGGGTCTTGGCGATTTTTGCTTAATACATTTCAGTCACTGATAAACGGGAGTAAATTAAATAGGAATATTTCTCAGAAAATAAATTATTAAAATACGAAAAAATTGGGGAGACTTTCTTGACCTCTAGGTAGTAAAGAAGGAAATCGTCCAAAAATGTAAAAACTAATTTAAAAACTAATTATTCTCTTTTAAGATATCAATACAATTTACAAAACACTAATTGTAAAATTTTCAGATTTTTCAGCCTTCAGTTTAATAACTCAAATTTTAACGTTAAAAGTTACCTCATTTTCAGCATACAGGCTTATTGTTTGAATTTTCACAATTTTTGTTATAAGTTATGGGTTACGCCAAAAATAACTTATTCTGGGATTTGAAATTGCTACAACGTGAAAAGGTAAAAAGTTTAAATTCAATGTATTCAGATTGAAGTATGCAAATTTATTTGGTTTTAAATATAAATTAATTAAAATTTTTTTTTCAATTTTCACAATTGTAATTTATAACTTTTAAAACTAAATAAGTGTAGGTCAAACATGAAAAAATAGACTTGTTTAAAATTTGAAGCGGTTTTATTATATATATTAAACCATTAAAACCTCTGACCTGTTTTTAAGCTTTTTAAAACTCATTTGAAAACTTTTTCACACGCTTTTGGTTATAATTTCTTAATAAAAGAATAATTGCTATTTAGTCTACAGAGCAGCAATTCCAAAAATATATAAAGTTTTAATGGTTAAGACATTTAAAATTTTTAGTCTTCAGTATATTGAATAATTCGAAATTTAAAGGTACTTAAATATGTAAGAATGATTGAATTGAAATAGTTCGATAATTTCAGATTGAAACATATCAAATTATTTAGTTAGAAAGTAAAATCGTATAAAGTTATAAAATGAGAAATAAACATCTTTTAATACTCGAATCATTATTATAGAACAATTAAAATCGTATAACTTCAGATAAGTTTGAAAGTAGGCCTATTAAAAATTAGAAGTGCCTGAAAGAACTCAACGAAGGTTTAGTTTAAAAAGCTATTCAAGAGAGTGCTTTTTCAAGTTTTATTAATTAATTAATTTATTTATTTATCCTCGCCAATTTTTTTAAACAATATAGCGCATGATTTTGGTCAACTTTAAAAAATATATATTTAATGTTCGCTCAAGGTCAGTTTTGTTCAAAGTGCTTGTTCCTGGATAAATTGTCTCTTATTGTTTCCGCTTTTCGTTAGGTCACTCATTGATTGTGTTTTTCATAGAAAACATTGAAATCTGGGTTTTTCATATTTATAAAATTATAATTAAAGGTCACTAAGGGTAATTTTCTGTATAACATATTGATTTATAAATAATGTTTTGTCAAACTATAGAACGAATTTCTTCACCCAAAGACACGAACCTGAATTGTACTATAGTAAAAACAGCCGGAAAGAATTAGACGTAAGCGAAATTAAAAAAAAAACCTTGGTCGGCCTATAAATATTCATTTTTTCCCCGAAACATTAAAAAGAAACTTTTCGAAACGATTTCATTGCAACAATTTGATTAAAGAAAAAGAAAAATATCATAATTTTTACATACATTTCTTAAATAAAAAATTATCAACAAGATTTGTAGAAAATATATTACAGAATAAAATGATTGTCCCGGAAGTTAGAACCGAAAATCATTATTAAAAAAAAAGTTGTTCTAAATGGGGCCAGACTCGCGAACAGGAAAAATCGCGAAAAGAAGGTGAATTTCAAAATTGAAAAGTAAAAAATTGAAAACAGTGACAAAGTGTAAACGTTCGATTGAGTCTTCATAAACAATGTTCAATTTAAAAATCACTTCAAATTAATAGATTCTTAAATGAACACCTTTATTCAATTTCAAACTCTTATTCAAGTATTATTTCAGTATGAAATATTCCATTTTTAACATATTCAATTTGGAAATTGAATAAAAAAACAACAATTTTCAATAGTAAACAAGTAAAAAATGAATTGTCACCATTTCAGATTGATAAATTTAAACTTTGAATGTTACAATTATAATTTTTCTACTTTGTAATTTGTAATTTAAAAATAAAAGTATTGTATTTTGATTTTCGAAGAATAGTTGAAAAATGTTTAATTTAAAAAAAAAATCGAATAGCTTGTATGTTTTTAAATTTTCCAAATTAAAGAAAAAAATTGAGCTCAAGAATTTTGAAAGATTAAAAAGATTTTCTTTTAAGATTTCTAGGAAGATTTAAAATAATTTTTTATTTCGAAAAAGTCCATAACTCAAAGAGAATATTTAAAAATATTGCAAAACATTTCAAAATATTTACAACATTGCAAAAAAATCTGGAAGCTCTTGAAACAATTTTGTATGCAGGATTTTACAAAAATGTTAGCAAAAATTGGAATCCGTTTAAAAGATATTTAAAAGTTCCGAAAGTTTAAAAAATCATTTTAAAAGATTTGAAATAATTTAAAAGAAAATTAATACCTTTGATGGTTTCAAAATTAAATGTTGACTTTTTATTTTGAAAAATGACATCATTTTAAGAGGAGGTATAAAAATATGAGACCACTGAAAAAATTATTATCAAATATTCTTAAAATTTTTTAAATATTGCGAAAGGATTTCAATGATTTTCGAAAGATTTCACAAAGGCTTTAATGATTTCCCAAAGATTTCAACAATTTAAAAAATATACCAAATATTTCAAAAATAAACCAAATATTTCAAAAATATTAAAAATATTTTATAAAGATTTCAATGATTTTCCAAAGATTGAAATATTTCGCAAAGATTTCACAAACATTGAAATAATTTGCTAAAGATATCTCGAAGATTTGAAAAGTTTCGCAAAGATTTTGGATAGATATAAAGGATTTCATAGACTCTAATGATTTTTTAAAGATTGCAAAAATTACAATTTTTAAAAATATTATAAAAAGATTTCAATTAATTCCCAAATATTTTTAAGATTTTAAATATTTCCTAAATATTTCGGATAAATATAAAAGATTTCATTAAGATTTCAATGCTTTCCCAAAGATTTAAATAATTAGAAACATATTAGCAAATATTTATAAACTTTAAAAAATATTTCACAAATATTTCGGATAGATTATTAATATTTCACAGAGAGATACATTATTTCCAAAATATTTTAGGTAGATTTTTTGAGAAACTAAAACAACCTGATGAATTTGATCATTCGATTTCACAGGGGGGCAAGTTAATACTTTGCTCCTCCCTGATCGAATCCTGGTGGATTTCTGGATAATAATATTCTAATATTGTTAAAGTTATGTGACATTTCAATCTACGAAATAACAGTAAAAGTCTTTTTTAGAACAAGATTATTGTTTCTATTGTCCAAAACTGCAAGAAAGATCGAACGGGGATTGGGGTGGGGCGAGAGTGGGAATAAGGAGATGGAAGGGCTGAGAAAAATAGAACAAAGAATAGAAAGGAAAGAGAGGGAAGAAAGAAAATGAAACATAGTGATAAAGGGTGTAAGATTAGAGGGGAAGGAGCTGAAGGAAGGGGTGGACGAAGTACTAAAAAGGATTGATGCTAAGGTAGAGATAGAGGAAATGCAAATTATGGAAGGGAAGTGAGAAGAGGGGAGATAATGGTACTGGTGAAACTAAAGAAATGGGAACATAAGAGGGAGGTGATGACAAAGAAGAGGTTATTATATGGTAGTCCAGAGATAATAGAGGATGATTTGACATGGGTAGAAAGGAAGATGCAGTATAAAGGAAAATAGCGGAAAAGGAAAGAAAAAAGGTAAAGAGAACATATGTTAAGTATGGGAGAATTCAGATAGGTGGAGTATGGTGGGATTGGTATGACGAAAGGGAACAGAAAGTAAGAAATGAGGTGCAGGGAAACTAGAAGAGGAAGGAACGGGAGATAGGAAAATAAGAAATAGTAAGAAGGGGAAAAAATGAGAAACGAAAGTGGGGAAGAATGGAAGATTTGTTACTGGAATATAGCAGGATTGGAGAGAAAGGATAAGGAGTTTATGAAAAATTTAACACAATGGGATGTAATCATAATGATGGAGACGTGGCTAGATGAAAAGGGATGGGAAACAGTAAGGGGAAGTTTAACAAGAGGTTACAAATGGCAAGTGCAAAATGCAAAAAGGAAGAATAAAAAGGGCAGGGCAATGGGAGGAATGGTGATGGGAATAAGGAATGAATGTATAACAGGGAAAGATAAGAAAGACATGAATGAACAAAAAGAAGGAGTAATAGTAGAAGATGCTATTATGGGAGGAGAAAATTGGAAGGTAGTGGGGATTTATGTGAACGGTGATATGCAGGAAAAAACAGAGGACATTAAAGAAATGATTGAAGAAAATAAAGAAGAGATTAGGATGATACTAGGTGGGGATTTCAATTCGAGAACAGGAGACAGAGGAGGAAAGGACTGGGGAGAAGAGAGAGAAAGAAAATCCAAAGATAAGGTACTAAATGGGGAGGGGAAAAAGTTGTTGAAGAGCTTGGAGGAGTTGGGATGGTATATCTTAAACGGGAATATAGAAGGGGATGAAAAAGGAGAATATACACGCGCAGTAAGTGACAGGGGAACGGTAATTGATTATGTGATAGTAGATGATAAGGTAAGAGAGAAGGTTAAGAAACTAGAGGTAGGAGAATATATTGATTCAGACCACTTTCCCTTAATAGTGACAGTAGAGGGACAAAAAAGCAATAGCAATATGAGTAAAAGGGGAGCAAATGAAAAAAGTGTGGGATAAGGGGATTGGTCAAGGGAAGGAAAAGAACAGTTTGGAGAAAAAATAAGAAATATCAAAATGGGAGAGGGAAATGTGGACGAGGAGATGGGAAAAATGATAGGAGAAATAAAAATAGGATTAGAGTGCCCAAACAAAAATGAAGTTAGTAAAGGGGGGAATAGAAATGAGTGGGATGTGGAATGCAAAGAGAAAAAAAGGAGGTCAGCAAGGAATTAAGAAAGTGGAGAAAAGAAAAAAGTAATGGGGAAGAATATAGGGAAAAAGGGAAGAGTATACTAACTTGTGTTATCAAAAGAAAGAGGAAGAGAATAAAAGGTTTGAGGAAGAGGCGGAGAAGGCTAGGACGGAAGAAGAGGTATGGAAGGTAGTAAATAGAGAAAGAAAAATAAGAAAAAGAGTAAACCAAGATATTGAAATGATAGAATGGAAGAAATATTTTTTGGATTTGCTAGGAGGAGTAGAAAGAAAAGTTATAAAGAGAGGAAAATATGGTAGGGAAAGAGATGAGGAAGAGGAAATTTCAAGGGAAGAAATAGTTAAAGTTTGAGGAATAATGAAGGATGGAAAGGCACCTAGTATAGATGAGATTCCAAATAAAGTATGGAAATATGGAGGGGAGGAACTAGAGGAATGGGCATGGATAATGTGTGATAGAGTATGGAGAGGAGAGGGGTGGCCAGAGTTATGGAAAGAAGGAGTAGTTATACCAATAGTAAAGAAAGGCAAGGGAGAGGAGGTTAAAGATTATAGGGGGGTGACGTTGATGCCAACACTGTATAAAATATATGTAACTATTTTGTCGGAGAGATTGAAGATAGAAGTTGAAGAAAAAAAGATCGAGTCACCGAATCAGACAGGGTTTAGAAAAGGAATGGGGGTAATGGATAGCATATATGTTCTGAACTATCTAGGAAATAAGAGAATTAAAAGGGAGAAAGGGGCAAAGATAGCAATGTTCGTGGACTTAAAGACGGCGTTTGACTCATTAAACCGAGAAGAAATAGAAAAAGTTATGATAAAAAGGGGGATAAGAGAGGGATTAATAAAGAGAGTATCAGAAATGTTTAGAGAGACAAAAAGCAGGGTAAAGGTAGGAGAGCAAGTAGGAGATAGTTTCTGGTTGGTGAGAGGTGTGAGACAAGGGTGTCCTCATAGCCCACTTTTATTTAATTTATTAATATCAGACTTGGAAGAAGAAATGAGGAAAAAGGGTTGAGGAGGAGTTAGGATAGGGAAGGGAAATATATATACACTGGCATGCGCAGACGACATAGTGTTGATAGCAGAGAATGGAGAAAGGATGGCGGGATTAATTACAGGATTAGAGAAATATTTAGATGGGAAAACGCTGAATGTAAATGTAGAAAAGACAAAGATAATGAGGTTTAGAAAAGGAGGGGGAAGGAAGAAAGAATGGGCAGGGAGATGGAAAGGAATAAAGTTAGAAGAAGTAAAAGAGTATAAATATTTAGGATATATCTTACAAACGAATGGGGATCATACAGCTCATATAAGAGAAAGGATACAAAAAGCAGCAGGGATAATGAAACAGGTATGGGGAATAGGAAAAAGAAGGTTAAAAAAATTGGAGAAGGAGAATGTGGTTATTTGATACGCTGGTATGGCTGGTATTAGGTTATGGAGCAGACATATGGGGATGGAAAGAACGGAAAGATACGTATTGAGAGTTTACAAGAAAGGTATCTAAGGTAGACACTAGGGGCAGACTGGAGGACGCCAGGATATATGGTGAGAGAAGAAGCGCAAAGGAATAAGTCATGTATTAGAGCGGGAAAGAGGGCATGGAAATTTGAGACGAAGCTGAGGGAGGGAAACGGAGGGGAGTTGGCGAGAAAGTGTTTGATGGAGGTAGAAGAGAGGAGAGGGAGGGCGATCGAATTAACGGGATGGGAAGAAGAAAGGAGGGAGTTCTTTAATGATAGAGAAATAGAAGACGGAACTGGAGTAAACTATGAAGAATTGGAAAAAGGGAGAGGGAAAGACAATGAATAGAAAGATGGGGGGCGATTGAAGAATCAAAATACAATAAATGGTATAAGATGATAAAAAAGGAAGGGGTGCCAAAGTATTTAGAAAAGGGATGGGGAGAAAGCAGGTGGACCAGAATAGCAAGATTTAGATTGGGAGACGAAGTGAGGGAGGGGATATACTGGAAAAAAGAAGAGAACAGAAAGTGTAGAATATGTGAATGGGAGGAGGAAACATGGGAGCATGTATGGGAAGGATGTAGGGGAGGAATGGAAGATAAAGGAAACTGGCAAGAAAATGTGGTTAAGATTCTAGGGGAAGATAGATTAGGAGAAGAATGGATGAAGGAGTTGGAGGTTGCTAGAGGGGCGAATGATGGAGAATGAAAGAATGCACGTGAAAAAGGTAAATTGAGGTATAAAAAAGTGAAAGAAAAAGGAAACGGAAGTCGCTTAGATTAGAAGCGTGAAAATTGTAAGTAATGGTAAAGTAAAAGTTAAGTAGACTAAGATGTGTTTGCGTTCTCATGCTCTCTCTTGCTTGTACTCTCGCTTTCGTTCGCTCGCTCACTCACTTGCTAATAAGTCCTAAATTGCGCTATCGCAGGAAATAGAAGTAAGGAACTAGATATAAGACTTTATGTAAATAGCTGTGAATAATTGTATATATAGAAAGGATAAGAGTGTAAAAAAAAATGTTTAAACGGAAAAATTGTAAGGAACGGAAGTCATGTAAACTCTTAGGGGACACATTATGAATAAAGAAGAAGAGAATTCTTTACAGAATTTTGTTGTTGTTGAAAAAGTGCATTGTATTCTTTTTATCTCACAAAAAAGTTCGCAAAAGAAAAAATAAAAATTCGCTCTAAAACAGTGCTGAATTGAATGCTGAATTGAATCTTACAAATTTTGTTTTGTTTGAAGCACACGTGTTTTTAAATTTATTTTTGCGTAACATATGTATACGATTATTTTTATTTTAAATTAAAAAAATAATTTAAATATTAAACACTAAACAAAGTTTCTATAATTAAAATATTTGATTGTTGTATTTTTAATAAATAAGTTATATTAATTAAAACATTATTTTCTCAATTGCTACAGTTCGGGAATTTTCTAGTTTGTATGTTTTGTAATTGGACAGTATTCGGTCTGGAATTTTATTATTAGGGAATTTTCAAGTTCAATAATATTGTAAACTGTCCAGAATTTTATTATTCTGGAATTTTTAAATTCGGAATTTTATAATTTCAGAAAGTTCACTGTGTCGGGAATTGTATTATTCGAGATTTTTCAGTCCTAAAAATATTTCAAAACATTTTAAAAGATTGATAAAATTGTAAAAGAAAATCTGGAAGATTTTCAGGCAATTTTTTCGAATTTTACAAAAATTTTACGATAAAATTTTAATTATTTGCAATTTAAAACTATACCATATAACTTACGTAAGTATTTCAAGTAAGCTGTATCAATTATAATATTTTACAGTTTATTTTAAAATATATTTTATGAAACATGATATATTTTATGAATGCGCCAGTGAAATTCTGTTTGTCTAATTTTTGTTGCCAATGCGAAACGTAATCTAGCTTATAACTGCCGTCTTAACGTCTAAAAACCGAAAGAACACTTTTCCTGCCACTTGGAATTATAATTATATTTTTATAAGAATGTTAGAACATATAATAATTAATAGACTGGGGCGAAAAACCAACATTGTGCTTTCAGGAAACGCCTGGATGCGGAAAAGTGTCCCAGTCCAATCCGAAACTAAGCGCACTTTGAAATTTTGAAATCGGATAATATCTTCGGTCTGTTCTTTGAGGGTGAAATCTCGAAATTTCACTAAAAAGCACTAAAATTTAAGGTTTTGCAAAAATGGGCTTAAAATCGATACCAATGCCTTCAAAGGGTGAATTTACGATAAAAAGTCATCAGAGGGTACTTAGAGGTCCGTACCGAATCGCCAAAGTCACCCCATGCCAATCCTCATGGAGGGGGGAATGGCTCAAAATTGCGTATTTTCGAGTAAAACGCTTAAATACTTGTGCAGCTCCTAGCTAACTGAGTTCTACTACTTCGACTGATCTAGAGCCCACCACGTGGAGGTGGCTGCACATCGGGCTCCAACCACGCCCTACCCAACCAACCAACCATATGTAGAACGTGCTTATTTAAGTCTCAGAGTCATTAATTACACCCACAAAGTATTGCTTAGTGTCAAATAAGTTGACAGTCTTTCGAGAAAGAAGTGTGGCGCGTATCTGTCGGTCCCGAGCCTCGGGATCGATGCCTTGTCTGGACACCTCTGTTACCAGTCTAACAGTTCTTTCTACCGCTACTGTGTGACAAGGGAAAGATGTAAAGTCCTAATCTGGTACCAAGCCATCGACCATAGGTAGCTTAGCGGTAAGTTCATCCTCTGTTATAGGATTTAAAACTGGAGGTACGGTAAGTGAAACATCTGTCTGTTCCCAAATAATCATTTCTGTGTAATCACTAGCTCCAAAATTAACTTTCAGCACAATATTGTATCTAACAGTTGTCTGTTGCTTATGTTTTGCTTCCAGAATTTTGGTGAGTGAGTCTTGGCGAACGGTAAGCCTAGGGTCGGTTACCATTCCAAGAAGTATATTTTCTGGCATGGCAGAGAAGCCGTTTGTCTGAATGGAAGTGTTTACCACATTTCGGTACTTCAGAGGAAGAAACTTTGACAATTTGATTGCTTCGAAGAGGTACCGACTCACATCAGCGATAGACTTGTCCCGTCTGATGTGGAACCACTGAGGTACGTATACTGTGAGTAAGTATTCAACTAATACTTGCAGTTTGTTTGTGGGTCTTGTTGTTTATATGTATAATCTCAGAATTCTATTTGCAGTTGTTAGCCAGCGAGCCATGTCGATGGGGCCTATCTTCCGGGAGGCAAGCTCAGGACAGCACGCTCCGAACCGTATCGCATCTGATATCTCATAAAGATACCTTTGATCTGAGCTGAGATCAGTGGGCTCGATCTAAGGTAAGTCAGATTCAACTTGTTTAAACTTTACAACATCGAGGGTCTCACAAGTTGGAAGTTGTCCCCCTATTGGCCCTGAGTATTTGTTCGGACCAGAGGTAGGTCCGTCAATAAATACGAAAAGACTTCTGAACGGTAGCTCATTGAAATGTAATAGACAGACAACCCATTGCAAGGGACGCTCAAGTCGTTCCTCTAGTAGACGAATAATTCCTCCCTTCCAGTCCGTATTACCTTCCAGTCCGTATTACGACTACCACTGCATCGAAGCCTCCATTCAGTTCTGTTTTTACGTAATTATATATAGAATCACACTCATCTTGGGCATGGCTCGATGGTGTGACGACATGGCCTACGTATTTAGAATCTGGTTCGGCCACCAAAGATATGTGTTCCTCGTTAATAAATCCGGAGGCTGTCAATGTTTCGTCTTTCCGACTATCAAAATATAAGCCACGAATAGAATCCTCATGGCGTGAGTCCTCCTTCAACTTGGAGCCTATTTGAATTTTCTCGCGCCTTATCTTACTTTCATCTATGACTAGACACTCAGGTACTTTTTGAGAAATATCAGGGGAGATCATACCTGCTCGAATGGCAGCGAGGAGTACAGACGAGCTTAAATGTGCCGCAGCCCGTTGACTTATACCATATGTTTGAGCAACTACTGCTGCTTCAGATAAGTCAAGTCTGGCCTGCGATGATTTTCTATGCAAAATCTGCGTAGTATGTCGTGAAAATCGTTATCATCAGTAGAAGCATCAACCTTTACCTTAATTTCAGGAGGAGGATTATCACTTTCACCTTCCTCAAAGAAGGAATCTAAATCTATATCCATATCAATCGTAGAGGAAGATGTGGAGGCCGATGCAGTAGGAACGCTTTCCCCACCCTCTCCCCGTTCAAGTCTGCCTCTTTTTGCATTACGTTCTGGTCTCTTATGTATTCTTTTTGTTTCAGAGACATCTACGCTGGCGATTCCCATGAGTCTTTTACCTCTTTGGTCAAGATAAACTTACAAGCGGCCTTAATGCGCTGCTCTGAGGCCGTTGGGATAGAAGCAGATTCCCAAATAACTATTAGTTTGGAACGGACTTCGTCGGCAATGTTCCTGAACGAAAGATCCTTGTCTTTTTCTGAAACACAGCCCTTTTGCCTTCGAACCACCTGACAACATCGCAGAACGTCAGCCCTCGTAGGCAAAACGTTCGAACCAAAATCTTTTGGAGGACCAAATATAGGGCACTGCACAAACTCTCTTTGCGAATTTCAACATGCTGTGGCATACAAAGCAAAGAGGGGAGTGCAGGCAGAACCAAAATCTCTACCACCAAAAGAACCAACTACAAGACAATGAGAAGAAGAAACTATAACGACAACGTCAACTAGCACCTGCAAGTGAACGAACCTGAGGCGTGAGCCGACAGTACGAGCCATTGACAGGTTCTGACAAATCTCGACAACGCTCGACCAGAGGGAGGGGGCAGGGAGA
>NC_046658.1:28543614-28548213 GCF_010883055.1 Belonocnema kinseyi
GAGGTGGCACAGACGCTCGTGTGCTCGTAGACAGACATGACTCAGGGACCGCGCAATTATTTAAGCGTTTTACTCGAAAATACGCAATTTTGAGCCATTTCCCCCTCCATGAGGATTGGCCTGGGGTGACTTTGGCGACTCGGTACGGACCTCTAAGTACCCTCTGATGACTTTTCATCGTAAAGTCACCCTTGGAAGGCATCGGTATCGATTTTTAGCCCATTTTTGCAAAACCTTAAATTTTAGTGTTTTTTAGTGAAATTTCGAGATTTCATCCTCAAAGAACAGACTGAAGATATTATCCGATTTCAAAAATTCAAAGTGCGTTGAGTTTCGAATCGGACTGGGCCACTTTTCCGCACCCAGGCGTTTCCTGGTCGCACAATGTTGGTTTTTTGCCCCAGCCTAATAATTAAGAAATTGGAAAATACATACGATAACTTGATAGACGAATAGTATGAAAAATCCATAGAAATAGCAGACCACCAAAATTAAAAAAAAAAATAATAATATCAAAGAACTATATATAGATATTGCACTTAAAGTTTTATCAGTTTGAATAAAAATATAATATAAGAAAGTGAAAAAATTATAACTTATAAAAGAATATAAATTAGAAGAAATAATTCTAAAATTAGAAGAAAATATATGAAACCGAAATAAAAAATACGCAATTTACTCTCAATTTAAATGGTTCATGTCCGAGCTACGTTACCATGAGTGTGCATCGAGGGGCCTACTAAGACATGGGTGCTATATACGGGTTGCGGTGGGTAGAGGGGAACTGACAATTTTCGCCGGACGCGCCGTCTACATTTATCGCGGGTAACTACGCCCGCACCGCATCTACGTTTATAATATCTTTGGGACTAGGCATGCCATTGCGGGGTTGATTTAATGAGGGGGGAGGTCCGCCACCTTTTGATATCCCGCGACAAACATGGCAGCGCCCACATGTTTATGTTTTCATGCACAGTTTGTCGGCAAAAATGCTTGTGCGCATAATCAAATGGCACATCGTAAGATGGCGACTCTCCCCACTCATGGAATTCTCCCCCCTCCCGTGGATTCAACGCCGCTCGCCTAAGTTAGGATTGCATGCCTAGTCCTGTGTTTCCTATGTCCATGCGTGTTTCCTATGTCCATGGGGCGGTATTTTTCCAGTTTGACAATGTCGGTAGAGAAGATCAGAGTGGGTAATTTCACGTATTGGGATCTGAAATCATGAGGGCACGACTAGCGGCAAAAGCAATATGGTCTGCGACAGTAGGTAGACGTCTCATAAAACTCATGCAAAAACATTGAAAATTAGTCTTAAACCTTGAAAATTAAAGTAACAATAGCTCAAATTTGTGATTTCACCAAATCTATACCGGCATGTAGAAACTTCGTAGAAGGAAAAAGAATTTTACATGCAGGACACCTTCTATTTTGCAGATAGGGGGTGGAAAATGAAACTTCAGTTTCTATTATTGCATTTTCTTTGCAAACTTAGAATTTAAATATTATTGATGTTTAAATAATAAATTCTTCAATTCCCCCCCCCCCCCATAAACGTTTAAAATGTAATATTAACTATCGTCATTTCAATGCAAAATTTAATTTATGGGCAAGTGACACAGCTAAATACCTGTATTACCGACCTCACTTTTTCAGTTCACTGAATGTTTTTTTGAACCTAAGAATTTTTGTTGTAAATAAAATATCGAGATGAAACTTTGGAAAATGTATTAGAGTACAATAAAGTACGTTTAGGTACTGCATTTTGGTAGGAACTTCGCTGAAAATTATTTCATTTTTTTTCTGAACCTCAACATTTTTTGAACGTTTGAACTTTTTTTATACATAAAATGTCGTTCTCAAACTTTGAGAAATGCAAGAGTCGAAAGAAAACTACGTTTAAGTACAAATCTTAATAATAAAAGAAGTAAAAAAAAATATATTTCAACTATCAATTCCATCAGCATCAGCCGGTAACGTTGTACATTAAAATACGAACCCTGGCGGCCACTAGACGAGGGTCTAGAGGATTCGTATTTTCGTGTACAACGTTACCAGCTGATGCTGATAGAATTGATAGTTGAAATTTTTTTTACATCTTTTATTATTAAGCTTTGTACTTAAACGTAGTTTTCTTTCAGCTCTTGCATTTTTCAAAGTTTGAGACCGATATTTTATGTACAAAAAAAGTTCGAATGTTCAAAAAATGTCGAGGTTCAGAAAAAAGATGAAATAATTTTCAGTGAAGTTCCTACCAAAATGCAGTACCTAAACGTACTTTATTGTACTCTAATACATTTTCCAAAGTTTCATATCGATATTTTATTTACAAAAAAAGTTCTTAGGTCCAAAAAAACATTCAGTGAACAGCAAAAGTGAGGTCGGTAATATAGATATTTAGCTGTGTCACATGACCTTATATCAACTTGAAATGACAAATAAGCAGTAACGTTTTTCAGATTTAAGGTTTTCTTGATATATTTGTACCTAAAATAATATTTTTATTTAGATCCTGCTTTGATTATTTTCACTCGGAATGCTGAAGAATCATTGAAGAATAAAAACGATAAATACTTGATGTTAATTCTAACTTTTTCTTCAAACTTTTTCATAGACAGTGGAACAAGCTTGAAAATCTTGAAAATTCTGTTTCTCGTTCTCGCGTTCGCCTTCGCCATCACTATAGCAATCTTTGCTATAGTTGAGTTGGTTGGCTGACTCCGTACGGCCTATACACTAAAAATGTTATGGACACTGAATTACCTAATTATATTCAAATGAAAGAGAGTCTAAAAATATTCTATTTATTATTATTTTAAATTTTCGAGACAATAAATAAATGTAAAAAAATTGTTTTCGTACTTCAGAATTTTAGTGAAATTTCTAAAATTATTTAAAAAAATAAACTTAAAATTTAAATGAAATTAAGATAAATTAAAAAATTAAATAAAATTTATTTAAATTACAAATTAAATAAAATTTAGTTGAATTTAAAATTTAAATAAAATTTAGCTAAATTCAACATTTAAATGAAATTTAGGTGAATTTAAGAATTTTTTAGATACTAAGTAAATAAGTTTTAAAACAATTCTATTCGTACTTTAAAATTTATTGTAGTGCAATTTAAAAAATTATTTTGTAAAACTAAATTTAAAGATTGAATACAATTTAGATCATTTCAAAAAGTGAATGCATTTGAGTTAAATTCAAAATTAAAGTAAAATTTAGTTGAATTTCAGTACATTTCAGTTAAAATTGTAGATGTTGAATGGTGTTAAATGGTGTTAAATTTAAGTACAATTTAGTTCAATAAAAATGAAACTGTCATTAAATTTTAAATTTGATTGAATTGAATACAGATATATGTGGGTTGTTTCTTGGCTTCAACAATGGAGAGCATTCAAATAAGCTGGAGAAATTAAAAAAAAATTCCCTTATTTTTATAATAATCAGTTAAATTCAACAAAAAAAACTCAGGAAAGTAATTAGGACCCATAGTTCTAAAGTTTTTGGTTTGAACTTTTCAGAAGTCGACAATGTCAAAATATAAAAGGAAGCGTTTAAACTTCAGCATAACTATTTTGCATGGAAGTACTTTATTATCCCAGAATTTTATTTCAAATTAGAAGTATGTTAGCAATTAAATAATCATTTTATTCAAAATTATTCAGTTTCGAAAATTGGATTATAACTGCAAAGCCTTTGAAATTAAAATGTTTTAAATGAGAGAAATTTGAAATGAAAACAATTAAAATTACAGTGTAATTATTTACTTTTAGAAGCGTAAAAATAAAATAATAATTATTAAAAGAAACTAGTTCATAAATTTAAAATTCAAAATCTTAGTATTTGTAAAATTTCGAATATTCTTCGAGTATAACCTGTCAATTCAAATTATTAAATTTTAAACGTTTTAAATGAAATCACTCATGATTCGGCAATACATTTTTTCAGCTTTAGGATATAAATAATTAAAAGCTGCAATAAGTAGATTAGTCGATGTCAAACCTGGTGAAAAATTGTAATAAGTGTAAAGCCTTTGAAATCGAAAACTTTTTACAAAGAGAGGAATTTTAAATTGAAAGGTTTTAATATATTTTCAATTTAAAACATTCAAATTGAGTAATTTTATAAATAGAAATTTTAAGAATTGTCTTATTTGAAATTTTTTCATGGAGTTGATAAATTAAAAATACAAGCATTAATATTTTTTAATTTTGAATATGCCTCAAGATTAAGCTGATAAATTTAAATTATTTAATTTTGAAATTTTTGAATTGAAAATTGAAATGCAGAATCCTAAATGTTTGTATTTGGGTATTATCAGATTTTGGAGGCCATTAATTCAAGCCTAATCAAGTTAGAAGGCTTACAGTTGTCAATTATACGATATTAAACCCTTATATTCAAAACCAAATTAAATTTCAATGTTAAAATTTTTAATTATTTAGGATTTAATTCTTAAATTCAGAATTTTTAAACTGTTTTACATTTTTAATTTTACACTTTCAAACCTTTTCTTTTAATTTGAATCATCGAGATAAAACTATTACATTTTAGTAGACTCGACTTTTTTTACGTAAAAATATTAATTTAGGA
>NC_046658.1:28548313-28559603 GCF_010883055.1 Belonocnema kinseyi
AGACCACAAACTTGCCTGCCGCGCTAACTACCGGTATATGGTGCAACTAATACCATGCCGTATCTGGGACCTAATATCTTTGGCCATACTATCAGTAAATGCTGTAAATGTGCTATAAGATTTTTCATATATTTTTTTAAATAGGATTATATTTACATTTCAGAAAAACCGAACAGTTTCTTGTTTTTGAGCAGTAAAAGAGCAACCAAACACACATACAAAACACTTTGATCTTCGCTTTTCGTGGCGAAAACTCCATTGATAAAGTTTGATTTATTTGATTTGTAACTTTTTATTTTTATCCCGGTTGCACTGTAAAAAACAATACAAAACCTTTAGAAAAATTATTTTCTTATATTCGCCTATACTTCTCGTCAAAATTTACCTTACGCTCAGGGCTTTCTGATTCTGTCACCAGGTGGCGTATTCGAGTATTTCAGATCCCAATATACTATATAGACCGTGGGCTGACAACGTAACTGGAGCGTGATACGGATAAGGCCAATTTTCACATGAGATGTTCGTCTGATGATGAGGAACGTAAACATGGGTGCCTGGCAGGTGTGAGTGGATGCGTTCACCTGTGGCGACCTGTTAAAGGTGCGAATTTTTGACAGTTCTTACGTGACTCGGATAAGATTGAAAATGGGTGTACATGTAGGGGCTGACATTAGAAATAGCACCTGCGCATTGCCAGGCACTTACCTGGATGCAAAAGTGTTGCCAGGCGGCTTCGAAGTCGCCGGACACTTAGGTGAAATTTCTTGAAATTGATTTTACAGGAAAAAGTTTGAAACAAAAGTTGGTCCACTCCCGGAAATGCATATTTTCATTGCTATATAATTTTTTGATAAAATTGATATATTTGGAGAAAACATCGATTAAAGAAATACTATAACAATAAAAAGCCCTTTTTATTGACAAGTGATATTTTCGAAAATTATTGAGAGACAAAAGGTACTCTATTACAGGTATTTACAGGTTATTCGCATTTTTCCCATTTTTTCAATCACCTGCTGTATCTTTAGCAATTTAAAAGAAGGTGTGCTCAAAATTAGTACACGAATAAAGTAAGTCTTGTGCAATGAATTTGCGTCAGCCACTTTCAATTAAAACAATAACTTATTCTGCTATAAATAATCATAATCAGTGTCACGTTCTCAGCTTCTAATTATCGTAGAAAGTTGTAATAAAGACGAATATGATTATAAAAATTAAACAACAAAATCGCTTTACGTTAAAATACCCATTATTTATTATTGTTAAAGTTTATGTTTTGTCGTCGAGATACGTTCGATCTTTATTACCGTGACGAATGTCAAGTTTCCCAGACCCAGCGTGGGTCATTGGCGTAGGCATTACAAATTCTTCGTGGTGCATTTTTAATGCAGTTCTATACTCGGAGACACTATTATGCTATTTTAAAATACAAAAATGGAAATATTAACGCGTGCCGCCGGGCACTTAAAAATCCTATTTAATGAACATGGTGAAATATTGAATTTTCGAAAAATTGAACTCATGTTCCAGGACTTCATGTGAAAGTGTCAGGCTTTCTAGGGATTGGAGATGAGTATCTACGAAATAAAATCATATCAATAACTTTTATTTCCAAACCACCGTCACCCTCCCCGCAGCGCCCCAAACATGACCAAAAAATAAAGAGATACATTTTTACGTATTATTGTTACTCTTGAGCAATTTTCGTCGTCTTTTTTAAACAAATAATTACTAATGGACAATTCGAATATTGACAATGACTTCTTAAACAATTTTAAGTTGTTTAAACAAATGCAAATTATTAAAACATTTATTTATGCCTGCAAATGTTAAAAAATCGTATTTTGTGATTGAAATGCAGTATTTCTTCATTGTTTTAAGTAATACATTTTTCTAAAAAAATGATGTACTAAAGAAAACAATTATGTTATATCTATTTTCAACAATTCTAAAAATTGAGCCAGATATCAACTTTCTTTTCAAATTACTATCCTATGCTACGTTTTGTTGCATAATGACACAATTTTGATACTTATCTTTTAAATTTTTATAAATTTCTATTTGTATAAACAATCTTTATTTGCTCACGTAGTTTCTTCCGATAAGTAAAAAAATTAAATAAAATAGAACACATACATTTATTTTTTTCGCTGTATAGTGTATGAAAAGAATAAACCAACCACTTTTTAATTGTTTAAACATATATAATATGTTTAAATAATTACTTTCCCAAAAAAGTTTTAAAATAGTATTTTTTTAATTAAACCTAATATTTAATGATTTTGAGGAGTAGCAAAGTAATTTCACATACTTCTGTAAAATCATACAGTGAAGTGTGTGATGTTTACAATGATACAATATGTAGTTTTCCAAAACTTTGTAATTTTACACAAATCTTTTTTTATAGTGTAATTAATCGAAAAAAGGCAGGCATAGCATACTATTTTGAAAAGAAATTTGATATCAGGCTCCATTTGTAAAAATTTCAAAAACAGACAATGAATAATTGCTTAAGGTCATGTGACGAGTGGGTATCCCAAACAGATTCTTCCTTATTAAATCCTGCCGCATTAGTAACAAAAAAATAAATGACTTTTTCGGGCAAACGGTACAACCTTCAAAAAGAAAAAATCAGACAGAAGATTTTCAACTAAAGAAAAGCTATAAATTGGTCACAAATTGGTTTCTGCTAGGATACGTGGTTTTTAAAATAAAAAACAACATTAACAATGTTAAAAATATAATTTTTGGACACACGACACGAAATATGTTGGAATAAAAAAGTGTTTCATCCAAAACAGAGCTAAATATGTGTCATGATTTCCTGTTGTCAAAATTAGATTTTTTGGTAAACGATACAAGTTATGAACAGACGATTAAGAGATAAAACATATCCACCCAAAAAGTATCCAAAAATTTGCTATGAATAATTTTGAAACTAAACGGATAAATTTTATTTTAATTGAGAAAAACACGCTCAAAAATCAGAAAATTGAGCAGAAATGTATTGAAATAATGCATGTTTCAGCATACCTAATAACAACATTTGATGCAAAATAAGAAACATATATTAAAATGATCAGATAAATAAAATTGTTGTTTGCAATATCTGAAGAAGTGATTCCAGGCCGACTTCAAGAAATACATGTAATGTACATTTGATATAAAATTGTTGAAAATAGCGTATAAAGTTGAACATTTTAGGCCCGATCCAGTGTGAAGTACGACTATTTATTAAACAATTTCTCAGCAATTGCGATTCATCTTCACTTAGGTTTTCCTCTTCGCTTTGAAAACCGCTGCCGCCAGCTGTAAACGAAACGAACCATTTGTGCAAGGAAAATCGGTAACATGCACGATGCATGTATTTGTTTAATATTGTACCTGTATTTAATTGGATTTCTTGAAGACGCCAAATGTTTTATTCCTGTTGTTCAAAATCGGAATCAGATTCATCTTCGCTGACGTTTTCGTCTTCCCTTTCAGAATCAATGCCATCACCTATACAAGGAATAAAACATTGATGTAAGACACATAGTTAATGTGCATATGCATGTCTACATTTAATATTTTACCTTCACTTTCTTCGGCGTCAATAACCATACTTTGTACCATACTTTGTACCCCCCGCGTAGGCGTTCGCGTATTCTCTCTTTTCATTTGGGTGGTAAGGTGACTCCGTGAAACACCAAATATCCTACCTGACTTATCATTATACGAGATTTCGAAGGTGAATTTCTCCGGATGCTCATTTCCTACTTCCTGGGAGTTACCTTCCTCAATGAGATTTACGATAGCGTTGTATTTCAAAGTATCATAACTTTTTAATTTCCTGTTTTATGGGAGTTGCCATCGTCATTCGTATTTAGGATAACTTAGGTTTTTAAAATATCTTTATTGAAACACGAAAATTGAAATAGAAGCAGAAAACTGTTTACTGCAATTTTATCCTAAGAGGATGCAATTTATTTTTTAGCAGATTGATTTTAAAATTTAAAAGTTTAATACTGCCAAAATTAATAGAATTGTCAACCCAACTACATTTGAAGTTTCAAGTTACTAAAGAAATCGTACCTAATTTAGGCTACAAGTTGCTTTTTAAAACAGTAACGAAATTACTATAAATGATATAAATAACGTGACTTGTCAGTCACTTACTTGCAAGAAGTTACTCCGCAACATTGACCGTGATATAGTACAATTATGGTTGCCTCTGATACAACTGCTTTCCGTGTACAAATATGTTAGTAAATGTAATTCCTCCTATGTGCACGATTTATTTTAAAATGTGCAACGTAATACATAAGTAATAACTGTTTTATTGCATATAAATACATTTATATTTATTATTAATTTATTAATTATATTATTATTGTCTTTAATTGTTGTAATTTATTTCTCTGATTGTTATGAAGCTCAACAATTTGTATTTTAAAATAGCATAATAGTGTCTCCGAGTATAGAACTGCATTAAAAATGCACCACGATGAATTTGTAATGCCTACGCCAATGACCCACGTTGAGTCTGGGAAACTTGACATTCGTCACGGTAATAAAGACCGAACGTATCTCGACGACAAAACATAAACTTTAACAATAATAAATAATGGGTATTTTAAAGTAAAGCGATTTTGTTTTTTAATTTTTATAATCATATTCATCTTTATTACAACTTTCTACGATAATCAGAAGCTGAGAACGTGACACTGATTATGATTATTTATAGCACTTTATTCGTGTACTAATTTTGAGCACACCTTCTTTTAAATTGCTAAAGATACAGCAGGTGATTGAAAAACTGGGAAAAAGAAGGAAAAATGCGAATAACTTGGTAAATATTAACATTTTGAACAAATACTTCTTATTCATCTTGGAGTACACCTGTAATAGAGTACGTTTTGTCTCTTAATAATTTTCGAAAAAATCACTTGTTGTCAATAAAAAGGGCTCTTTATTGTTATGGTATTTCTTTAATCGATGTTTTCTCCAAATATATCAATTTAAAAAAAATTATATACCAATGAAAATATGCATCTCCGGGAGTGGACCAACTTTTGTTTCAAACTTTTTCCTGTAAAATCAATTTCAAGAAATTTCACCTGAGTGTCCGGCGACTTCGAAGCCGCTTAGCAACACTTTGGCATCCAGGTAAGTGCCTGGCAATGCGCAGATTTCTAATGTCAGCCCCTACATGTACACCAATTTTCAACCTTATCCGAGTCACGTAAGTTAACTGCTAAAAATTCGCACCTTTGACAGGTCGCCACAGGTGAACGCATCCACTCACACCTGCCAGGCACCCATTTTTACGTTCCTCATCATCAGACGAACATCTCATGTGAAAATTGCCCTTATCCGTATCACGCTCCCATTTATGTTGTCAGCCCATGGTATAATATTGTCTATATTCCAGTTTGTAAACTGGCTAGGTGAATTTGGGATGCTTTAATTAAAAAGTTGACATAAAAGAATCTGAAAAATCTTAAGTCCATGTGACGAGAGGGTCACGTGACCAAACCTGGTCTTCAATTTTTCTTTAACAACTTACGTATGAGCGAAATGAGGTATCGCTCTAAAAGTTTGGGAAATGAAACAGGAGGTAATAAAGTCCATGTCTCTGCTTTGTTCCGGTGGAAATTTTGAGACTTTTTTTTTAAGAAAATACCAGTGGAAGTTTTCTTTCCCAACTTACGTCCACACGGAATGAGATATGGTGTTAAAAATTTGGCACGATAAATAGAAGGCTTATAAGAATGTGTCTCTGGTCCTAAATAATTAGAATAGTGAAAAAAGTTTTTTTTCTTTACTGTTTTGAAGAAATACCGACCGTGTTGTCGTCAAACCCTGCAAGCAATTTGCAATGTTGTCAATGGGATAGTTTTGAGGTTTATATTTATGAAAGTGGGGCAAAACAACCAAAATCCCTCACGAACATTATGCACAAATAATGCAAAAACTAATGTTTGCATTTGAAATGCAAATAAACATATTTAGTCTCACATACAGATTGCATGATTACCGTAAGAGAAAGTTAGAAGTCAAACCTCTGCTGTAAAACCTAAATGTGTCCGTCGATAATCATTATTTGCATAAATAAACTTTTTTCATCCTCCAAATCTTTGCAAGGCCACAAACGATCCTTTAATATTTATTAACATTTTCCGAAAAAAATTTCCGCGTTTTTTAAACTTTTATTTTTCAATATGGGTGAAAAAATATTGATCTTAGGGCTGACTTGATCAGCTGTTATACTCATCATATGGCCTTAAGGCAATTTTTTAAATTATGCACAATTAAACATTTTGAAAAAATTACTGTTTTTTTTGTATTCAAAGATTAATTCAAGAGCCTAATAATGAAAATTTTAATCATTCTTTTAGTACATAACGATGAAAAAAAAATGAAAAATGGTGGAAAATAACAAACATTTTTATTGAAAATTAATACTTTTTTGGTGTTTAAAGATTACAATATAATTTTTGAATTCATTGTTTATTGGTAGAAAATTTATCTTAAATAATAAATCAAAGTCTTAAAAATTATTTTAGTAAGCCATGACAATAAATGGTAGAAATTTAAAATCCTTATTGGAAATTTGCGTTTTTGTTTGCTTAAAATTTAAGTACATGTTTATTAAATTAGCTGTTTTTTTTGTAGAAAATAAAGCTTGTATGAAAATTCCTTTTTGTATTGAAAATTCAAATATTTGGATAAAATTTTTTTTTTTTTATATAAAATTTTGGATTGAAAATCGAAGTACTTACCAAGAAATTGTTTTATTTCAAACTGTATCTATTTTCTGTTTTTTATTGGCTTAACATTAATCTTCTTACTCACTTGAAGAGAATACTTAAAAAGATTAAAAGATTTTTAAAGAAAATGATCAAAATTATCAAAAATTATATTTGAGAGAATATTCTACAACCTTTTCAAAACAATATTTCCTAAATTCATATAATTCGACATAATATGTTATATATTTAAGACAATTTAAAATTATTAAATTATAAAAAAAATGCAGAAAATTTTTAAGCATTTTTTTTTATTGTGCAGGATACACAAAATATTAGGAGAAATTAGAGTTAGCTTAAAAAATAATTTAGGACTTTTAGAAGATTTGAAGAAAGAATTTTTAAAATAAATTTTCGAAAAACTATTCATGTTTTTAAATATTGTTAATCTCTTCAAAAATTTTGAAATTCCAGAATAATGTTTATAATTGAAAATTACATTCTTACAATGACCTTCAAAACTTAGAGATTTCTAGAAACTTTCAGAGGAATCTTGACCAAAAAATGTCATCCTTTCAAAATTCTTAAATAGCTTCTATCATTTTTTTCGAAATACTCAACATTTTATAAAATTGTTAGAAATTGTTTTAAAAATGTATAGAAAATTTTAAATGGGCTAAAAAATTTCAAATTTTAAATTACTTTAATACCTTTACAAAACTTCTCCACCTTCGAAATATATTATTTAAAAACTTAAAATATTCTAAGTTTTTTTACCCATTATATATTTCATTTTTCTTACCTCTTTCAAAGTTTGAAAAAGTTTACAAATTGTATACTGCGATAGCAAAATTTCAAAAACAGAGTTATTTCCTATAATATTAGAATACTCATTTGCAATTAAAATTGTCTTTTTAATCAGTAATGTTTAGAAACAGTTGAAAACATTTGATAATGAAATAAGATTACTTATTGAACATTTTCATTTACAAAATTGATGTTATGGTAATTTTGTAATATTTATTAATAGAGATATTCTTGCAGTTGATGCAAGAATAAAAAACGAACATACATATCTTATTTTTTTCACTATTCTCCCTTTTAATAACAGTTAATATGCATAACTATATTAAATTGTATGCGTATTTTAAAACAAATCTCATATTAAATTACTGTAATCAATCAAAAATCCTTGGAATCTTTTAAAATTCTCTCAAATTTGTCAAATCCTTTAAAATCTTCTGAAATACCTAGAACTTTTTTTGTATATTTCTAAAGTACTTTTGAATTTTTTCAAATAACCCTTTAAAAATTTTTTTAATTCTTTGAAATTCCTTTAAATTATAAAAAAAAATTGAAAATTCCTTGACATCTTTTAAAAAATCCTCAAATATTTAAAATCCTTTAAAATCTTTTGAAATCTCTGAGAATATTGTAAAACTTCAGATTGAAATTTAAAAAAAGAGAAAAGTTCGAAAACGTTAAATATTGAAATGTATGTAGATTAGAGTTTTGAAAATGGGAACAACAAAAATTCAAAGCTTTCGAAACATTTTCAGCTATTCAATAAGAATAATTTTCAACTCGATGGGATTCAAGTCTTCGAATATTGAATTGTAACCTTGAAAGTTTATTTATAAAAAATTAATAGTCATGAATTAATTCGAAGCGTTCAAAATTTAAACTTACGTTTTTCAATGGGGCAATCTCTAAATGAAATTATTTCAGACTGAAATTTAGAAAACAGAAAAATTTTAAAATGTTAAAAATTTCAATATTAGTAGATTAGTTAAAGTATGTATGTATCTATGTATGTATGTATGTATGTATGTATGTATGTATGTATGTGTGTATGTATTTAATCTCTCCCTTTTACAGATTTGAGAACCTTCGCTTCCTGCACATATATTTAAAATTCCATCCTTAGTCTAACTTAACTACTACTTATATTCTACACTTTCGCATTACCTAGGATAAAAAACGGTAACAGTAGTGACATTAATTCCTAAAATGAGCGACCTTACAGGGCTTCCGTTTCCTCTTACCATAAAAAAAGGCATTTTCGACAATATTGAAAACAATTTTTGCTTTTTACTGTCCCTTTTCAGGACCACCCATTTGGCTCTGCCCTACTCCCTTGTTTTCCCTCACTTCTTCCAATTTCTTCATCCACATCACTCCCTGTCCACTACCATCCAAGATCCATCTTACACACTCATCCACACTCAACTATCCCTCTTCCTCTCCTGTACATCTCTCTAATCCAGGTGCCCATGAATCCATTTTGTATCCACATACCCTGCATAAATTCTCCTCTTCATCCATTCAATATCTGCATGCTCTCACTCCTTGTCCCATTCTGAACCGTACAACCCTACTCCATTTTTCTTCCTTTTTTATTTTTTGCAGATATTCTGGTTCGGTCAACCCTTTAACCATCAAATACCATCTATTGTACCTCGAATCTACAATCATTGTCCATCTCTCTTCTCCTTGTTTAATCAATAGCTCTACTATATGTCCTGCCACTCCATAACCCTTTCTCGAATGTTACACACCCTTCTCATTTTTCTCCTTTCTTCCTCCCACTTTGGATTTCCCACATTACCACTCGCTTCATTGTTCCGAATTTCGCCTAAACATGCTTGTGCAATTCTACTTCCCTCTCCCCTTTTTAGCTTCTCTTGAAACCTCCAGGCTCTCTCAATCTGTCTCGTAACCATATTTTCTCTTCCAAAATCTTCTGTTAACATATATCCTGGGCAACTCCAGCTAACCCCCATTACCCACCTCAGAAATCGCTCATGCATGCTCTCTACTTTCCTATGTCCCTTCCATGCCCAGATCTCCAACCCATAACACAACACCGCCCACACCAACGCATCAAACAACCAGACCCTCGTCCTTGAACCTTCTCTTTCCTATACCCCAACACTTGGCCCATTACTTTACTCGCACATTCAATTCTTTTCCTCACCTGCAGCTCGTTTTCCCCTTCTGCCTCAAACCAAAAACCTAGGTAACAGAACTCTTTCACAATTTCCACTTTTTGTCCGTTCATCTTCCAAACGTAATTTATTTTGCTCTTTGTATTTCTGAAACACAGCACCTTTGTTTGATCTACGTTCACCGTCAGTTCTTTTGTTCCCACATACTCTTCGCAGATTCTCATCATTAGGTTCATCCCCTTTTCATCATCTGCTAATAGAACTACATCGTCCGCGGATGCTAGAGAGTATAGTTTGCTATTACCCAAAACCGTTCCTCCTTTCCCTTTCTCCTTTAGCTTCTCCTCTAAGTCTGCCAGTAGGATACTAAATAGTAACGGACTCAACGGGCACCCTTGCCTTAGACCTCGGCTTGTCCAGAAAACCTGCCCTTTTTTCTTTCCTATTTTCAGCCTAATTCTGGTTTCAGTAAAAATTTTCTTTATCCTCTCCACCAACTTTTCCTCTACACCCCTCTCTTTCATTGCCTGCCATAGCACTTTTCTGTTCACTGAGTCAAACGCTGCTTTGAAATCTACGAACAAAGCTACTTGTTTCCCTTCCTTTCTCCCGAAATTTCTGTTAACTAAATAGTTAAGTACGTATATGTTGTCTATAGTTCCCATCCCTTTTTTAAGCCCCGTCTGATTATGTGGAATACATTCTTTTTATTCTACTTGACTCTCCAACCTTTTTCTTAAGATTTCTGCATATATTTTATAGCCGGCTGACATGAGAGTGATCCCTCCGTATTCCTCTACCTTTTTTCCTTCCCCTTTCCAGACCTTGTTGCAGATCTTCCACATCCCATCCCTAATCCCTTCTCCTCCAAACTTCATCGCTTCGTTCTCCATCCCATCTCCTCCTGTCGCCTTGTTTTTTTTAAACCTATTTATTGCCTTATCGACTTTTTCTCTTGTTATCTCGTTTCTTTTCCGCCATTTCTCCTTGGACTATCCTACACTTTTCATCTTTGACCTTATTTTGATCTCCCCCTAATAGACCCTTAAAATAATCCATCCATTCCTCCATTTCTATTTCTTCGTTAACGTTCTTCTTTCCCCTCTATCCCTATTTATCACATCCCACACCCTACCTTCTTTGATCGCTTTTTCTACTCCTGCTTTATATTCTTCCTTTCCCCTTTGTCTTTTTATTTCCAGCATCTTCTCATGTTCTTTTTTCCACCTGTTATACTCCTCCTTCTCCATTTTCCCTCTTCACCATTTACTCACACACTCTTTTATTCTCTATTCACTCTCCCAGCATTCCTCGTACCACCAGCCTCTCGTTCCCCCTACTCTTTCTTCATTAGTACCCAGCTCACCCTTTACCTTCTCAATGGACCCCTTCAACCTTTCAATTAACGAATCTATTCCCTCCTTCTTCATACCTTTCCTTCTCTTTTTCCATCTTTTGTTTAAACTCTTTTTATTTATCTACCTCCCAGACTCCCATTTTCGTGTTTCTTTCGCACCCTTTTTCCTTTCTCCCTCTGCCGCGCTTACTGGCGCCTCTTCTTAGTGTAACTATGACCGGGAAGTGCTCGGACCCTATCTCATTCCCTACCTT
>NC_046658.1:28559703-28564218 GCF_010883055.1 Belonocnema kinseyi
GCACCCTTTTTCCTTTCTCCCTCTGCCGCGCTTACTGGCGCCTCTTCTTAGTGTAACTATGACCGGGAAGTGCTCGGACCCTATCTCATTCCCTACCTTCATCCTCCCTGGCATATGCCGCATTCTTTCTTCAACCAAGACGAAGTCTATAACTGTTGCTCCCTTTCCTATGAATGTGATCTCCCCTTCCTCATCGCCTTTCATATTGCCATTGCATATAAACCATCCTGTTTCTCCTATCATGTCTAGTGAATTCCTCCCCTCCCAGTCCGTCTCTCTATGTTTGGAATTTCTTATAAATGCATCCTTTTTTCATCCCATAACGCTCCCCCTTGTTCGCCAGTTCATGCATTTAAGTCCGCTCCTATTTAAACCAATTCTTCCTTCTTTTCCTCCATCCACCTTCTTAATACTCTCCAGCCTTCCTCTTCCCACTCTTCTTCTATATGCCCACACAACCGCTATTTCTACTTTCCCAATTATAATTTTTCTTACCATTGCTCCATCGTTTTCCTCCATGTCCCCATCTTTTCTCCCTTTCACTGCTAATTCTTTTTTCACCCCTGACACCATGCTGCCCATCCCTCTCCCTTTAACGTGTTCTTTTCTTGCTTCTTGCATTGTCCACACATAATCTTTCGGTAACAGCTTTTTTATTCCCTTCCAGTCCTTCTCATCTGCCCAAGTTTCACTCATCATAATCACATCCCACTTTTCTAACTCCTCCCAAAATCCTTTATTCTTGTTCTTGAAACCTGACACATTCCAGAAAGCTATTTTCACGTTTCTTTCTTCCCTTCCCTCTTCTTTCCTGTTCACTTTGTATCCCCTTTGCCATTTGGAAACCCCTCTGATTTATTTCTAGACTCTTTTTCGTCTCCCTTCCCCCTACCTTTCTCAAAACTTTTTTCCTTTTTTCCTTAATTCTTCTAATTCTTCATCCCAGCACCATTCCTCCCCATTTATCCATAACCTGTCTCTCCCTATTCACAAAATATGGCCCCTTTTCCTCTCTACCCAAGCCCTCTGCTCTATTTGCCATCTCCTTTTCCTCTCCCTCCATGTCAGATCTTCTTCAATTCTTTCCCTTCTTCCTCTCAATAATTTTTTTCCCTCCATAATTTTCTTTTTCTCCTCCTCACTCCTCACTTTTACTAGAAACATTGCTTCTTTTCCTTCCTTTTTCCCTTCTATTCTCTTGACTCCTTCTACCCTTACCTGCACTCTAACGTCTCGCAAGAGAATTTTTATTTCCACTTCTCCTGTTTCACTCTCCACTTTTAATCCCTTAACTACTATGTTATTTTTCCTCTTTGCCCTTTCTTCCCCTTCTAATCTTCTTTCAAATTCACTGAGTCTTTTCTTCAATCTTTCATTCTCACTTCGGAAAATTTTTTCATTCCCTTTAACTATTTCCTCATTTTCTGTCTTCTCCCCCATATGCTCTTTCCTAATTTCTAGACTGGATATCCGTTCTTCCAACTGTTTTATTTCTGTAGATCTCTGCTCGTCAACCTCTCTCTCTCTCTGTCTAATCTCAATGCTCTCTAGCTTACCCCAAACCTTGTCTTTCTCCTCCTTCCAACGTTTATTCCATTCTTCCCTGATCTTTTTCACTTCCCCCCTTACATCGTTTCCCTGCCTATTCATATCCCTATTCATGTCATCCAATCTCTTTCTTGTTTCCTCTCTAAACCCTTTAATGAGAGCTTCCAATTTTTCAAACATCCCCCTAACCCCCTATCTCTCTCTGGTGTTTTACGTTTAATTCTAACTCTCTTTTAACCTGATCCATTTCTACCTCATCTTCCCCAGCCACTCTTTTCCTTTTTTCCTCCCCTTCACTGCTACTCGCGCTTGTCTCTTTCTGCGATTCATCCGGACTTATGTACAAACCCGCGTTGCCTAGCTTGTTAAGGCGCTGTAAATTTGAGGGCCTTCCGTGTTGCTTGGCTGTACCTGAGTCCGCTACCTTCCCCACCCGTGTCGACTTCTTGGTACTTTCATCACCGCTGCAGTCACTGCGATCAACGTCACCCATCCCCCCCTAGCCAATGCTTTCAGCAACGTCAGCTGTTGCAGCCACTATAGTTTTCTGCTCTGTGCGATCGTCCAGTAACTGTTTCCCTCTGGCGCCAGATTGTGGACTTCGCGTCGTCGGCATCCTACCTTACCCAAAGCTCCGTGATGTTTCCCGCCTTTATCACCTACCTCTTGCCCCTCTGACCAAGCAACTATTTTTTCACTCCTAACCTCAAAAACTTCATACGCTCCAAATTTTGACCTCAAACCACTCACTTTCACCCTTCACACCTTTGCCTTCACTCACCCTTCTTCCTTTACACTCGATCTCCGCACTTTCTGCCTTTTCTGCATCCGCTTACCCTTATTTCCTTCACCAAAGCCAAAAATACACCACTTGACAAAAACGAGTTCTTTCGCGATCGGTACCGGAAACAGAAGCCCAGTAGATTAGTTAAAGTATTAAATTAAAGTGTTAATAGAAATTACTCGAGTAAAAGTTTAACAATTTCTAAAACGTTTCAAAACTTTAATCTGCAAACATTTCAATATTTAACGTTTTGAAATTTTTCTTTTTTTCTAAATTTCAATCTGAATCTTTTAAAAATTTCAAAAGATTTCAAAAGATTTTTAAGGATTTAAAATATTTGAGGATTTTTGAAAAGATGTCAAGGAATCTTTTATTTATTTTTATAATTTAGAGGAATTTCAAATAATTAAAATAATGTTAGCAGAGTTATTTAAAAAATTCCAAACTATGTTAGAAATGTTTAAAAGGTGTCAAGGTGTTTCAAAAGATTTTGAGGGTTTCGAAATACTTGAGAGTATTTTAAAAGGTTCCAAGGAATTTTTAAATTGATTAAAATAATTATAATGAGATTTTAAAGGATCTAAAATATATCAGCGTATTTTTTAAATTTTAAGGAATTTTCACGAGCTTTAAAATTTTTTTAAAGATTTCAACAGATTGTCAATATTTGAGGATGTTTTAAAAGATGTCAAGGAATTTTCATCTTATTTTTATAATTTCAAGGAATTTCAAAGAATTTTAAAGAAGTACTTTAAAAATCTTTGAATAAAAGGTCAAGGTAGGTCAAAATATTTTGAAGGTATTGCAATATTTGAGAGTATTTCAAAATGTTGCAAGAAATCTTTAATTGATTACGGTAATTTATTATGAGATTTTGAAAGATTTATTATATTTTCGGATATTTTAGCAGATTCCCAGGAATTTTCAATTGATTTCAATAATGTAGTATCAGATTGTAAAAGATTTGAAATATTTTAGGGTATTTTTAAATTTTCAAGGAATTTTCAAGGTATTTCAAATTTTTTTATAATTTAAACGAATTTCAAAGAATTTTAACAATTATAGTAGGGTTGTTTAAAAGAAACTCCAAAGTACCTTATAAATCTTGAAAAGATGTCGAGATGTTTCAAAACATCTGAGAGTATTTTAAAAGGTTGCAAGGAATCTTCAATTGATTACAGTAATTTCATATGAGATTTTAAAGGATTTGATATATCTTAGGATATTTTAATGGATTCCAAGGAATTTTACATTGATTTCAATAATTTAGTATGAGATTTTAAAGGATTTGAAATATTTTAGGTTATTTTTAAAATTGCAAGGAATTTTAAAGAGCTTTGCAAAATTTCAAGAGATTCCAAAGGATTTTTAATATTTTAGGATGTTTTAAAACATTCCGAACAATTTCAATAATTTAAAGAAATTTCAAAGAAATTTAATTATTTTCAACTTTGCAGGTTGAAAGTGGAACTGCCTCGTTAAACATTTTTTTTGGTTGATGATTTATCAAATTAGTTGGAAAAATGTGTTTTCTGAAAATTTAACTAGTTTTTACAACACTTTTGTTTGTTTTTGTTTGAAAATTAATTTCTTTTAACTACAAGAAAATAATTCTTTTTTGTCGAAAAATTGACTATGATTAAACATTAATTTTTGTGTAGAAAATTATACTTGGTGTACAATAAATTTCTTCTGTGCAAAGTTCATGTATTTTATTAAAAACGCCTTTTTTAGTATATAGTTCAGCCTTTTGGATAAAAATGTTAATTTTTGTTAAAAAATTAGTTATTTTGTTGAAAAAAATTTTAACCATTTTTTTTTTAAATTCATGTGGAAGCTTCGAATGTGTCCCCTAAGGGTTTACATTTTTCTTGCACCTTCTTCCCTATTCCTTTACACACCCCCACACACTTGCTTGGTAGGCTAGGCTAGTGTTCACCGCACGGGCCGCCGAGGCTCTTCCAGAGTGCGAGGGGGGAATCCAACCCGCAAGCCGGCGGAGTGGGTCCAAAGCCTACGCTTTAGCCCCCACAACCACGTTCCCACTTGTTTGAATTTATGCATTTTATTCAAAGTTTCTTTTTGCAAAAAACTAATTCTTTTAGTTGAAAGTTGAACTATTTCTATTAAAAGATAGTCAAATAGTCATTAATATTAACACAATATTTTATAATTATAATATT
>NC_046658.1:28564318-28574062 GCF_010883055.1 Belonocnema kinseyi
GTAATATTTATATAATTTATATTTTATACTTGAAGTAACGTAACCTCAAAATTCGAGTTTTCAAATTGAGAAAAGGAGAAATGGGTTGCGCGCGCAACCCAGGCTTTTATATCGTCTCATACCTTATTCACACGGACATATACATGTCATAGTATTGGACCACATCTCGTTTCAGATCTGGGATCACTGCACCCGGCCCGGCTTATCTGTTCTTTCGACAAGATCGACATTGGATACATGATCTAACAAATACATGGTCTAGCCACGCGCAAGTAAAAGAAACCGAACTAATAAGGACCAACCGCTTAATTTCTCCATCTTGGATAGGAAAGGCGGCTAACGTAAGGGATTTTAAACTGCAAAATGTGAGAATAAAAATTTCTTGTACTTTTCAGGTGTATAAATATTTGAATCCTTATAAAATGTATTATAATAATGTTGAAGCTCGTTAAAGGAAAATACGGATTAACTATAAGTTTAGGTTATGTGTTTAATAACTTCTTTCTGCTGACAAAAAATGACGTATGTGTGTCAAATAAAATGAAATTGAAGTCAAGTGGGAGAGTTCTGACTAAAGAAAATTATACAATGCAGTGCAGGTTGGCTGCTGGACCGGGAAACCTGGAAAACCGGGAAATTACAGTGAATTTATTTTTTGACCGCGAATGTTAAAAAATTTGTATAATAAAAATGTTGTCCAACTTTGATTTCAACCGTTTTTTTTTAAATTCCTAAATTGTGATATTTATAGATTATTATACCATTTAGTTTAGAATGCTTAATTGGAAAATCTGTCACTTTGAAAATTTTCCAGTCAACTTTTTTTATTTTTCAGCATATATTTTAAATGAAGAATTTTAAAATGCAGTTTTGGAGGTTAAAAAAAATAAAAATTAGAAGTTTTTAAAGTCGAAGATTTTTTTATAAAGAACTAGGTGGCCGTCGGACTGGGAAACCGAAAATTTTACAAATTTTCAGAAGAAAAATCTGCCGAAGCTATATTTTAACAGTTTTAAAAATAATTAAAGTGCAGTTTTGATGATTTAAACAATTAAAAATTAAAAGTATTTGAAGCTAAAAATTTCTGATAAAAAACAGTTTTATTTTAAAAACTGTAAATATTAAATAAATAAATTATTTTAAAAATGGATCTGTACTCATGATTTATCAATAATATATTTTTCATTCACAGTTTCAGGTATTCCTTTTTATATTTTTTTATATTAAATTTAATAAATAAATTTATTAATATATAACTTCTATTGAAGTGTTTCAGCCATTAGAAAATGTAAACGTGCGCTTGACTATTTTCCACTTAAAAATAAATCCATAATAATATAGTCATAAATAAATGTTTTTATTAAATTGAAAATATTGTGAGTCTAAATTATGCAATTTTTAACCAATTTAATTTGAAATTTCTTAATTTAGAAAAAGAATAAGTATTTAATATTTACCAATATTTCACTGTTCGTTTAAGATGAGGAAATTTAAACCAAATATTGAAAAGAAAACAATTTGAAACTGAATTGTTTTACATAGAAAGCTTTGAATCTTTAGATTTTCAAAGAACTTTTGATTTTTTGGCGTTACAATTTTAATTGATCTATTTAAAAAGTGTTTAATTTATAAGTGAAATTGTTAAATTTTGACGCATAAATAACAACTGAACACTTATTATTTGCACACAAAATTTTAGTAATTTTAAGAGATACGTCGAAGTTTTGAAAAGTTTCAAAATTAATGACAAGCTTGGAATTATTTCAAGTAATTTAAACGAAGTGTCTTAACAATTTTTTCAGATCTTCTAAATTAATTTTAAAATTAATCGAAATTTTCCTACAGTTCTTGAAAATCCAGCAAATGAAATAAAATCCTTAAAATCTTCCATCTTCTTCTGTAGTCTTTCACAATTTAAAAAAATCTAAATTTTGGTTTGAAATCTGCAAAAATATAAAAGGTATGACAAAAAATTTAAAAATGATTTCGAATTAGGAAAAATTTAAAACCACTTCTCGATTTTTCAATATTTTGAAATAAAATTTTTAATCTGTTGACGGATGTCTAGACTATTTAAAACAAAAATAATTAAACTTCTAATTTAAGAAATGTCAAGGTAAAACATTATTTTTCAATTTTTAATGTGTCTAGCTTAAAATTACTTGAAGTAATAGGGTAAAGGGAGGCAGCGCCAACCAGTTAACAGTCAATGATTTTTTTAAAGTTAATGAGATGTTGAATTGATCCATTTTTTCTCATTTCGAGTTCTACGTTATTTTATTTCATATTTCTATAAGTATTAATCACATTGAAAAAGCAATAATTTGGTCATTTAATTATTTCTGACAAGCTGTATTTCATCGGCTTTGCCCCTCACCTGAAGGCAAAGCCGACTGCAGCTTTTTATAAAAATAAAAACATTTAAAGATCAGAAAATGTGATGGTTTTCTTCTGTGATATTTTATGTACTGGAAAAATTACCTTTGAAGATATTTAACAAGAAGAATAAGTTATTTTGAATAAAAAGAGAGATAGCTGTAATATGGCCTCTTATTCGTTGACATTCTGCGAGAAACGGACTGTACTCAATGATTCTACCGTACCAATAAAAGAAACCTGCATACCGACCGGATTGATAATAATAATATTTAATAGTTTTTTCCATGTAGCCCACAAGATAAGTTGCTGTTATACATTGCCGATCATTTATCGACGAAAATTGTGAGGTCGTGTCTTACCTAAGCACTTGTTAATATTATTTTCGTCGGGCCTGTCCCCCTGGCAAGGCCTCACTTATTTATGAGATTTAATATATTTTGGACTTGAATTACGTCTGATTAATATGATTAGATTGTGTGATATTGTTTTATCTGTCAAGATATCAAGTTTTTATACTGTAAGTATTGTCATTAAAGTTGAAAACTTTATATTTCTGTCAGCGAAACTTCCATTTTTTCGTGGTAAAAACTGTTTTCTGTATAATTTTTCTTTTGCAACGTCAATTTTTAAGATTTAAGTAAGTAACACTATCTCTCTGATAAAATAGATTTATTTGATGCAAAGTAGAACTAAAATTGTTAAATAATAGCCCTGCTATAAGGAAAATCAGCTTTGCCCCACTGGTTGGCGCTGCCCCCCCCCCCTTACCCTATATAATTTTGTAAATTTCTAAAGTTCATTACTTGATTCTTTAATTTATAATGTTGAAAATGTTAACGTGGATTTATATTTTTGGAACTAATCTCAATCTTTAAACTCTTAAATTTATAAAAGCTCTACATTTTGCAATAAATTTGCATTTCACTTAAAACTGTTCAATTTAAAAGTGTTAGCACCTTCCAGTTTATACGTATAAGTTATTGAGCATTTGAATACACCATTTTTGAATTAAAAACTTTTAAACTTAAATTTTAAACGTTTGGAATTCAAGGGTTCCACTTTGAGTGCTTAAATTTGTTGTTTATTGTTTAATACTTTATATGGAAAAATGTTTAGAATATAGTTGAATTTTTAAATTTCATTGGCCGTAAAAAATGTTTGCGAACCGGGAAAAAACCAGAAAATGACCGGGAATTTTTTTCTTCGATTAAAACGGCCAACCTGCATGGCCCATCACATAAAAATGATAATAATTATGCTTTATTTATTCAAAAACACTTCCTTAATTTGGAGGACGATGCGATCGAAGGATATTCAATATATTAAATATTTATTCATAACACAGCCACACAAAAAAGTGTACGGATCTGGTAACAAGACACACGTATTCCTATGGATTTTGGGGCGCTGAATTCAAATTCGGTATCAAAAATCACCTATCACGTCATGGTTGAGCCATAACCTCAAAAAATGAGGAAAAATCATGCACTGAGGCAAATAAATTTCAAAATAATGCCAGTGATGCAAATTTTCACTTCAAAAACATGTCGACAACTGTGAAGGATCAACCCTTGCCTGATATCAACTTATTTAACATAACTTTACCCAACAGAACCTAACCTGAATTAACAGAAATTTATTGAACTATACGTAAAGCTCTGGAAGCATATTTCCCCAGTAGCAAATGTGTGCTACATCGAATGGGTCAACTCGAGCCTAACCTAGAAATAAATCTAACCTATCCTAACCTAACCTAACCTCACGAAACACAATTAAACTGATTGTCTTGTCCTGTTGTGTTTGCGGTACCGTTTGAATCAGCTTGGGCTTAACCTGCAAAGAGGTCAAACCTATCCTAACCTAAAAAAACCTAACCTAACCTAACTTAACTTCACGTAACATAATTAAGCTCATTGTGTTGTCCCGTTGTATTTGCGGTACCGTTTCATTCAGCTTCGGCTTAACCTACATAGAGGTTTAACCTATCCTAACCTAACAAAACCTGACCTAACCTAACCTAGCCGAATGAAAGTCAACCACACATGTAGCTATATAAGCGTACGGTTCTCAGGCTTAAATGTGTGCTATATTTAATAGGTTAACTCGATAATTGTACTACAGGTGGTTAAAAATTTAGACGCACATTACTCATTTGAAGAAACTTAGAACTACAAGTAGAATTGACCCCATTTCAATAAACCAGACAATTTTTGTATCAATTAAAATGTAGAACTGTAACTTAAACATTCAAATGAATAAGAGTTTTATACAAAAAATTGTTCTCTCTGCTTTTCTTAAACTTAAGGGATATATTTATACTATCTTTCGTGTTTACAGTTTATCTTGCTTTTTATCGTAATTAAATTGATTTATAAACCTACTTCAGTCTATTTTATGTTTGCTATAACGTGTCCTTTCTTCTTCATTTGTAGGTTAAGATCGAGTTAACCTATTAAATATAGCACACATTTAAGACTGAGAACCGTACGCTCACATGGCTACACGTGTGGTTGAATTTCATTCGGCTAGGTTAGGTCAGGTCAGGTTTTGTTAGGTTAGGATAGGTTAAAACAATATGTAGGTTAAGCCGAAGCTGAATGAAACGGTACCGTAAACACAACGGGACAACACAATGCGTTTAATTGTGTTACGTGAAGTTAAATTAGGTTAGGTTAGGTCAGGCTTTTTTAGGTTAGGATAGGTTTGACCTCTTTGCAGGTTAAGCCCAAGCTATTTCAAACGGTACCGCAAACACAACGGGACAACACAATCAGTTTAATTGTGTTTCGTAAGGTTAGGTTGGGTTAGGTTAGGCTAGGTTAGATTTATTTCTAGCTTAGACTCGAGTTGACCCATTCGATGTAGCACACATTTTCTACTAGGAAAATATGCTTCCAGAGCTTTACGTGTAGTTCAATAAATTTCTGTTAATTCAGGTTAGGTGAGATCAGGGTCTGTTGGGTAAAGTTATGTTAAATAAGTTGACATCAGGCAAGGGTTGATCCTTCACAGTTGTCGACATGTTTTTGAAGTGAAAATTTGCATCACTGGCATTATTTTGAAATTTATTTGCCTCAGTGCATGATTTTTCGTCATTTTTTGAGGTTATGGCTCAACCATGACGTGATGGGTGATTTTTGATACCGAATTTTAATTCAGCGCCCCAAAATCCATAGGACTACGAGTGTCTTGTTACCAGATCCGCACACTTTTTTTGTGTGGCTGTGTAATTATCGATATTCTTGTTCTTTATTGTTTTTTACAATTTGTGTTACGTTCGTAATAGGATTAATATATTAAGTGTGGAAAGGGAGAAGGTGGCCAGTGACAATTTGTTGGAAGTGGGGGTTTTTTGTTACAAATTACTAAAAAATTCGAATACACATCGAGGTAAGAAGATTGTTTCAAAATTGTATTTTTAAATTAGATTTTTATCTCCATTAAAAATAAAGACTTTTATGATCGAGCTATTTCTTATGACATTCACCAAAATATCTCGGGTTGTCTCACCATCTAAAAAGTGATAATTATTTTTTTTTAATTAAGACGATTTTCAGAGACCATATAAATCTAACCTCGAAAGTAAAACTCAGTTTTCTCCGAACTGAATAACTTTTTTATTAAACTTTTTTCCTCTATATTCAGTAACTCTACGTGTCGCTAGGATGGTTCATACATTTATTTTTATTGAGTATTTCATTTCTTATCACTATCTCGGGCCGAATAAGACAGTTTAAAAAAAAGTGTCAACCCGATTCTGAGGCGAAAATTCATTTTTTGTAAATGACGATATGAATTTGACACAAATTTTTACTGCTACCAGGCAGAATTTTCACTTTGTCAGTTACTCCCGATATAATAAAATCACATTGTATCACATTAAAAATTTCTCTTATTCTTAGCAGGCTATGTTCAAAATTACCATAAATGTTCACAAACCCCTATAATATTGCATACATTTACACATACGTTTTATATGTAAATTCAGAAGAATGTCAAAATTGTACCATATGGCAAATTATTGTCTAATTAATGTAGGAATAATAGGTCTTACTTTTCATACATACAAATTAAGCTAATGCTAATTAACTTTCCACGGTGGCGATTTGTAGAGAAAGGTTTCTCTCGAAAATTTCGAAGACAACGTAAATCTTGATTTCTTTTTCCTAAATATCTTTTTGAAGGGCAATTTATCCCGCACATATCATTTTCATTTGGAAAGTTACAAAAGTTTTTTTCATTACTCCATAAAAATAGTATAGAAAAAAATAATTTAATTTTTGTTTGCAATTTCCTTCTGTTATCTCCACTAAGAAAACATTCGCATGAAAATTGAGTACCAGTAAACCATTCCTAACAATTTTGAAACTTTTTCATGGGTCTCTTTTCCTTGCACGTGCCTCCTTCCTTTCTTTTTTCCGATCTTCGGTTAATGCCCGATTTAAATTGCGTAATTTTATCTACGTTCTTGTACGCAAAAAAAATGTTGGATTCCTTCGAAAATGTTGGCCCGTTTTAAGCCTGAAATTTAGCATCCATAATCTCAGCTGCTTTCATTAATTTCGGGGATGGATGCTTCAAATATCCTTTTGAAATGTGATAGATCCAGTCACCCTCGGGCTTCTGTGGCATAGATGAAGTGTCTATACCAAGAGACTCATCTTCAGAGAATCGCCATGCTACATAGCCATCTATGTATTTGAGTCCCTCTTCCGACATTTTTTCAGCGGCCATTGCAAGTTCAACTGCCTTCAGAAGGGCTTCTTCATCAACTGTGGGAACGTGGCTTTATGGACATGTCACTGAAATGAAATTAAGAAAAATTTTAATAAAAGAACGGACAATGTTCTCATAATGAATTGTGTAGTAGTAGAAAAAAGAATTTTTCTGACACTTTTGACAAAATACATTTTATGCATATACGAACCTGTTGGTCAATCCTCATCCTCGTCATTATCTGCTGTTTAGTATTCGTCGGAAAGACTAAGAAGAATTTCGGCTCCAAGCTCGCCTTCCTCCATAAACAGGGCTTTCGACAGCGCTTCAAACCTAGCGCTTTCTTCCTTGTCTTCCACACTCTCATTTCTTTCAATTTCCACTGTGTCCTCTTTAACCTGTGAAGGACCAGGTTGCAATTCATCATCTTCGTAAAAGTCAGCAGCATCGAGTAAAAGTAGTTCTTCAACTTCATTATTTCGACCGTCAAAATTGGTTGAAGAGTTTGAAGTGCTGGAAATGTTCTTATGTGTACCCTGCACTCCCTCCAAATCAGATCCGTTGATGAGACTCTTTTCTTCCAAGTCTTTTTCGATATTCCAGCCTTCCGAAAGTGCGTCCATCGCGTGTTTTCCTAAGATGAAGGTTCGCAAACGGTGCATCACTTCCAAGGCCGTGGGATGATCGTAGCCTCTTCCCAGTCCACGAATGAAAGAAAAGAAGTTCTTCAGAACATCTTGATTCAGCCTATTTGTCAGGATGTATTGGATGTCGAGAGATTCTTCCATATGTTCATACAAGCTGAGGAAAGAGAGGCTGCTGAGTTGTATCCCCTTTTGAAAGGCAGCATTGTAGAACGTCCCCCTACTCTCATGTTGCTGATGTAATTAATCATCCTATTCAAAATGTCCTTTTGCTTTGCGAAATCCTTGTCAATTCCAAAAGCAATGGCACCACTACGGTCATACTTTGCCCTCACATTTAGTAAATCGAACCAATCATTAAAGAGATGCAAAACTTTACTAGTTTCTCCACAACCCTTGAAATCCTTGAAATTCTCATTACCAAATAGTAAGAACTGCTGTAGACAAAACGTCAGTGCCTTAGTCTATTTATTGGAAAAAACATTGTTTTTATTCTGCTGATTATATGACTTTTTTCAATGCGAGCCAAATTCAACGTAGCCTCAGCTTGATCTGCTCTCATTTTGTGGTTGTGGCAATTTCTTTTCCACGTAGCCTCACATTCCTTCGTTTGAAGAAATTGAATGAGATTCTGTTCACTTTCCTCTCTCGCTATTTCCTTCTCCTGCCGCAGGTCTCTAGTTTCCCTCTTGAGCCTTTCATTTTCAACAGCATTCTCTTCAGCTTCTTCCACTATCTCAGTTTCCAGCTGTTCTATTTCGGATGCAATTTGTTCCTTTTTCTTTGCTAGATTTTTCAAACATTTTTGGCGATCTTCTTCGGAGGAGCATGGCGACATTAAGGCATTCCTTTGCATCTGCATCTTACAATGACCTGTTTGTACTTGCACTTCCTGCCAAGTCATTTTGAGCAACGTCTGTTGCAGGATCAGCATTTGTTGTAATTTTTCTGGTTGGGATGACATCTTTTCGAAGCTTCCTTCCTTTCCTCGAACTCGTTAGGAGTACGGTGTCGACATAAGATTTCTCTCTGAAGTGTTCAGGCCTAAAGTGGACAGAACATATCCTTCCTGAAATATATTGATTTTAATTAGCTACATTTATTGTAACAGTATGTGATTAAATTCTTAAAAGGGAGAATGGGGGGATAACAATTTTAAACCAGTCACAAATTTTTAATTGAAAAAAATATAGCTAAAGTGAAGAATTTTTAATTGAAATTATTAATCTTCAAGTAAAATAGTCCAATTTTCAAACAAAAAAATGACTTTTTAGCAACAATGATGGCGCTGTAAAAGAAAATGTACTTTTTCAACAGAGATTATGATTTTCTTTGAAAAATATATATTTTGTACTGGAAACAATAATGTCACTTTTAATGGAGTATTTGAGTTTTGAATTTTTTTAATTGCAACCACGCTTGTGATTTTCTAATAGAAATGAATTATTTTAAAATATATTATTTTTGAATTGAAAAAATCGATCTTTCATTCAAACCATATAAACTTACTGTTCCTCGCGTTGGTATTTTTATTCTTGCACACTTTACGCCATAGTGCACGGTTATACTCATCCTTTGGAAATGTGAAGAATTGGATTGTTTGGTTCTTTTTACCTCCCACATTCGAACAACCCGCGACGGCACAAACGCTTACCATTGTTATCTACAAAATAGGTAATGATTTAAAACACAGTTGTCAGTAAATTTCCGTACTTAGAGCCCTGATTAAGTTCCATGTGTATAGACATGCATTGTTGGTGCCTTGCAATTAAGAAAGAAATATCTAAAAGTTCAATATTATGAGAAAACCGGAAATTTATTATATAAAATCGGAAACGGGATTTTTCGATAAAACAAGAAAATTTTGAAAAAAAAATTAGTAATTGTCCACAGAAATGAGTACGTTAATACAGCCGCTTTAACTTAAAGTAGTTGACTCCAACAATTAGTTAATTTACCAAAATTATTTATTTAAAGTATTTGACTGCCAAGAATGAGTTTATTT
>NC_046658.1:28574162-28584383 GCF_010883055.1 Belonocnema kinseyi
AATATCCATATTATACACACACAATGGTAAATCATTTAAGAAATCGCTAACTTTCTTCAATTACCGACGTGCAAGTTGCGCCTTCAAAGTAACTCTTAGGTAATCCGCCAAGAGGACGCAGTTATTAGTGCATGTTTTTCATATTCTCTTATTCCATTAGCTCGGCAATCTTGATTCTAAACATGGACATAGGAAACACGGGACTAGGCATGCCATTGCGGGGTTGATCCAATGAGGGGGGACGTCCGCCATCTTTTGATTTTCCGCGACAAATATGTCAGCACCCGCATGTTTATATTTTCATGCACAGTTTGCCGGCAAAAATGCTCGTGCGCATAATTAAGTGGCACATCGTAAGATGGCGGCTCTTTCTGAACATGGAATTCTCCCCCTCCCGTGGATTCAACCCCGCTCGCTAAAGTTAGGGTGGCATGCCTAGTCTCGTGTTTCCTATGTCCATGGTTCTAAACTCTAAAGAGTTTATGTGACCGAGAATATGTACGAGAGCACGGAAATATAGCCGAGAATTTCTTTGATGAATGTGCTCTTCGGGAATTTCTGAGAGTTTAAAAATATTATTTTGTTCGTAACGTTTGAAAAGCGAATCTGGCATGAGTACAATTATTATTTTCATTTATACTATGCGACTGAAATATAGAATTTGAAATTCAAAAATATTCTTGAACATTTGATGCTGAGTATTGGGAATTTTATGGTTCTAAAAGCTTTAGTATAAACATAAAAATGTTAGAATTTTAAAGATTTCTTATAAACATAAGACTGTTCTACATGTTAAGACTACAGTTTCTATCTTTAAAAAATAATGGTTCTTCGGACAATTAGTATACATAGTACGTCATTATTTCTTTGTATGTTCCAGTTGTAAAGCTTCAAGTTAAAAAATAACATGATATTAAATGTTTCAAAATCTTTAGATTAGAACATTAGACTATTTTAACTTGTTATAAAATAAGCTACTTAAAAAAAACAATATAACTTATTTTTTCAAAACATGAAGTATTTAAATTAGCGTATTGAATATGAATTTAAATATTACTTAAATACTTGAAAAGCCAGTTCTTAATATTCTGTAAAAGTAAAATACAAATATAATAAAATAATTCATACATATATATTTAAAGGCCTAATAATACTTATCTAACATTTTTGCATAATTTTTAATTTTTTTAATTTAATATGTCGGCTATAAAGAAATTTTGATATTGAATTTCGATAAGGCTTAATTTTATTCGTAGTTTTATTTTTATGAAACTTTCATTATTGCAATTCATAGTTTTTGGAAATAAATTTACAATATTATAAGATTTAAAGATAAAGAAAATATTGGTGAAGCTAAAATTCTCTTAAATTTTCTGCAAATTCTTAAGTTGACTTAAAATGACGGTCACAGTCATGAGAACGTGGCCGGATTTTAAATTTCCGAGAAATTTAGAACTCTAGTCAAGAGGGGTACAGAAATAGTTCAATGCCAAACACATATAGCGTTAGTTCATTTTTGAAATCGGGTTGCGGGTAGTGATGCGATATTATCGATATTTTTTATATTAAACGAATACATAATTATGATGAGTATAAAAACATTATTATTGAAACAAATGTATGAAAGAAACAAAATAGTTTAATACAATTAATTTTTGTATGATCATTCTTCTCCTCAAACCTGCAACAGAAAGATGGTACAAAACCAAACATATCATTTTCTGTAACCTTGTACCAAAATATTTTGTTTAAACAATAAAGGACTTATATTTAATATGCATTGCTAAGTGTTGCATTATTATTTGTTAACTTCTGCAACACAACCTTCGGAATTTGTTTCTTTGGTTTTATATTCCATATCTTTGGTTGATTTCTGCGGGTGTTGATTCACTTAATTAAACAAAATAAATTGGTTTTAATAGTTGTAAGGCAAGAAATCTAAACAAGTAGAACTCTTGTTTTTTAAATAATACAATAACTATATTTTAAATAAGTCTCTTGAGTGAGACAGCAGTAACTGCGTGGAAGTAATTAATTTAGAATGTAATTACTGTTTCCTTATGAAAAAAGAATATAGTATGTAAGGGGCTGTCCATAAACTAACTTTACAACTTTAGACAATCCCCTCATCCCCACTCCAAAATGTGACGTAGCCCAGTAACTGTGTAAACACACCAAACAGAGAGATATGTATCACGAAAGTAAGATAGTAATGCAAAAAATTCTTTCAAGTAAAATTAATTTAAATACCATATTCAGTGCAATATGAAACACTTTCAATTTGTAAGATTTTAAGTCGAAATATATATTGTATTTTTATGCGTTTGAGGTTAATTGGGCCCGTGCTCCTTGAGGCTTCTATTATTTACAAATATTCAGATAATACAGATTATAAAATATACAAAGATAAATAATTAATGAAAAATATAATGTCCACTTACGTTTACTTGTATTCAGTTTTTGTGTTTTTTCACTCACTATTTAACTAAAAAGCGCATTCTGTCAAGTGGAAAAACAGAGATGGGATATCAATATCGAAATTATGACATAATATCGATATCGACATTGAAATGTCGGTTTCTAAATATCGATATATCGGACTCTGAACATCGATATTTTCGATACTGATATCCCATCACTATTTGCAGGGTACAGAGGGCAGTGATCCCAGATTTGAAACGACGTTCACTCCAATACTATCACAGGTCTTGTCCGTGTGAAATATAGTAGGAGACGATGTACATGCCTGGGTTGCGCGCGCAACCCATCTCTCCTCTTCTGAATTTGAAAACTCGAAGGTGCACGATTGCCGGTCGGAACACTTCCGCGGTTCTATTTATATCTCTATCTGCTAACTGCTTTGAAATAAAATCAAGAGATTGGGATTTTAATATTTCCAGACTTTAATGCTGGCGATTCTCATGATTTGAATACTTCGAGCACCTCTTTATATGCGTATATTTTGAGGTTACGTTATTTCAAGTATAAAATATAAATTATATAAATATCTATACTATTATACACACACACACAGATTATTAATGATAATATTATAATTATGTTACATTATAATAGACTAATTTATATCTTGATCTGCATTTGAAAGAAATTAAAGAAATCGGCGATTTTGGAATTCATCTCGTTTAGATAAAAACTCCATTATTTGGTTGAAAAATAAATTATTTTGTTGAAAGTGTAACTATTTTGTAAAAAAGTCCTCTTTTCTATCAAAAGTTCAACTACTTTGTTAAAATGTATTTTTCTTTTTTTGAAGGTTCATCTCTTTCGTTCAAAATACATGTTTGAAACTGAAAATTTAACAAATTTAACTATTTGGTCGAAAGTTCAACTCTTTGATTGAAAACTCATATTTTTCGCTTAAAAAATTCAACTTTTTGTAAATAACGTTGCTGCGAAAAGTTCGATAGCTCCGGGTGTTTCTCGCACCACAGAGCATGCAGCCGTGCCATGTAACCCCGTTCACGGGCCACACTCGCATCATAGCAGTCTAGTAAGTCGTGATTCAGTCGCTCCGTCCACGTGTCAGTTTCAAACATGTATTTTTACAACGTAAAATTACAACGAAAATTCATGTATTTTGTTTAAATTTTTTTTTTGTAGATCATTAATTTTCTTGTTCAAAAATTCATCTTATTGATTTACAGTTTAACTACTTTGTTGAAAATTCATTTTTTCTGTTAAAAATTATATTTATTTGAAAATGTAACTATTCTAGGATTCATTAAAAATTAATCGCTTTTATGTGGAAATTGAACTATTCCATTTTTGGTTGAAACTTTATCCTGTACATTGTCTTAGTTAAAACACCAATTATTTGATAGAAAATTAACTTAATTTGTTAAAAAGTAAACTTTTGGGTTGAAAATTGATATATTTTGTTAATTAGATTTTTTTTCTAAAATTAAAAAAACTGCAAAATAAAGAAATTTCCTTAAAATCTTCCGGATTCTTTTTTTTTTAATTTTTAAAATGTTTTCAAATAATCTCTTAAAATTTATTTGTCAAAATAAAAAATCATTTTCAGTGTTCTTAGCAATCGCAACAATTTTTGTCATTCTTTTTAAATACTGTACAATTTTAAAAAAGCTTTTTTTTTAATCTGCAAAAGTCTAAATCGTGTTTCAAATTATTTGAAATCATTTCAAGTTTTAAATTAATTCTGAATCTTTTTTTAAATTAAAATTGGAGCGTTTAAACTTAAAATTGAGCTCATTACAAATTTAACAATTCAAGGCTTTCTATTTCGAACCATTCTGTTCAAACTTGTATAGTTTTTAACAGTTGTTTGTAATGGATTGTTTTAAACGAGCGGTCAAATATTGTTCATAATTAACGAAATTTTTATTTTATTTAAAAATTTAAAATTGAATGGGTTAAATATAAAATTTTTTTAGACTGAAATAATATTTTAAGTCATCATTAAAAATAATTTTAAAAACTAATATCTATTAATTCTTTAATTTTCAACGGATTCAGAATCATCTTGTAAAGTCAATTATGTTTCCATTTTTAATACTTCACATTCAATTAAAAAAATTTTATTAAAAAATTCTTTCAGTTAAAAAAAAATCATAATTGAAAACAAATAAATTAATTTTCTATCAAATAATTCGTGTTTTAACATCATGTTTTAACTAATACAATATACAGGTTTAAATTCCAACCAAAAATAGAATAGTTCAAATTCCAGATAAAAACTGTGATAAAAACTTGAATTGATCAAGAAAAAAAAACGAATTTTCAACAAAATTGTTAAATTTTCAAGGGAAAATGTGAATTTTCGACCAAGAAGATTAATGCCTTTCATACAAAAAAAAAGATTTTTTAACTTAACCAATATATACGATTAATTTTTAATCAATCATATAATAGTTTTAAAGTCAAAAAGATCAATTATCTACAAAAAGTTGAATTTTTTAAGCGAAAAAGATGAGTTAAATTTGTTAAATTTTCAGTTTGAAAAATGTATTTTTAACAAAAGAGATGAACCTTCAAAGAAAAAAAAAATACATTTTAACGAAGTAGTTGAACTTTTGATAGAAAAGAGGACTTTTTTTACAAAATAGTTACACTTTCAACAAAATAATTTATTTTTCAACCAAATAATGGAGTTTTTATCCAAACGAGATGAATTCCAAAACCGCCAATTTCTTTCAAATGCGGATCAAGATATAAATTAGACTATTATAATGTAACATAATTATAATATTATCATTAATAATGTGTGTGTATAATAGTTTAGATATTTATATAATTTATATTTTATACTTGAAATAACGTAACCTCAAAATATACACATCGCCAGCATTAAAGTCTGGAAATATTAAAATCCCAATCTCTTGATTTTATTTCAAAGCAGTTAGCAGATAGAGATATAAATAGAACCGCGGAAGTGTTCCGACCGGCAATCGTGCACATTCGAGTTTTCAAATTCAGAAGAGGAGAAATGGGTTGCGCGCGCAACCCAGTCATGTACAACGTCTCCTGCTATATTTCACACGGACAAGACCTGTGATAGCATTGGAGTGAACGTCTTTTCAAATCTGGGATTACTGGCAGAGGGTGCAAAGGCCACATACATTGCCCGCCATACTGCTGAGTAGGATTGCAGTGAGTTGAAAGGAAGGGAAACAAAGCTTTACAAATAGATTTAATGCTTTGACGATGATTCATTATAATAAAAAGGAGGTGTTTCTTATGTCATTCGTGTGGAAAACTACGCATCTTACAGACGTTTCGTGAACATTGCAGTTCACTTATTCAAGGCTTAGATGGTAACATATGATTCCTACCTACGAGTGTCGCAAGGGAAGCCAAGAGTCGATAGTGGGGTAATTTCAAGGGCCTATAAGTTTACTGGACCTGATTACTATCGGGCTCCCGGCGCATCGGACGCAGTGATCCCAGATCTGAAACGAGACGTGGTCCAATACTATGACACGTCTATGTCCGTGTGAATATGGTAGGAGACGATATAAATTCCCGGGTTGCGCGCGCAACCCATTTCTCCTCTTCTGAATTTGAAAACTCGAAAGTGCACGATTGCCTGTCGGAACACTTCGGCGGTTCTATTTATATCTCTATTTGCTTTGAAATAAAATGCAGAGATTGGGATTTTAATATTTCTAGATTTCGATGCTGGGCTGGCGTTTCTCATGATTTGAATACTTCGCGCGTCTCTTTAATGCGTGTATTTTGTGGTTACGTTACTTCAAGTATAAAATATAAATTATATAAATATTAATACGATTATATATATATAATTATTATTATTATTAATTATACGATTATAATTATGTTATATTATAATAGTCTTATTTAAATCTTGATCCGCATTTGAAAGAAATTAAAGAAATTGGTGATTTTGGAATTCATCTCCTGTGGATAAAAACTCAATTATTTGATTGAAAAATTAATTATTTTGTTAAAAATGTAACTATTTTGTTAAAAATGTAACTATTTTGTAAAAAAGTCCTCTTTTCCATCAAAAATTCAACTGCTTTGTTAAAATTGTTATTTCTTTTATTTGAAGGTTCATCTCTTTCGTTGAAAATACATTTTTGAAACTGCCAATTAATCTATACCATTTTTGGTTAAAAAATCATGTATTTTGTTAACAATTCGTCTTTCTTTGTAGAAATTAAATTGCTTTATGGAAAATTTATACTTTTTGATTAAAAATTACATTTTTCGGTTGAATTATTCACTTTAAATATTTTTTGGTTGCGAAGTCGTTTTTTTGTAAATGCATCTATATTGTTAAAAATTAAAATCATAATTTTTGGGTGGAAAATTCGATTATTCACTTAAAGTTGAACTGCTTACTAAAAAAATTAATTTTTTCTTATTAAGGATTCATAATTATAGTTGAAAATTCAACTATTTGCATTTAAATTAGGTTAAAAATTCAGCTTTTTTGTAGATAATAATCTTTTTGACTTTAAAATTAAAAAATTTATTAGAATTAAATTGACCTTTTTTAGTGGAAATTTAATCTTTTTGGTTAAAAATGTATCTTTTTTGGTCAAAAATGCAATTGTTTGGTTAAAATATGAACTGTACAACTTCTTGAGTTTAAAAGTCGATTATTTCACTAAGAGTTGAACTACTTTGTAAAGAAAAGACTTTTTTTTAACAAGGTTTTATAATTATAGTTGAAAATTTAACTAATTAGTTGAAAGTTTAACTCTTTGATTCAAAACTCATATTTTCCACTTAAGAAATTCAACTTTCTGTAGATAATTCGACTTTGTTGAAAATAAATTTTTTACGTTGAAAATTATTTATCTTCATCTGAAAATGTAACTATTATAGGATTGATTAAAAATCAATCGTATATATTGGGTAAGTTTGAAAATCGTTTCTTTTATAGAACATTAATCTACTTGGTCAAAAATTCACCTTTTCCCTTGAAAATTTAACAATTTCGTTCAAAATCCGTTTTTTTCCTCGTTTAATTCAATTTTTTATCACAGCTTTTACCTGGAAATTGAACTATTCCATTTTTGGTTTAACTGTATCCTGTAAATTGTATTAGTAAAAACACCAATTATTTGTTAGAAAATTAATTTATTTGTTTTCGATTATGACTTGAAATATTATTTCAGTCTAAAATTTTTTATTTTTAACCTATTCAATTTGAAAATTTTAAATTAAAAACAGAAAATTTCGTTAATTATCAGCAATATTTGACCGTTCATTTAAAACAATCCATTACAAATAACTGTTAAAAACAACAAAAAACAACAACTGTTAAAATTTGAACAGAATGGTTCGAAATAGAATACCTTGAATTGTTAAATTTGTAATGAGCTGAATATAAAGTTTAAACGCTACAACGTTAATTTAAAAAAAGATTCAGAATTAATTTAATGCATGAAATTATTTCAAATAATTTAAAACACGATTTAGACTTTTGCAGGTTTAAAAAAATAATAAGCTTTTTGAGAATTGTACAGTATTTAAAAAGAATAACAAAAATTGTTGTGATTGCTAAAAACATCAAAAATAATTTTTTATTTTGACAAATAAATTTTAAGTGAGTACTTGAAAACATTTCAAAAATTAAAAAAAAAAGAATCCGGAAGTTTTTAAGAAAATTTTTTTATTTTACAGTTTTTTTAATTTTAGGAAAACATATAATTAACAAAATATATCAATTTTCAACCAAAAAGTTCACTTTTTAACAAATTAAATTAATTTTCTATCAAATAATTGGTGTTTTAACTAATACAATGTACAGGATAAAGTTTCAACCAAAAATTGAATAGTTCAATTTCCAGATCAAAATGATTAGTTTTTAATCAATCCTAGAATAGTTATATTTTCAGATTAAAAAAAAATAATTTTTAATCGAAAAAATAAATTTTCAATAAAGTTTTTAAATTTTGAACCAATAAAATGAATTTTCGACCAAGAAAATTAATGATATACAAAAAAAGATAAATTTCAAACAAAATACATGAATTTTCAACAAAATTATTTATTTTAAAGTCAATAAAACGAATTATCTACAAAAAGTTAATTTTTTCCAGCGAAAAATATGAGCTTTCCATGAAAGAGTTAAACTTTCAACCAAATAGTTAAATTTTTAACCATAATTATAAAACCTTGTTGAAAATAACGGAATTTTTTTTACAAAGTAATTCAATTCTTAATGAAATAATCGAGCCTAAGAATATGTACAGTTCATATTTCAACCAAACAATTGCATTTTTGACCAAAAATGATACATTTTCAACCAAAAAAATTAAATTTGTACCAAACAAGGTCAATCCAACAAAATATATGAACTTTCAACAAAATTATTTAATTTTAAAGTCAAAAAGAAATTTTAATTGTCGACCAAATAGTTTAACTTTCTATCAAATTGTTGACTTTTAACGCCCAAAGATGCAATTTTAACAAAAAAGTAAAATTTTTAACAAAAAAATTAATTTGAAGGCAAATAGTTGAATTTTCAGCAATAATTATGATTCCTCAATAAGAAAAAATTAATTTTTTTACTAACATGAGTGGAGGAAACTTGTCCGTTTAGCTTATGCATTCAAGGAAAATAGTTTTCTTTTACAAGTTGTGTTAAATATTGTATTTTTTTCGAAGTGTCTTTCGCTTTTAATCAGTGCGTAACTACAAGAGTTTAACTGTTTTTCAAAGTTTGTAGTGCCCTTCAAATTTTAAAGGCTTCAAATTAAAAGGTAAGTGTCTGTTTTTATTTTTTTTAATTGGGAAAGAGCAGTATCGTAGTGTATTCTTTTGGACAAAGATGTCTATGCAAAATATTTATTTGCATATGCTCCTTTTTTAAAATTCAAGTGGATAAAATCCTCAGTGCAAGAAGTAATAGAAGAAATTGAAAAAGAAATTGTTAAATGTAATTTAATAGGCTCGTCAAGTATACAAAGTTTTCCATTTCATATTATTTATATGAATTACTAGGATAAATGTCAAGAATGTCTGTTCAAATTTCAACATAACTGTATGAAATTGTATTACTTTTTAATGCATTTTGGACTATTATTTTGCTTTATTGGCAAAAGAACTTTTCGTGATTGCAGCATTTGGTCCTTTTTATTATATTGATTATTTATTTTGATTACTCTTATTCACTGTCCATCATCAGAAAATCTCTAAAAGAAGTTATTTTATGTTTTTAATATATATTCCATTAAGAGCTAGGCTATTATGGGTCAGTTATAGGTAAAAATCAATGCCGTTTGGTTGAGGTTCTAGTGCTAGTTTGTTCATTTAAAATTAAAAATTCTTAGTTACAAATTTATTATTTTTTTTTTTCAAATTTATTCTCTTTTTGTGAAAAATCTCTCTTTACGTAAATGAACTATTTTTTGTAAATTAACTCATTCTTGGTAGTCAACTACATTAAATGAATAATTTTGGAAAATTAAATAATTTTTGGAGTCAACTACTTTAAGTTAAAGCGGCTGTATTAACCTACTCATTTCTATGGACAATTACTAATTTTTTCTTCAAAATCTTCCTGTTTTATCGAAAATTTCCATTTCTAATTTTAAAATTGAATAATTTGTACAACTGTTTTTTCTTTCTTGTTTAAAATTTTCTGTTATTTTTTTTGTTTTAAAATTTAATCTCTTTTTGTGAAAAATCTCTCTTTTCGTAAATGAACTATTTTTTTAAATTAACCAATTTCGGTAGTCAACTACTTTCAATGAACTATTTTTT
>NC_046658.1:28584483-28588973 GCF_010883055.1 Belonocnema kinseyi
CCAACGGAGCCGAACAGGATCTATTTTAATAAATCAACGCGAAATTTTTGAACTTTTAAATTCGGGATAATTCCGCGCCAAATTCGGCTCCGCGTGTTACATCAGAATTCAAAATGAACTTGAGTAGACGGTAGAAGTTCTATCGTCTGCTCACGTCTGCTTAAGTTTACTGCAGCTGCAAGAATTATATTTCTTTTGCGTGATGAGCTTGGATTCACAATGGATTTTCATCGCTAACACAAACTAAAAATGAAACCAAATCAAATCGATCATCGATAAAATGCAATCAAATGTTAAATTCTGTTTGAATCGTTCTATTATAGAACGGACAATCAAACGTTAAAGTCTTTTGGAATCGTTCTATGATAGATCGATTGCAATAGTTCATAAAGAGAAGTCAACGTAAGCTACAAATTATGGTGAGAAGGGAAGGGAGGTGTCGTTGCTGGAGACAATAGTTCCTGCATTGTCCCCTAGGTGGCGCTGATTTTGCATTTTGCGACAATTTACAAGTATCCCCTCTAAATACATGGGAGTGGGCACACCGTGGTTGAAAGGGAACAGATGCATGGGCACGGAACGGCACGGCAAGGAACACTAATAACCTGTAAAACATAAATATTTAGCAGAGAGAATATCGGCAGGTCGGAAAGAAAATAACAACATAACCTGCAAGCTGTCAAAATTGCGTGAGCGGGTTTACCACATTTGAACGCCATTCGCACTTTTCTCTCTGCAATTTTAATAACACTGTGAAATTTAATTGAACTTGTCCTACTTGAAATGCGATTAAACTGTTTTTTAAGAATAAAATCAAAACACACTAAACCCAGACATTCTCTCTGCAGGGCCACATACGTCGGACCCGGCCCCACGCGGCTAGGGATCCCAGATCAGTGATCCCAGATCTGAAACGAGACGTGGTCCAATACTATGACACGTCTATGTACGTGTGAATATGTTAGGAGACGATATAAATGCCTGGGTTGCGCGCGCAACCCATTTCTCCTCTTCTGAATTTGAAAACTCGAAGGTGCACGATTGCCGGTCGGAACACTTCGGCGGTTCTATTTATATCTCTATCAGCTTTAAAATAATATATAATATATATATAATGTATATAATATATAATTAATTATACTATTATAATTATGTTATATTATAATAGTCTTATTTAAATCTTGATCCGCATTTGAAAGAAATTAAAGAAATTGGTGATTTTGGAATTCATCTCGTTTGGATAAAAACTCAATTATTTGATTGAAAAATTAATTATTTTGTTAAAAATGTAACTATTTTATAAAAAAAGTCCTCTTTTCTATCAAAAATTCAACTACTTTGTTAAAATTTCTATTTCTTTTATTTGAAGATTCATATCTTTCGTTGAAAATGCATTTTCTAAACTGCCAATTAATCTATACCATTTCTGGTTAAAAAATCATGTATTTTGTTAACAATTCGTCTTTCTTTGTACAAATTAAATTGCTTTATGGAAAATTTATACTTTTTGATTAAAAATTACATTTTCGGTTGAATTATCAACTGTAAATATTTTTTGGTTGCAAAGTCGTTTTGTTGTAAATGCGACTATATTGTTAAAAATTAAAATCATAATTTTCTGTGTGGAAAATTCGATTATTCACTTAAAGTTGAACTACTTAGTAAAAAAATTAATTTTTTCTTATTAAGCATTCATGATTATAGTTGAAAATTCAACTATGCAATTGTTTGGTTAAAATATGAACTGTACATCTTTTTGGGTTTAAGAGTCGATTATTTCACTAAGAGTTGAACTACTTTGTGAAAAAATACGTTTTTTTTAACAAGATTTTATAATTATGGTTGAAAATTTAACTATTTGGTAGAAAGTTTAACTCTTTCATGGAAAACTCATATTTTTCGCTGAAAAAAATCAACTTTTTGTAGATAATTCGTTTTATTGACTTTAAAATTAAATAATTTCGTTGAAAATTCATGTGTTTGTTTGAAATTTGTCTTTTTTTGCATATCATTAATTTTCTTGGTCGAAAATTCATGTTATTGGTTGAGAATTTAACAACTTTATTAAAAATTTATTTTATCGATTAAAAAATTTTTTTTATCTGTAAGTGTAACTATTCTAGGATTGATTTCAATTTCGAACCATTCTGTTCAAATTTGTAGTTTTTAACAGCTGTTTGTAATGGATTGTTTTAAATGAACGATCAAATATTGCTGATAACTAACGAAATTTTCTTTTTTTAATTGAAAAATTTCAAATTGAATGGGTTAAAAATAAAAATTTTTAGACTGAAATAATATTTCAAGTCATAATCGAAAACAAATCAATTAATTTTCTAACAAATAATTGGTGTTTTAACTAATACACTTTACAGGATACAGTTTAACCAAAAATGGAATAGTTCAATTTCCAGATAAAAGCTGTGATAAAAAATTGAATTGAACAAGGAAAAAAACGAATTTTCAACAAAATTGTCAAATTTTCAAGGGAAACGGTGAATTTTTGACCAAGAAGATTAATGTTCTATAAAAAAAAAACGATTTACAAACTTACCCAATATATACCATTAATTTTTAATCAATCCTATAATAGTTACATTTTCAGATAAAGATAAATAATTTTCAACGGAAAAAATTTATTTCCAACAAAGTTGTTGAATTGTCAACCAATAACATGAATTTTCGACCAAGACTTTTAAATCCAAGAAGATGTACAGTTCATATTTTAACCAAACAATTGCATTTTTGACCAAAAATGATACATTTTCAACCAAAAAAACCAGCAAAAGCCACGTGCACCCTAAGAACACGGAGTGACCCAAGGACAACCGCCTTCTGCATTTTTCCCACAAGTGTTCTAGCATATTGTTGACACGCAGGGATGCTTTTTAGGCTATTAGCAAGTGAAAGCTTGGCACCTCCAAGAGCGCCGATGATAAAGACGATCAGTTTAACAGAATATTCCGGGTGCAATCGTTGCAACTCCCTTATAAGGTATCGATACCTCTATTTCTTTTCATTCTTCTTGGCTATGATGTTTTTGTCAGCTGGTGCCGAAAATTCAATAACGAACATGGTTCGCTTCTCGAAGTCAAGAAGAACCATGTCAGGCCTCGAGTGAGCAACAGAAACAATTGTCGAGATTATAAAGTTCCAGTATATGCGGCACTTCCCATTCTCGACAATTAACTCAATTTCCCTAGGAGCATTTAGAGGAGCGATATTAAGGTGAATGCCGTAGGAGTGACAGAGATAGTAATAAAGCACTCTTAGTGCCGCATTGTGCCTTTGAATGTAGGCAGCCTCCTCCGATGCGTTGTCCAGAAATGCTCCTTTGCCCACTTCTTCGTGATTCCTGACCATTTTAAGAAGAGGGTCTCTTCCATTTGCAACTCTATGTGCTGTACCCAGAATAATCCTGTTGTGAAGACAGTGCCCAGAATAATCCTGTTGTGAAGACATTCAAGACTCAATATTCTGCCACCCCCTTGACGGCGTGAGATGTAGAGTCGCGGAACGGAAGACTTAAAATGCATGCTTTTGTTCATGTGCATAACCTTTCTTGTCCCGATATCAAGAGATCTGAGCTCGTTCTTCGTCCATGGAACTACTCCAAATGAATAGAGTAGTACCGGGACGGTAAGCATGTTCGTTGCAGGATCTTCAGGGATGCCATTAAGTTTTCCTCGCTTCAAATAAACCTTGGCGCATTTGTCTAACCCAAATTCCATTCCAATTTCCTTAGTATATCGTTCGACAATCCCCAGAGCTAGATGAAGTTGCTCTCTGTTTTTAGTATTGTTCTTAAGATCGTCCATGTAAAATACATGAGTGACCTTGTACATTCGATCTGCAGGTTTGCCGCACAAGTACCCGTCGGAATGGCGCAGTGCTAGAGATAGTGTCAATAATGTAAGGCAGAAGAGGAGTCGGATCATGGTGTCGCCCTGAAAGACACCTCTCTGAAACGTGACCTTGTTAGTTGTCACACGATTTTTGCAAGATGAGATAGTAAATCTGGTTTTCCAAAGCGGCATCAATCTCTCTATGCACCCGACTATTTGCGGATGAACCTTTAAGATTTCCAAAAGACAGATGATAAGTCTATGGGATGTAGAATCGAAAGCTTTCCGATAATTAATCCAGGCCATCGATAGGTCACGCTGGTAGAATGCTGCATCTTTGCAGACACATCTATCGATGAGCAGGTTCTCCCGACTTCCGGCTACCTCTTTTTTTGAGCCTCGTTGTTCATACATTTCTTGCCACACAGGTTCAATTGCCCGAACAATCCTATCATTTAGGATAGCTGTGAATATCGTATAAAGCGTGTTCAAATAAGTTATTGGCCTGTAGTTCTTCGGGTCAGCTAAGTTGCCTATTTTCGACATGAGTATTGTGCGCCCTTCCACCAACCACTCTGGAATCGGCTCTTCCGACTTCAAATATGAGGTGAAAATACGGGCCAAATGCTGATGGGTTGAAGAAAA
>NC_046658.1:28589073-28597621 GCF_010883055.1 Belonocnema kinseyi
CACGAATATTTTATAATTTCGAATCGAAACCGCGCATTCTATGGAAGCGACGGTGCTGTTCCTAGCGGATGGAATGCAAATTTATGCGATCGTTACACTGAACTTACACGAGCGCCATCTAGGGGACGTAGCAATTACTACATTCTTTCGCCACTTTTCCTATAGGAGTGGGCACATCATGCTTTCAACAAGATTGACATTGGACATGTGGCTCAACGAGTTGCGTCTGTGTGCGTGAGAATCCATATCACGAAGGAATAATACGAAGATCTAGCTCCGTTTCGCCACTTAGCAATAGAAACATTACCGTAAGTGGTAGGCACATAACAGGAAGATCTTAAAGTTTCGTGTGCAGGTGCGCAGTTGTGCTCTTCCTGTACATGGAAAAGTGTGTGAGTGAGAAAGTTTGTCAAATTCACGTAAGTTAGAGAGGTTATGTTCGTTTGTTTTGATACAGTTGCAAAATTTTTTCAATTGAAAGTTATAATTATTTAAATGATTAAGGCCATGTGACGAGAGGGTCACATGACCAAATTTGGTTCTAAATTTTTCTTTTCCAACTTACGTCTAAACGAAAAGAGGTATCGCTATGAAAGTTTGGTAAATGAAAGAGGAGGTAATAAAGTCCATGTCTATGCTTTGTTCCTGAGAAAATTTTGGAGAAAAAAAACATTTCGAAGAAAATACAAGTAGAAGTTAGATCCGTACTTTTCTGTCCCAACTTACATCCACGCGGAAGGAGATATCGTCTTGAAAATTTGGCACGCTAAATACAGGGCACGAAGGAATATGTCTCTGGTCCTAACTAATTAGGGACCGTCCATAAAAGACGTCCGCAGCTAAAAGGGGGGGGGGGGGTGACGAAGCAAAATGTGACCTAGTGTGACAAGACGGGGGGGGGGGGCTTTTCAATTTTCGGACGGTCCGAATTTTTTTTCATTACTAAAAAAATTAATATGATTTATGATATTTATTTTCATAAATTAATTGAACATGATAATATATTTTACTATTGAAATTATGAATAAGTCACAATAGTACTGAAATTAACGCAAGGAGGGGGTTTATTAAATTTGTGACGTCTGTTTGAAGGGGGTGGTTAGTAAAAATGTGACCATGTGTGACATAAGGGAGGGGTCACTCTAGTTTTATAAAAAATTAGCGGACGTCCTTTATGGACGGTACCTTAGTATTATGCAAAAGTTGTTTTTTTTTCGTAAGAGAAATACCGACCGTGCTGTGGACCACTGCAAAGAATTTTCAATTTTGTCAATGGGCTAACTAAAAGGTTTATATTCATCAAAGTGGGGCAAAACAACCAAAATTGGTCACAAACATTATACACAAATAATTCAACAACTAATGATTGCACTTTTAATGCAAATAAACAAATTTATATCATTAAATAGCACGTGTCTGACATACGTATCAGCTGTTTCAGAGCAGCACTAGCGCAGCGAGTAGATAATTTCGAACATTCACGGGTCTGTGGGTAAAACAGATTGCATGCTTATCGACATAGAAAGTTAGAGATCAAACGTCTGCTGTAAAGACTAAATGTGTCCGTCGATAATCATTATCCTTTAATATTTATCAACATTTCCCGAAAAAAATTTCCGCGCTATTCAATCTCTTTTTTTTTATATGGATGAAAAATATTGATCTTAGGACTGACTTGATCAGCTGTTATACTCATCACATAGCCTTAAGCTGTCTATTGATCTGGTTAAGTGAAGGACTTCAGTGTTAAGACTTGTAAAGTTGAAAGAGTGCATTATAAATGTGGTAAGTATGTAGACTATAATCAAATTGTTTAATCATGAAATCTTGAAACTTTAGTACATTTTTATTTTTGAAATCCTACGTTGGAATTAAAAATACTGTTTTTTCTAACACTTTCAAACATTTTTTATCGTAAAAAAACCTGTATAATTAAAATTATAATCGATATCCTTGTCTAAGATCACGTCAATTTGACAAACTTTCTCACTCGCACACTTCTTCATGTATAAGATGAATAATAATGTAAAAATAAAATAAATGTTTTGTCAAAACTATTTGCTCGAAATCTCATTTTTGAAGGAACTGCGTGCAAAGTTCGCTTTTTTGTGCCGAAGCATCTTGCACAAAGTGACTGATTCTCAAATGAATTTTGAACTTCATGCGCGTTTTCGATTAATATTCAACCCCGAGAAAAAAATAATTCCCCATGTACAATTGGGTGGGTTATTATATTTTTATTTAAAAAAGAAACATGCAAACAATTAATGACAAGTTTTGTGTGCATATATATAAAGTCGGTTTTTTTTATTTACATATGAACCGCTGGCGACCAAAAGGGGACACGGCCGAATTCAGCATGAGAAGTATTGTCCAGAGTGTCAATTTTAAAAATCTATCTAATTTTAATTTTAAAGACTGATACTTTTAGAGAATTTCAAGGCGCATCTTTTTTTCCTCTTGCAAAAACAAAGTACGTGTTTAAGTCTTCTGAAACTATCTAAAAAAGAAAAACGAGAATATTGTAATAAAAAAAAAAGTTATTAATTTTTTTTTGAGGCAATGCAAAAATCATGAATTTTAACCTTCAAGCGCCTCGTTTAGCGAACGAATTTTAAGCTATGGAAAGCTTTCACTGAGAAAGTTGTTCATTAAGGTTCAAAGAAGTTTTCTGGAAAGTTTTAGTTCAATTGGATTAATAGTTCAAAAATTATGAATGTTTTAAAATCGAAGCGGTAAACTTGACGCTGCCTAAAAACGTGCCTGGCCGGCTACGTACGCGCTGCAGCGAACGACGTGAAGGTCAAGTCAATCTTAACAAAACAAATGCACAACAGTAACTCCAGATATTATCATTAAAATAATTTATTTATTAAACATTTAACATATAATATTATGCATATTATTGAACAAGAATAAATTAATCAAACAATATTTTATTAGAAACTACTTTTAGTCATTTTGGTCACTCTCTTCAGTTTCTTCGGCATCAGGATTCTGAGTTTGTACTTTTAAAAAATATGATTCGAAAAATTCTTTTCCTTTAGCGCTTAAATACTGGAAGAGATTTTTTACATCCTTTATTTTGATAGCTTTTAATCTAATTCGGGGCGGAGGACTTTTCGAAATATTTTATAGTTTAAGCGTAGGTTTAAAGAAAAAAGTGGTTGGATTTTGCAACTCATAGTTGTCAAAAACATTCACTTTTCCATCAGGAAAAACATGCAAAACGAACGCTTTGCTGATTTGCAAATTTGTTGGCTTTCGCATTTTGCCTTTGAAACATTTTTCAAAATCCTGCAGAAGATCTTCACACTTCTCAACCATTGTGAATGAAGGTGAACGAGCATTGCGAATCATTTCTACATATTCAGCTTCAGTTTCAGTTCGTTCTAATTTTTTCAGCTTTTGCGAATATGTGCCAAAATTCCTATCGCACTGGCAATAGGAGTGGCCTCGAACTGGAAACACATATTTAATCTCGCTTTGCAAATAAATGCACAATAAAACCAAAAAATGTGTAGTTTTTATTTTGTCCCGGACATGAGTCTGAAAATAATGTTATGCTGTTGAACTTGTCTTTAGCAAATTCTTTTAATACCGCGTATTTGATAAAACTACAAACAGAGTTAGCACCCTTCTTTACAATTTCCTCAAGAATAGGGAACATGTAACTCTGGTTCGTAGTATGTACATGTACGTTAAATAGAAAAAGCCATACACGAGTATTTTTGGTAGTGGCAAATTCTGTGCAAAATCAAATTCACAGCATAGACTATTATTTTCAGAGAGTATTTGCTTTTTTAACTTCAAATAAATTTCAGCATTGTTTTTCTGATTAATTACTTCTTCGTTTACCTCTCCATTTGTCTCGTTTTTATAGCAAGTATTGCACACGTCAGTTCTAGGTAATTTAAAACTAAAGCCAACATTTCGGTTAAAATACTTAAAAAACGATTTGATTTATTGTCAATTTAGCCCCCGTTTTTTCTTTATAATATTTTCCGAATAATTTGTAAAGTTTGGATAGGATCCTTGCATTTTAACAATCCTCTGAGAAACACATTTTGTTCATTATAGTTCCGAGATTCCAAAAATTTGTATGTACTTTTTCTTGTTGCATATTTGAAAACTTTTGGTAACATTTTTCTCTGCAGCAGGATTTAGTAGGTTTGAAAGATCTCTCTGGGATTAGAATATCTTTAGCAATACCGTCTTTTTTAGTTTTAGACTTTGTAATGTATTCTTTTCCCTAAAGAAATAACAAATAATGCTATTAACTTCGTCATTAAAAATTTAAAATAATTACTTTAGACTATCTACATATTATATATAGTTTAGCAAAGGAATTATTTAAAAAATCAAGAATAAAAAAAGTTATAAAATATTAAATTTATGATTAAAATTTATTTAAAAATTGTATTGACGGTTTCCAATCGTACTTGTTTTCTGGAACATTTTTTCTTAATTTTAATCCACGAATCTTCATTTCTAGTTCTTTTTCTACCTTGTTTCATTTTAATATCTTTTTCTTTTTAATTAATATTCTCAAAAATATCTAAAAAATCTCAATAATCTCAAAAAAATGCTTTTCCAACTATTATAAGAAACAATCACTTTGCTGATTCTATGCTTTATTTGTAGAATTTCATAGAAGATGAAAAAAAAGTTACTGTTGTGCATTTATTTTGGTAAAATTGACTTGACCTCCATGTCGTTCGCTGCAGCGCATACGTAGCCGGCCAGGCACGTTTTTGGGCAGCGTCAAGATTACCGCATGGATTTTAAAACATTCATAATTTTTTAACTATTAATCCAATTGATCTAAAATTTTCCAGAAAACTTCTTTGAACCTTAATGAACAACTTTCTCACTGAAAGCTTTCCGTAGCTTAAAATTCGTTAGCTAAACGAGGCGCTTGAAGGTTAAAATTCATGATTTTTGCATTGTCTCAAAAAAAAATTAATAACTTTTTTGTTTATTATAATATTCTCGTTTTTCTTTCTTAGATAGTTTCAGAAAACCTAAACACGTACTTTGTATTGGGGAAATCGAGAAATGATGAAAATTGGCTAAATTAGCGCGAGTTGAAGTGAAAAAAGATTGGAATTTTTCGTTTTCAAAAAATCAACTTTTTACCAATTATCTCAAAAACTACAAAACCTATAAATTTTTGCAAGAGGAAAAAAGATGCGTCTTGTAATTCTCTACAAGCATCAGTCTTTAAAATTGAAAGTAGAAAGATTTTTAATATTGATACTCAGGACAATACTTCTCAGGCTGAATCCGGCTGTGTCCCTTTTTGGTCGCCAGCGGTTCATATAAAGCCGGGAAAGCTAAACGGTGCTAAGTCCACTTTTTGACGAAATTGAGTTTTCTTAAATAATCATATTTTCTCATAGTTTTGATAGATTTCTGATAACTCTCTACGTATTTAAGAGAAAATAATAACTCTTATAAAATTAGTTAAAAATTTATATTTTGTATTCGCCTACGAATTTTTACATGAAAATACGTGTGCTCCTACGTTAAAACAGCTTCTTTTGTCGCTTGTCTATACGGATTGACAACTTGTATATATACTATATAAAAGTATATATATTAAGTATATATACTATATAGGGGTTGACACTTTTATATATATTATATAAAAGTATAGATTCTTTTATATATTTTATTATATTCAGTAAGGAATCTTTTTCATTCCCGGTTAACATATTTTGTTATTTTTAAAATTAGTTGTTTTTTCAAATTAGTTAATCTCAATTTTACACAATCTTTAGTTATCTTCAACACTACCATCTATATGTATATATTTCCAAACTATAATTGCACTTAATTATACTAATTTTTATATGGCGAAGCTGATAATGCGAAATCAAAAACCCTTTGTCGTGTTCCTGCCATTCTTTGTTGTTTAAAATTTCGCGCCAATAGCAAGTACGCTGACCCGCCATGGAGGCCGATGCGCGGAACCAACAAACGTCGAAAATTGACCAAGAAACACCAACAAACGTCCAACAAACGATTACAGAAAGAAAAACTTCGAAATTTCCAAATTAGTGAAAATTGGGATGTTAACTTCACAAGGGTCTTCCCACTGGCAGTTGGGCAAAGATATTATGAATGTAGATGCGGTGCGAGCTTAGTTACCCGCCATAAATATAGACCGCGCGTATGGCGAAAAACGTCACTTCCCCTCTACCCACCGCTCCCATAGATAGCATTCATCGATATCATGGACACAGGATACACGGGACCAGGCATGCCATCCGAACATGGGCGAGCGGCGTTGAATCCACGGGAGGGCGGAGAATTCCATGAGTGGGGAGAGCCGCCATTTATGATCTGCCACTTGATTATGCGCACGAGCGATTATTGCCGACAAACTGTGCAAGAAAAATATAAATGTGTAGAAGCTGCCATGTTTGCCGCGGGACATCAAAAGATGGCGGACCTCCCCTCCCCCTCATTGCGTCAACCCCGTAATGGCATGCCAAGTCCCGTGTTTCCTATGTCCATGATCGATATAGTTTGCCAAGAGCCACTTGGAGCGCTGTAAGCAACTCTCGGCCATGGACATAGGAAACACGGGACTAGGCAAAGATATTATAAACGTTGATGGGGTACGGGGCGTCGGAGTGGGGAATTATATATATATAGGACATCACATTTTCTGCCCTATCGAGGTGCTGCCCTCATCGTACTACGAAGTCGAATTCTTGCTTTCTCATTCTTCGTAAAATATGACGCTAAAGCAGTAGAAAATGTTTTTGTGGTTATAAAAGTTTCACATGTATATATCGCTGAATTTTTTCAGATCTGAAGCTTGATCCAGGTTTTCGGTACAATATTGTTTTAATTATAAAAAAAATGTTCTCGAAAAATCATATTTTTAATTTAAAAAAAAGTATTATAGAAAGACACTTCAAGATAAGCAAGTGCTGAAATCATTTTTCTTTGACCATTTTTTTAAATTTGAAATAATCAAATATTTATACCGAAGAAACAACTTTTTTAATGTTTGCAGTATTTAAACATTATTGTTTAAATTTAAAATAATAATTAAAACAAAATATATTTCTGGATAAGATATTTTGGTCGAAAATGTATACAGTATTTTTTAAATCACAAAAGTTCTTCTGAAAAATCGAAATGTTAATTAAAAAACACGTGTTTTTATATATTAATTTGCCGGTAAAATTTTTTGTATAATTTTAATTTTAAATTCAAACAATTTTTAACACTTTAAATATTAAACAATAATTTATTTGATAACAATATTTTATTATCGTATTTTTAATAAATAATTAATACTGATTAAGAAACAATTTTATTTGGGGAGTTTTATTATTTGGGAATTTTCAAATTCATTAATATTATAAACTGTTCAGGAATTTTATTAGTTTTGGAATTGTATTTTTCGGGGCAGAGAGTTTAACCGAGTCGGAAAGTTTAATTTTCGGGATATTTCAGCCGTCCCCATAGAATTACAGAAAATTTGCTCTAATTATAATATCGGTGCTCGATCTTGTTAATTTTTTCCTACAGTATTAATAAAGAAAAATTGTATGGAAATTTTAGATATCACAAAGTCAAAGATAATCACAATTAAAAATTTAAAAATTCGCTGTACATTCAATTATTATTTTTGGATCTTGGCGATTTTTTCCTAATCTATTTCAGTCACTGGTAGACTTTTTTGACATCTAGGTATGTAAAAAAGGTAAAATTCAGAAAATTTAAAAAATAATTTAAGAACTATTTATATTCTTTTAAGATACCAATACAATTTACACAACACTAATTTAAAATTTGCAAATTTTTAGGCCTTCAGTTTAAGAACTTGAATTTTAACGTTAAATTTGCTTCATTTTCAGAATATAGCCTTACTGTTTGAATTTTCAGAATTTTCGTTATAAGTTATAGGTTAGGTCAAAAATAACATTCTGTGATTCGAAATTGTTACAACGCGAAAAAGTTTTCATTCAAAATTTAAAAATGCGAAAATACACCATTTTCCATGTTCATTTGCAATCCAGCGAGTCACTTTCTTTCGATTCCTTTGAAAGTCGATCTTTTGCTTTCAGTTTTATTTTTAAAATATACCTTGAATTCAACACATTTCAAATTAAATGTTTGCAGCTGCATTTAGATTGAATTATACACAGGTTTTTTGTTTTAAATATAAATTAATTAAAACATTTTATTTGTTTTTCACGACTGTAATTTATAACTTCTAAAATGGAATAATTGTAGCTCAAACATGAAAAAGGATAGACTAATTTCAAATTTAAAGAGGTTCTATCACATATATTGACCTATTAAAACCTCTGATCTTTTTTAAGGTTTTTAAAACTCTTTTAAAAACTTGCTTTAACAATTTTGGTTTTGATTTCTTAATAAAAGAATAAGTGATATTTAGTCTCCAGAACAGCAATTCCAAAAATATTTAAATCCTTAATAGTTGAGACATTTTAAATTTGTAGTCTTCACAGTATATTGAATAATTTCAAATTTAAAGCTATTTAAATATGTCATCTGAATT
>NC_046658.1:28597721-28600455 GCF_010883055.1 Belonocnema kinseyi
TTTTTGTTCAAAAAGCTTGTTCCTGAATAAATTAACTCTTATTGTTTCCGATTTCGTTCTGTTACTTAGGGATTGTGTTTTTCATAGAAATAATTGAAATGTTGTTTTTTCAAGTTTATAAAATTATAATTGAAGGTCACTCGGGGTAATTTTCTGTGAAAAATATTGATTTACAAAGAATATTTGTCAAACAATAGAATGGATTTTTTCGCCCGAGATACAAACGTAAATTGTACTATAGTAAAAACAACTGGAAAAATTTAGACGAAAGCCAAATTTGTTAAAGAAAACAAACATTTGTCGACCTATAAATACGAATTTTATTTCCCGAAAGATTTTTATAAAAATCTCTTCGAAACATTTTTATTGCAACAATTTAATTGAAGAAAAATATTTGTTATAAAAATAAAAATAGTACACATTTTACATACAATCCTTAAAATAAAAATCTGTGTGTCAAAGCACAATCCAATCCGACTATTCTTTCGAAAGTTGTACGATATACAGACAACCACAACATCAATAACAACGACGACGTAGACGCCAGAGAGACAGACAGATACCGATGTAAAAACTTGTTTTTCTGATTCAAGGAGCCTCAAAACGTCGAAATTTCATGAAATTCGCGGAAGTCATTTTTCGCATAAAACTCTTCTCATTATGGATGAGAATGTGATAAAATAATCTTGAGGCCTTGAAAAAGTAGCGTTTTTCGTCTCTTGACTTTTTTTCCATATCAAGCTTTTTTTGCTTCAAATGTCCATTTTCGTTTGGTTTTTTGGATTTTTAAAATCCTTTAACTTTGGTAAGTTTGATTTTATCAAAAAAAGTTGTCAGGATAAATTGTTCATATTTTTTTGTACCATAAATGGCTGTGGATAGAATTTTCAAATTTAAAAAAAAATTTTTAAAGAGCATCAACTTTTTTAATTTTTATCAAAAATGGCTGTTTAACGAACTCGATCTTTCTTTTTTGTCTTTCGAACAGTGTGTAAAAGCCCAATCCAATCGGACCAGTCTTTCGAAAGTTATACGTTATACAGACAACTACAACAACGACGACACCGGACAGACAAACAGGCCCCGACGTAAAAATTTGTTTTTCTGACTCAAGGGGTCTCAAAATGTCGACATTTGATAAAATCCGAAAAACTTATTTTTCATTAAAAACTAATACCTTCTCATTTTGGATAGGAATATAAACATTTTTAATAAGATTTGTAGAAAATCTTTCAAAGAATAAAATGATTGCCCGGTGAGTTACAACCGAAAAATTACAATTTCAAAAAAGTGCAGGTTGTTGTAAATCTTGAGCTGGACTTGAGACCGGGACAAATCGTCAAACACACAATTCAGAGTGACAAATTTAAACTTGGAATGTTACGATTATAATTGTTTTATTTGTTTTTATTTGTATTTCGAAGGTAAAAGTATTTTATTTTTATTCTTAAAGAATGGTTAAATAAGCATTAATTTAGAAAAAAAATCAAATAAGCTGGAGGTTTCTGAATGTTTCAAAGAAAAGAACAAAATTTGGAGCTTCTCAAGAATTTGAAATATTATCAAAAGATTTACAATATTAGAACAAATCTGGGAGCTCTTAAAACAATTTTGTGTGCAGGATTTTACAAAAATGTTAGGAAAAATGGGAATCAGTCTAAAGACATTTAAAAGTTCCGAAAAATTTTTTAAATAGTTTTAAAAGATTTAAAATAATTTAAAAGAGAGTAGATACTTTTGATGATTTTAAAATGTTTTAAAATGTTGACTTTTTATTTTGAAAAAAGACATAATTTTAAGAGGAAATATAAAAATATGGGACCACTGGAAAAAATTCCGAAAGGGATGAATGAAAAATGTCAAAAAATGAAATCTCCTCGCGAGTTTCCATTTGTTTAACTTCTAAGACTTTCTAATTGAAACAGTTTAATTTTTAACGTTAAAATTGGAATATTCTTCAATTTAAAAAAATTTCGAATCGTGTTGTGAAATCAATTATGATTCACTTGTGAATCCTTGGTGTCCACTTCAATTAAAAAAGAATCATACTTTATATTCTCAATTGATAAACTAAAAACGATTTCTATCTAAAATTATAAATTTGAAACGCTTCTAATTTTTAATTTTCCAGGTCTTCAAAACTGCATTCCAAAATTCGAAATTGAAAAATGTACGCTTAAATTTTAAAACTTAAATGGAAAATTCTGAAGTGAAAGATTTTCGAATTACGTACTGTAAACTGAACGATATAATAGGAAAAAAGCAATTTAAAGAATTAAAAAAAAAACTGTTCAAACCAAACTTGGACCAATTTCTTTTCTAAAAATTCATAAATTTCCAGGTCAAAAAATTAATTCACTGCCATTTGCCTATTTTTCCCAGCCTCACAAGATCCCCGTGAATTCCCGTTCTAGCTCCAACCTATTTCAAATAAAAATTTATACGAATATTTTACTTATTTTTCACATTAGTAATTTATTGCCTTTAAGATTGAATAGTTTTAGGTCAAACATAAAAAAGTAGAATAAAATGTTCTATTTATAGCGTTTTTATTATATATTGAACAATTTAAACCTCTGAACTTTTTTCAAGTTGTTTAAAAACTGTTTTGTAAATACTTTTTGTGTATAAAAAACAATTTTCTTCCATCTAATAACTATTTTGGAGTAGAAAGAAGTGAAAAGAAACACAATTATAAAATCTGATTTTTTGTTTGTGATTTCGTGATAAAGGA
>NC_046658.1:28600555-28603471 GCF_010883055.1 Belonocnema kinseyi
GAAGGTGTGCCGAGAGTTGCTTACAGCGCTCCAAGTGGCTCTTGGCAAACTATATGGGAGTGTGCTATTTACGGGGAGCGGTGGGTAGAGGGGAAGTGACTTCTTTCGCAGGATGCGTCGTCTATATTTATGGCGGGTAACTAAGCTCGCACCGCATCTACGTTTATAATATCCTTGGACTAGGCATACCTTCCTAACTTGGCGAGCGGGGTTGAATCCACGGGAGGGGGGAGAGTTCCATGAGTGGGGAGAGCCGCCATCTTACGATGTGCCATTTGATTATGCGCACGAGCATTTTCGCCGACAAACTGGGCATGAAAATATAACATGTGGACGCTGCCATGTATGTCGCTGGATATCAAAAGGTGGCGGACCTCCTCCCTCATTGCATCACCCTCGCAATGGCATGCCTACTCCCTTGTTTCCTATGTCCATGCTCTCGTCACACCTTCGAGGCAAGCTGATGGTAAATTTAGCTTGGACAAGAACCATTTAAATTAAAAGTAAATTGCCTATTAAACCGTTTTTACCAGCCCCCTGCCTCGAAAGTATTTATGTATGTAGTAGTAGTTTTCTTACGATCAGAAGCTGAAATGTCGGTCAAACTAAGCCAACAGATGGCATCACAAAAAGTAGGTCTGTCTTTTTCGTTGAATTGCATTAAGAAAAGGCAAAAATAATTAAAAACTTGATGCTGTTTGCAAATAAACAAAAAAAAAAAAAATATATGAAAAAATAAGTGTAACCATTACTAATTATTTCAAGAAAGAAAAAGTCATGAAAATATGTATTTTAATATGAATAAAATTTAATTTTGGGATACATTTTCAAAGCAGTTCGAACTTTATATTTTTGTGATGTATTTTGCTCATATTATTGATTTTATCATTTTTTAAAGTTAAACAAAAATATTTATTGTTGAAATTTTTAATGTAGCTATTGAAAAAGTTAATAATATTTAAGACCTCAATGACAACAATATTTCAAACATATACATGATCAGAAGAATTAATGAAAAAGAAATTACTCATATCCAATATAAATATAATAATAATTAGAATATGTAAGACTACAACTTAAGTTGTAAAGTAAAGAATCTTTGTACCTTTAAAATCTTAAAAATTTCACGGTTTGAAGGAAATATTTTTAAAAAGTAGTGGTGATTTTGATTAAAATGTTTGAGGGAATGATTTGGAAAAAAAGTCAATGACACGAATGATAAATGAGAAAATGGATTTCATGTAATGTATATATTTATTTAAATTGAACTAAACATCATATATACATTTATACAGTTCAATAATTTATTTGTTTCTTAATCTTTAAAGCTTTTTTCTCGCTGCATTCAGCCCCTAATAATTTTATTTAAACATTTAAATTTAAAGGAGATTTTAAATTAAATAGTTAATTATATTATTGCAAACCTCATATCTAAAATAAAAAGACTATAAGCTACTAAAATCTATAAACAAACGTACTGTACTCATGACGCACAGTTGGGGGAAATGCACTTTTTTCATTCAAAAATGTCCAGAGCCTTCAATTTTTTTGCGATTTTGAATTTTTCTGTTTCAAATTAAAGATCATTAAATTATATAGATCTTGACTCTCCAAAATTTTGTCTCCTCTATTTTTTTATTAATAATTTTTTCCAGTCAAAGTATGAACAAAGTCTTTTTATCGGTCAAAAAAGATTTTTTTTGCTAAAAGTGCTTCCCATTAATGTAGGAATGACATTTAATAACGAAAATAATTTAAGTTTTTACAGTAACCACTGTGATAAACAATTTTTTCGTCGAAATATTAGAATTTGAGATTTTCAAATTATAATTTCCTTCAATGGCCAGAACGACTTCAGATATTCCTTAAAATAATAAATATTTAATAATATTGGATAAAATATAACAATTTAAAATTTTTAAACAAATTAGATAAACAAATTTAAAATGTTTGCCTTTTCGCATAGAAAATTTTTGTTGCACTAGAAATGTTTTAAGCTATTGGACGAATGACTGCTAGTCAACAAAATATCAGAAGAGTTAACGACAACCACTGTTATTAACAATTCTTGTGACAAAATATTTAAACTTCAGGTTTTATCATATTAAAATTTTCTTTGATGGGCAAGTCGGTGGGTTATTGTCAAAAGATTTTGAATTTGAGTGAATCTTAGCATGCAGTGTTATAATTCATTTCCAATCTATTACGATTGAAAATCCGACTTTTTCTGAGTGATACTACCAACATTAGGACACTTTTTATGTAAAATGTTTATAAACATGTAAGTTGTTATATTCCATCAAATATGATCAAAGATACATTTTTTAGGGATATCCGTAGCCATTGTACCGATTAAGGGCATGTGACACAGCTAAATACCTATATTACCGACCACAGTTTTTCAGTTCACTGAATGTTTTTTTGAACCTGAGAACTTTTTTTGTAAATAACATATCGAGCTGAAACTTTGGGAAATGTATTAGAGTGCAATAAAGTACGTTTAGGTACTGCATTTTGGTAGAAACTTCATTGAAAATTATTTCATCTTTTTTCTGAACCTCAACATTTTTTGAACGTTCGAACTTTTTTCATACATAAAATATCGGTCTAAAACTTTCAGAAATGCAAGAGCCGAAAGAAAACTACGTTTAAGTACAAAGCTTAATGATAAAAGATGTAAAAAAATATATTTTAACAATCGATTCCAACGGCATCAGCCGGTAACGTTGTACACGAAAATACGAACCCTCTAGAGCCTCGCCTAGTGGCCGCCAGGATTCGTATTTTCGTGTACAACGTTACCGGCTGATGCCTTTGGAATCGATTGTTAAAATATATTTTTTTACATCTTTTATTATTAAGCTTTGTACTTAAACGTAGTTTTCTTTCGGCTCTTGCATTTCTCAAAGTTTTAGA
>NC_046658.1:28603571-28615263 GCF_010883055.1 Belonocnema kinseyi
GATATTTTATTCACAAAAAAAGTTCTCAGGTTCAAAAAAACATTCAGTGAACTGAAAAACTGTGGTCGGTAATATAGGTATTTAGCTGTGTCACATGCCCTTGAAGAAAATAAAAATTTTGATAAAACCTTACATTTGAATATTCTTGCACGAGAATGATTCATAACAATGGCTATTATTAACTTCTCACATATTTTTGTGATTAGCAGTTTTTCGCCCAACAGCTTAAAATATTTTCAGTGTAAAAAAAATTTCTATGCGAATTCTTCCTGGCGTTTGAAGGAAATAATAATGTGAAAAATCTCAAATTATAATATTTTGCCACAAGAATTGTTTATAACAATAGTTATTATAAACTTTAAAATTATTTTTGTTATTAAATGTAATTCCTACATTAATGTGAAGCACTTTTACCACGCAAAATTTTTACCGATAATAAGACTATCTGTTAATTTGTTTCCAACAAATGAATGGAATGATAAACAAATTATTTGTATTTTATGAGTCCCTAAACATTAATTTTAGAGAATATAAAGTTTTCTTGATCAGTTTTCAAAGCGTAAAAAATTGTTATGTACAAAATTTCAGTTTTTCCATGCTTTAAGTAAAAAAATTATTAATAAACAAATGGAGAAGACAAAAGTTCGGAGCGTGAAGCTGAACGAAAAAAGTGATTTTCCTCCTACACTCCGTCATGAGTACGGTACGTTTGTTTATAGAGTTTAATAGTTTATAGTCTGTAAATTTTAGAAATGAGGTTTGCAATAATATAATTGAGTATTTAATTCAAAATCTCATTTGAATACAAATTTTTTAATAAAATTATTAGTGGTTGAATGCAGCGAGAAAAAAAGCTTTCAAGATTAAGCAACAAATAAATGATTGCACTGTATAAATGAATATATGATATTCGGTTCAAATTAAATAAATATTTACATTATATTAAATTATATTATATCCACTTTCTTATTTATTAGTCTTTTCATTAACTTTTTACCAAATTAATCCCTCAATACACAATATCCGTCATGTATTTTTTATTAATTCTTCTGATCATGTGTATGTTTTAAATATTTTTGTCATTGAGGTCTTTAATATTATTAATTTTTTCATTAGTCACATTAATAATTTTAACAAAAAATAATTTTGTTTAACTTTAACAAATAATAAAACAAATAAAATGAGCAAAATAAATCACAAAAATATAAAGTTCGAACTGCTTTCAAAATGTATCTCAAAATTAAATTTTATTCATATTAAACTACATATTTTCATGACTTTTTCTTTTTTCAAATAATTAGTAATAGTTAGACTTATTTTTTCATCTATTTTTTTTTGTTTATTTGCAAACAGTATCAAGTTTTTAATTATTTTTGCTTTTTCTTAATGCAATTCAATGAAAAAGACAGACCTACTTTTTGTGGCGCCATCTTTTGGATTAGTTTAACCGACAATTTTCCTCCGGATCGTAAGAAAACAAAAAAGTGGGGGCGATGCATGGGGCTAGTTCATACCAAACGTAAAATACCCACGCTTTGTAAAACATGGTTATTTTAATAGATGCCAGAGAGACGATTAAATGTATAATTTATATTGCTGTTTCATATATTTTGTAATATTACTGAAGTTATTTATTTAGTTCCAAAGATATTTTTGTTATTTCTCATCTTTTTATATTCTTTTATAAGTTACAATTTATTTACTTCAAAATATTATATTTTTATTCAAACAGATAAAACTTTTAGTTCAATATCGATACATAGTTCTTTAATATTTTTGAGTGTGTATTTTTATATTTGTATAGTTTGCAATTTCTACAGATATGTTAGTCTATTCGACTAATGAATTTTCCGCATGTATTTAAAAATTTCTTAATTATTACGTTTCGGTCACTGACAATGAGTTGAATGGCAGAGTAATTATAAGTTAATAAATCTATAACTGCTCTCTGGGCCAAGCCTGTATTTGGTGTTAAGACTTCTCTACTTTAAATCAGAAAACTTTGAGCCCTCAGAGCAAAGGCTAATATATATATATTTTTTTTTAAATAAAAAGACATGGGTAAATTTATTTGCCTAAGGGAATTATTTGGTGAACATGCCCGTTGAAATTTCTCTTATGTGCTTTTTTTGGGCCCAAAATTAATTGAAATTTTTAACCCAATGCTTTGAAATATAAGTCTAAACAATGGAATAATTTGGAAATCTATATCTTGAAAATTCATGAATTTGTAATTATAACTACAAGATTTAAATCTAAATTTAAACATTTATAAATTAAACTTACAAAAGTTTTATGTTTTAAAATTGAAAATACATTTATTTTCATGGTATGCACGTCAAATTGCATGAATTAGGAAGATTTAGAATTGAGAATTCTTGATTTTCAATCTTCAAAATCATGACGATTTATATGAATTTTTATTTTATTTTGTTATTTATTTAATTTTAATTAAAAAATTGTTAGATTTAAATTAATTATTTAAAATTGATTTATTAATTTAATTGTTATTTATTCTTTTTATTTATAAATGTGTCAAAATTCAAGAGTTTCTGATTGTAAATATTCGAAATTGAAGAGTTTTAAATTGCAGATCGTTGAAATACAAGAATTTTTCCATTGGAAGTCTTCAAAATTGAACTATTAACAAAGTTTCCATAGTATACCTTTAAATTATAAATCTTGAAAATTTTACGTCTCACACGAAAAACAGGTTTTTACGAGTGTTTCTGCCTGTCTGTATGCATGTTTCTTTGCGAGTATGATAACTTTTGAAAAAATAATGTATTATATTTGCCTTTGGTATACTTTTTAAGTGTAAGAAACTAAAGATCAAGTTCATTTGCTATTTTGGTTGAAAATTTAAAAAGTTACAGAATTTTCTAAATTTCTGAGACAATTTTTTTTAAGACATAAAAATTCCATGTACGACTATTCGTAATAATTGGAAATTCGAACAATTTATCTTATCTACTTCTTTTGATAAAAATAATATTACCAGAATTATAGCATCTTACACAAATTAAAAAAAAAAATACCAAAATGAAAATTGTAAACCAGCCAACGCGAGACATGAAAAAAACTCGAGAGAAGAAAAACGTTGCTTTTTGAAAGCCCTACAAGATTATCATAACAACTTTTCAAATTGTTTTGAATAATCGAAAATTCAAATTTTGATAGCACCAAAAATAATTAAAAATTAGAAATTTCATTTAGAGATTAATCTGTGCAAGATGCGAAAAAAGAAGAGAAATAAAAAATTGTGCACCTTAAAAAGATCCAAAAGTTTTTTATCAATTACTTTTTGATACGAAGGGGAGTTTTTTTTGCATTCGTAAAAAAACAAAATTAAAAATATAACAAATATGTGTATGGACAAACGACATAAGCAACGAAAAAAAAAATAGATAAAAGTTGTTTACCGAAGAAAGAGCTAATAAGTGTGTTATTAATCTAAAACGCTATTAACCGTTTTCTGTGTTATTAATGTTACTAATGTCGTAACATTTCGGAAATCCGAACATTTTCTTCGAGACATTCGATAAGCACACATTAGGAGAATACATACATAAAGAATACATAATGAGGAGTAAATGAAAACAAATTCACGAATTTGAAAAAATTTCGATGAAACCAGACATCGTCAAGGATGTTCAGAAATCATGAATTAAAATTCACCTATAAAGCACGAAGCAATCCCTTTAATAGATGCTTGTTTTCTTTATTTTGCCCTTGGTTATGTCTTAATTTTGTAATCCATAAAAAATATATTTGTCAATATTTCGGTGTTAATTCAACAAAGACTATCAAAATAACAACATTTAATTCAGATTGTGTCAAAATATAAATGCAATAAGAACATTATTATGAATTGAAAATTTTTTTATTTCAAATTGGATAAGCACGAAATTACAATTTTTCTTTAAGTTTCAAAGGTAAACTTCAAACGCAACCCCATTTTCTGGTAAATTTTAGCTTTTCAATTTTCGCAACTTTCATCCTTGCGATGGTAAATAAAAAAAATTAAATACGTTTCCGTATGAAAGCGAGGTCCAGTAGTACAGCTTAAACTATTTGGAAATTATCTTCTTTGGGCAAAAATTATAAACCCTTATTGAAAATAATATTGTTTGGTTATAATTAATGTAAAACATTCACGTTTGAGCTGTCTTGTATATAAACTGATTTATAAGATTGCCGGGGAAATGAGTGTGAGATCGAATATCGCGCTCGAAGAACAAAACACTCGCATCCATCTAATTCACACGAGTCAAATTATGCAGTAGCCATTTAAAGATTTTATGAAAATCTTTGATTGGATATTTGAGCAATTATTTTGTTTAAAAAAGTGTTAAGTGACTAAAAATGCCATCACGCAATTGCTGTGCATACGTGGGATGTGCAAACAAAAGAGGTGATGGTGTGATTCTCTTCTGCTTCCCGCAGAAAAGCGACCCGAGATATGAGGAGTGGCGGCCGGTTAGAACTCATACATTGTTATTCTTTTTGTTCGATTTTTAATATAAAAGGTCTATTTTGTAAATTTGTATTTTAGCATATTTTCAAATATTCTGTTGAAATTAATTTTTCAAAATAAAACTAATTTTTAATTTGTCCAAGTATCTAAAGAAATTGTTTTATTATTATCTTGAAGAGAGTGTTTACGCGTATCGTAAAAATGAGGCTATTTGTAGAGAAATATTGGTACAAAAAGCTCTTTTATCAGCTCCCCCAATTCGTATTGAAGAAATCCGGCTATTTGTACCGAAATGTTCGTACAAGTAGCCTCGGCCTATCTCTAAAGCTTGTAACATTATTAATAAAACTTCAAAATTATATTTCAAAATCATAAAAAAATCTAAATTTTCTTTTGAATTTTTTTAAATCATCTCAAATTATTTTTGATTTTTTCCAAGAAATTTGAACCATCTTTTCCAATTATTTCCATTTTTCCGAAATTTGTTATAACATCTTGCACAAAAATGCTCTCAAAATCTTCCAGATTTCAAAAAAATTTTGTAAACCTTTTAAAAGTTTTGCGATATTTGTAAACATCTTGAAACTATGTAATTTTTCAAAATAAAAAGTCAAGAATTAGTTAAGAAATAATAAAAAATCTAAAGTTCCGTTTAAATTTTTTGAAATCTACATATTATTTTCGACCTCCTTTCAAAAATTCTAAATATCTTTTAAAATGATTCCCATTTTTCCTCAAAGCTTCGTAAAATTCTGCAAACAAAGTTACCTCAAATTCTTCAAGATTTTTTCGCTACAATTTTATATATTTTATTAGATGTTTTGAAATATTTTTGGACTGACAGAAAAATTACGAAAAGCAAAATTCAAGATTAAGAAAATTTTCGAAATTATAAAATTGTTGAATGATAAAAATCCCGAATTTCAAAATTCCCGACAGTTTAAAATATTACCGAATTAAAAAATTTCAAATATTTTGATCATAGAAAATTTTTTTAATGTTTAAAATGTATTAAATTATTGTTTGAATGTAAAATAACAATAATATTATAAAAATGATTAAATAAAAAATATATTTAAAAACATGTCTGCTTCGAACGAAGAGAGCTTTGTAGGATTCAATTCTGCGCTGATTTATCTTTAAGTTTTTTTTTTAAATACTTTAAAATACTTATTTAAAAATCATTTTTTAATTTTTTGAATTCAGGACTGTACTAGTTTGGATATTTTATAATTCTGCAATTTTTTGTGGTCAATTTTAAATATCGATAATATTATAAACTGTCGGAAATTTTATTATTTGGGAATTTTTCAAATCAGGATTCTTCGATTTCGGCAATGTTATAATTTCGGGAATTTTATTATTCGTTAATTTTACAGTGGCGGAAATTTGATTTTTTAGAATTTTTCAGTTGTCCCATATTTTTATACCTTTTGTTGAAACTATGCAGTTTTTCAAAAAAGTCAGTCTAATTTTACTTTCGAAATCGTCAAAAAACTTCATTTACTTTTTAATTATTTGAAATTTTTCAGAACCATTAAATATATTTTAAAATGATTCTCGTTGTTCCTAAAATTTTTATAAAATCCTTTTAAAAAACTGCCTCGTAAACTTTCCAAATTTTTTGAAATATTTTTAAACAATCTCTCAAATCTCTGTGATTTTCAAATTAAAAATTAAAAACTTTGTTTCGAAATCATTGAAAATCAACATTCTTTCTAAATGTTTTGACATCTTCTCAAATGATCAAAAATTGCATCATAATCTTAAAGATTTTGTTTTGACAATTTTGTAAATATTTTGAAATATTGTTAAATATTCCATTAAAATGATGTAATTTAAAAAAAAAGAAAGTCAAAACTCAATTCGAAAATCATTAAAATTATTCATTTTTTTTCAAATGTTTAGAAATATTTTTGAATTATTTTTCAATTTATCTCAGAATTTTTAATTACTTTTACAATGTTTCCCATTTTTCGTAATTTTTTTTTTTTTTTTTGATAAAATTCTTCAAAAAAATTGCTTTAAAATCTGACATATTTTTTACAATTTTATAAATCTTGCGAAATGTTTGGAAATATTGTTAATCGTTCCAATAAAATTATTGAATTAAAAAAAAATAAAAAGTCAAAAATCAATTTGAAAATCATTGAACTACTCAATTTTCTTAAAAAAATTTAAAAATATTTTAAAATTATTTCTGAACCTTTTTCAGAAATTTAACATATCTTTTCAAGTGACTCCCATTGTTTGTACAATTTTTGTAAAATCCTGCAAAAAATGGATTCAAAATCTTCCATATATGAATTCTAATTGTATTATACTTGTGCTTATTTTTACCGTAAACTGCTTTTTGAAAAATCAATAATTACGGGCACAATTTTTGAAAAAACGTTTTTTCACAAGATCCACAATTTCTCTCTAAAGCAAAAAGATAGGTTGTTCTAGGCGACTCGAAGTATACACAATTTTGTGCAGGAAAGAAAAATTCCAAAAACCTAATCATTAATAAAAAATTTAATTATTTTAATATATATTTAAATTGTGTATACTTTGATCTACCTAGCACAACTTTTCTTTTTGCTGTAGTAGGAAAATACGGATCTAGCAAAAAAAAGTTATAATTTTGGATTTTTCAAAAAACGGTTTACAGCAAAAAATTCGCACAAGTCTAACACAATTTAGCACAACTTTAATTTTTTTGAAAAAATAAGTTTGCGGTTCTAACTTACAGGATATTTATTTTTTAAACTGTTTCGCAACGTGTTTTTTAATGTTTTGAAATATTTTGAAGCATTCTTTTAAAACTATGTTATTTAAAAAAATAAAAAGTGAAAATATAATTTCGAAATCTCAAAAATATCATTTCTTTTTTAAATGTTTTGAAATCCTTTCAAATAATTTAGGCATTTTTTTATAACTTTTAAATGTCGTTTTAAAAAGGTTGCCAGTTTTCCAAATTCCAAATATGTTTTAAAATGATTTACATTTTTCCTCAAATTTTTTTGGAACGACAGAAGAAATACGAAAATTAAAAATCACGATTAGTAAAATTCCCGAAAGTTTACAATATTAACGAATTGAAAAATTTCCGACGTAAAATTGTCGAATTACAAAAAATTTGAACTAGAAAATTCAAGAATTTAAACAACAAATCAAACCATTCTTTTCAATAAATATTTATTCATTGAAAATACAATAATCAAATATCTGTTTGCAAAATCCTCGAAAAAATGGCTTCAAAATCTTCTATCTTTGTTAAACAGTTTTATAACTTTTTTGAAATATTTTTAAGCATCCTCTTAAAATTATGTAATACAGTGAAACTTTGAGACTGGGCCGGTTTTGGGGCTAGCGAAAGTGGAGAATTCCGTGAACACGATAACTTTTGAAAACATTAATCTACTAGATTAGCCTTTGGTACACTCTTTTATTGTCCTAAACTAAAGGTTAAGTTCGTTAGCCAGACATTTTGGATAAAAATTCAAACAATGGGTACATTTTGAATATTTTTGAGACCATTTGTTTCAAAATTTAAAAATTCTCTTTACGGGTTTCATAGTATTCAAAAAGTCGAACAATTTATCTTAATGACTTTTTTTCACAAAATCAGAAATTACCAGTTATATTTACAAAATTCAAAAAACACATGAAAATGAACATTTTAAGCCAAATAACGTACGATATGAAAAAAAGTTAAGAAAAGTAAAATGTTGCTTTTTGAATGCCCTACAAGATTATCATAACAACTTTTCGAATTTTCTTAAAAAATCCAAGCATTAAATTTTTCGAGTTTGAAACAGAGTTAAATAAATAAATATTTTATTATATTTTATTTATTTATTATATTTTATATTTATTTATATTTTATTTTTAAATAAATACATTTTTCGGCCAAACCATGCAAAATACGATAAAAGAAAAGTGCAAAAAAATGGTGCATTTGAAAAATATCTAAAAATTTGTTAGCAACCACTTTTTGACAGGATGTGCAGTTTTGGCTTTAATCAGATCCATAACAGCCTTGTAAAATCAGTCACTATCCAATTTTTAATATTGGAAATTTAATATTGAAGTTTGATTCCTAAAACATACTTGATCTTCTTCAAATAAGAAAGCAGAGTATGTTGTTGACATATTCATAAAAAACTTTTTACTAGGGATTGTGGAATAGAAACACCGCACAACACGTTTGCGGCTATGCCAACTTCACTTCCGAGCCGCACATTTTACAACTCCTGCCCCTCATGGAGAGTTGATTCGCACCGCAGTTCCTATCCACTACCACCAAGTGGATGAGTAAGTGCCCGATTTTGACCAGAAATATGCAGAAAGAAGATACGAGGTAAGCAGCATGAATCTACCACCATCTCTTCCACAGGTTTTACATGTTGGAAATGAGTACAGGCCACCAGCAGAAAATAAAATTGTCGCCAACGAAGATGAGCTCCTGAGCGAGATCAGCGATGCAGATAAAATGTTGACGTTACAGGCAGAGAATTTCATGCTTCATGCTATAATCTTAAAACAGACGGCACAAAAAAGTACAAAAAATACCCGCCTAAATTCGACCTTAAAACATTTTTGGATGGACAGAATGTCAAGAATAAGTTGCGCAGGGCAATGGTAAAACTACAGCTTAGCCCTGGCGAACCGAAGGAACCGAATAGAGCCTCTACAAAGTACCTGTAAAGACCCCATTGGGTCCCCATTCGATTCCTTTTTAAAAAACTCGAAAAAACAGCAAAATAAACTTTTGAATTGTTGAAATTCGGATTCTACATCAAAATTCCCTATAGAAGGTCACGTAATAATCACAATAATTTTTTTTTGCAACAGTAAAAAGTTTAAAGAAATGTAAGACGTATAACGCCTGTTGACTGCTACTTATAGGCGATGCGTTTGAAGTGTAGTAGTCAACAGGCGTTATACGTCTTATATTTTTTTCAACTTTTACCGTTGCAAAGAAGAAACTATTGCGATTACTCCGTGACCTTGTATAGGAAATTTTAACGTAGAATCCAAATTTCAACAATTCAAAAGTTGATTTGGCTGTTTTTTCGAGTTTTTTAAAAAGGAACCGAATGGGGTCTTTACGGGTACTTTGCAGAGGCTCCATTCGGTTCCTTCGGTCCGCCAAGGAGATCTCTAACCAAGTGGCAAGAACTAATCCTCGAATGAGAGATTGTTAGCGATTCTTTAGCATTACCATTCGGCATCTGCATATGATAGAATGGGGAAAACAGCTTTAATGCTGCCACATCCCAGAAGCGTGGAAACTTGGATAGCTAGAAAAGAGGTTTATCCAGGGTTTCTTTCCGTTTCGATGGAAACTTGACAGAAGTCTTTAAAAAATTGCTAGAATGTGCAAGAAGTTGCGTCGTAAAAATGGAAGAAATGGACATCATGGAGCGTTTCGAATACGACTCCAAGATGAACATCATCAAGGGGTTTGAAGATCTTGGCCACCTTGGCAGAACAGATAAGCGTGCCAATAAAGTATTTGCCATGACTCTGAACGGTGTGCATCTTTTTCATCCATAGCGAGTCATAATTTTGTACGCTTTAGCCCATAACAATGTTCCTGCAGAAAACATAGTTACTCTAATGTGAAAAACTTGCGACAAAGCCGAAGAATGCGGAGCTGATGTTGAGCTTTTCGTTTGTGACCAAGGAAATCCTAACAGATCAGCTTATACAAAACTGGGAGTTACTGAAGCTAATCCGTTTTTCCTGCATGGAGAAAAAAAGATCTTGGCGTTTCATTACTTTTGTAACATCATAAAAAACATTGTTAGCGCTTGGCAAAGGTATAGGACCCTCATAGTTGAGGAGGAAGAAGCTACTTCCCAGGACGTTATTGATACTTGGAAAGCTGATTCTGCTTATCAACTTTTGAATATGCTTGGGCATATCTCAAGCGAACACCTCTTTCCGAACAATTTTCAGAAGCAGAATGTCAGAAATTCCTTCCAACTAGTGAGTGGAACACTTGCAGCAGCCATGACAGTGGCGAAAAAGTCTAATATGGCAGGAATCAAAACACCCAAAACGATTACTAAGCCTATATGGTTTGTGGGAAAGATTAATGTCGTAGTAGACGTCTGTAATAGCAGCAATGTTTACGACAAAAATCTCATGAACCGCCCTCTGTCTCACGAAAATCCTGAATGCATTGAAGTTCTAGAAGACTGCCTGAAATGGGAACCTCCCATCAACGTCAAAAATACGTCAGGAAAACTGACCAGGTTACCTTGTTTCCAAGCGCTTGAAGGAACTGTGCGAGGCTTACTGATGCTCTACCGGGATATGGTTTATGCCTACACTTCCTTTCAGTTGTGCACATTCATTTGCAACACGGATTACGTCGAGCAATTGTTTTCCAGATTATGAGGGCGCACTGGATTTAATTCAAAACCTACGTGTCGGTTGGTTTGTTTGACCTTTCGGGTCTTGGTTTCTATGAAGGATATTGTAACTTCAAGCAGAGGTAATACCACTCCTGAGGATGAATCATACTTATCACCGATATCACCAGTAGCACTTTGAAGTTCACTAGTAGTTCTTTGAAACTGGTACACTCGATGACGCAGATGATGTTTTAGAATCGGATGAAATTGAGAATGATCTTTCGGAACTCGATGAAACACATGGAACTCGAGAAGAGGATGATCAGCAAGCAAACGAAACCGTCATTGCAGCCGGCAGTAACAAAGACACAGACTTCGCTGGGATAAGTACAACCCTTGAAGGACAATCTGTGACCTTCTTTGCAGTTTGGAGCGCCTACAAAGTTGTCAAGGAATATAAGTGTGACGACTGCCTTTCTGAGATGCAAAGACCTCCCGATGCATATCAAGGGGACATAAATGACACTTATATTAATGGCCGTGAGTACAATACCCAAAAAAGCTGGCAACTGATTCTGTTGAGAAGGCCTACAGATCAATTTCGTGACATCGCAACAATCAACTGGCAAACGTTCGTCACAAAATGTAAGCCACGAATGCAGAAGGAAAGAATACGAGAAAATATGTTAAGGATACTATAGCAGATGTAAGCAAGGTGTACCCAGATTGGTATAATGAAAATCAACCTTGCTATCAACACAGGCTGTAATTGTGGGTCCGGATGCAATAAGGGCACATAAAATTTTTTCGTGCGAAAACGAAGTCCCCTGGAGGCTTTAGAAAAAATTTTCGAATTTTAATTTTC
>NC_046658.1:28615363-28629175 GCF_010883055.1 Belonocnema kinseyi
AAAATTAAAATTCGAAAATTTTTTCTAAAGCCTCCAGGGGACTTCGTTTTCGCACGAAAAAATTTTATGTGCCCTTATTGCATCCGGACCCACAATTGTGAGAAACGGCATGGAGCTTAATAACTCGACTTAAAAACATTCAAAATTAAATGTAAAAATAGGAAAATATTCTGTTTTAATAAGGTCAAAACTGGGATTGAATTAAATTCAAAAATATCTATAGGTTTTTCATTTTTTTTAAATCACCTCGTTTCCGCCTCACATTTAGCTTGGTAATACAATTAACAGTGCTGGGACAAAAATTGTTGGTGCCCTGAACTTAATACAAATTTTAAATAAATCAAGTATATTTTTATACATTTACAAGGCCAACCATTTATAAAAAAAGAGCTATATGTAAATAAAATAATTTCTCATTTTTTGCGAACAAAAGTCGTCTTTGAAATCCTTGAAATCTTTATGAAGTCTTTGAAACCTTTTGAAATCTTTGTGAATTCGTCGAAATCTATTGAACTACTTAAAATCTTTGTGAAATCTTGAAATTTCTGTGAATTCATTTGGAGTCATTCTCAATTTTTGTAACATGTTTGAAATCTCTACAATATTTGAAATACCTGAAATCTTTGTAAAATTTTTATGACGTATTTGTGAATGCTTAGTTTAAAATTTGTTTGTGAAACCTTTTGTGTTAGTTTGAAATAATTGAAACCTTTAAAATCTTCTCAAATTTGTTAAAATCTGATTTTATAGTTTAACATCTTTGAAATATTTGAAATCTTTTAAAAGCTTTAAAATTTTTGGAAACGTTCGTAATCTTTGTGAAAATTTTGAAATCTGGTCTAAACGCCATTTTCAAATCTTCGAAATCCTTGCAATCTTTATGAAATGTTTGAAATCTTTGGGAAATTTTTGTGAAATTTTTTGAAATATTTGTGAATTTTTTATATTGATTGAAACCATCGAATTCTTTGAAATCTTAGTGAAATATTTTCAAATCTTCTAAATGTTTTACAATATTTAAAATCTGGTGTACTGTACCCTTTATAAAATTTTTGAAATCCTTCAAATCTTAGGAAATATTTAAAAGCCTTGTAAAATTGTTGTGAAATATTTTTAAACTAGTGATGTACACTAGCGAAGTCCAAACAACCGATTTTCGAATAGAGGACATGCCCTCCCCCTATTTTCTGAGGTTGCCGGAAAAAAAATTCCCTCCAAGTTTGAGCCAAATCGTTTAATATTAAGACGTGCCGCAAAGGCCCTGAAAATCCCATAGGATTAACATGGGTAAATTTTGGTTTTCGGAGAAATGGGTTTTATGTTTCTGGATTTAAACTTAGCTTGCTACTAATTAACAATTGTTTAAACAATTTATTTTTGTTTAAATAATTTGGTTTTGCACTTACTTATTTGAAGGTAGATTTTTTATGTTTGATTGGACAATTGGTCATTTTTAGGAATAATGATATTTGTTTCAAGCATTTAGTATTCGTTTAAACAATTTATTATTATTTAATTGTAACTTTTTCTTTAAAAGAGGTATAAAACTCTAGTTTAAAAAAATTTAGTTAGATTTGCTGCTTATTATTAAATATCGAAGTCATTTAGATACTAGTAACTTATTTTGTAATAAATTCTTATTTGTTTAAATAAATTTTGTTTGTTTAAACAATTTTTTTCGAAAATAAATGTTTGAAATTTCTGTTTTTCTGCAATTACTGTGGTAATTTGTCATTGAAAAGAGCAATTTTGTTTTGTCTAAACCATTATCGTATTGTTTCATAAATTTACTAAATATTAATGTAACATTTGATTGAAAATTGTGATTCAAAAATTTGATTTTGGTCTCAATTCAATTAAGTATATCGCTTATGGTTAAATATTTAAACGTTAAGCATATACTTTAAATAACTAATATTTGTTCATAAAAACTTTTACATTGGTCATGAAAAGTTTATTTTTTTTAGTAAGACTTCATTCTATAAAAATTACATTCAATTTTGTCATTCTGAAATTATTTCTATAATTTATTCCTTTAAATCACCCCTGCAAACACACTCGTTTTTACTCTGAAAGCTCAAAGTAGGTTTTTTTGGGTTTGTGTTGATCACGCAGAATAGCTCTTAGTATTCACAAAGGATTTGGATATATTTGTATTTTTTTAATGTCACTGGAAATTAAAACACAACATTTTGCTCTAAAAAATGAAAAATTACCAGATTAATTGCAAAAAATAGGATTATCATAAATTTATTTTTAAAAAAATTGTATAAACAAACAAAATTTATTTAAGCAAATAAGCATTTATTATAAAATAAGGTACTAGTATTTAAATGACGCAGATATTTAATAATAAGCAGAAAAGCTAACTAACTTTTTTAAAATAGAGTTTTATACCTATTTTTAAGAAAAATTTACAATTGAATAATAATTAATTGTTTTAAGAAATACGAAATGCTTGAAACAAAGGTCATCATTCCTAAAAATGTCCAATTGTTGAATCAAACATAAAAAAATCTACCTTTCAATGAGTGATAGCAAAAAAAAAAGATCTACAATAAAATAAATTGTTTAAACCATTGTTAATTAGTTGAAAAATATTTAAAAACATTCCACATTTATTCCATAAATTGTTTAAACCATTGTTAATTAGTTGAAAAATATTTAAAAACATTCCACATGAAAAACAAAAATAATTTATGGCAAAAAAGGGAAAAACAGAGCATTTATGTGTAAATTTTTGGCAAAAATGTTAATTTCAGTTTTTGGGGCATTTTTGGGGCTCTCTACTAGGGAGCGGGCATCAAAATTTAAAGTAATTAAATGGAAATGATTGATTAGAAACTCCTTAACGAATTCTTAATATCTCCCGCAAGCTAAGTTTAAATCCAGAAACCTGAATCCCATTGTTCCCAAAACCAAAATTTCCCCATGTTAATCTTATCGGGTTTTCAGGGCCTTTGCGGCACGTCTTAATATTAACCGGTTTGGCTAAAAATTGAAGGGAATTTGTTTTCCGGCAACCACATGAAATGGGGGGGGGGGGCCCTCCCTGGTAAAAATGCCTAATAGGTTATCAATAGAAACTGTTTAAAACCATATAGGATGCAGATAGCTTTCTATGTGGTCTTATGTGGTTCTTAAGAGCCTTTTTTTTTAATATGAGTTCTAATGGCTTGTATTCGGCAATTATACGGCTAATGGGACCAAAATTAATTTGAATTTATTTTCCTAATAGACTCTATTAGGCACTGATGTGCTTTTAAAACACGACTGGGAATATTACAAAGTACAAGATGCTTCTCTATGTGGCTCTATGAGGTTTTTAATGGTCAAATGGGATTCTATTTATCAAATAAAAATTCGACGATCTGCATTGAAAGTGGTCCTAAAGGGAATCTAATAGGTTCTGCTTTCTTACGAATGCCAAAAGTTTAAAATTACTGTTCTAAGAGGTTTTATTAGGAATTGTAATGGTAAATCGAGATTAAATTAATCGGATATTAAAACTCAAAATAATGGTTAAAATTCAAAATAATGTTTTCAAAGTGGCTCTACAAGACACTTATTAGGTACTGCTTTCTAACGAATAAAACAAGTTTAAAATTGCTGTTCTAAGAGGTCCTATGAGGATTTCTTATGCCAAATCCTAAGCAAAGCCATTTCACAAGTCACTCCGGACCAGATAAATACCATTTAGAAAACAAGTAGACATCGACTTAGGTGCCACTCAGGACCCAATAGTTAATGCATTACAAATTCCACATAAACACACATTACAGCCTAGTCATATCCAGATCAGAAGTTCTTACGCTCTAAATAGATAGAAAATAGAAACCGAAAACAAAATCCGTTTAGATGCCATTTAGGACCCGATAAGTAATGCGTTGCGAGTACCGAGTACACAACATATCAGATCCTAATCGAAGCCACTTCACAAGTTACTGCGGACCAGATAAATACCAGTCAGAAACCTAATAGACATCCATTTAGTTGCCACTAAGGACCCAGTAGTTAAGGTATTACGAATCCAAATACAAACACATTAGATCCTAGTCAGACCCACATTAAATTTTCTGCGCACCAAATAGATGGCAATTAGAAACCGAATAGAAAATCCATTTAGATTCCACTTAGGAGCCGCTCTGTAACGAATTGCGAATAACGAATCAACAGCACACCCGATGCTAATCGAAGCCACTTTGCCAGTCACTACGAACAATATAAAAACCAGATAGAAACCGAATAGAAAACCCATTTAAGATCGATTCAGGAGCCAATAGTTAATGCATTACAAATACCCAGTAAACACATATTAGAGCCTAATGAGATTCACATTGAAAGTTCTTCCGCTCCAAATAGATGGCAATTAGAAACCGAATAGAAATCCATCTAGATGCCACTTAGGAGCCGATATGTAATGAAATGCGAGTACCGAATAAACAGCACATCCGATGCTAATGGAAGCCACTTTGCAAGTCACTACGAACCAGATAAATACCAGTTAGAAACCGAATAGAAAAACCAATTAAGTGCTCTTATGCTTAATTATACTTAAATTTAAAAAGGAAAAAAATCACCAAGATCCAAAAAAAAATTTAACCGGTATGATTTTGGACCACCCTAATGTACCCGCCTCTTTTCAATCGTTCAAATCCATACAATCTTCGTAAAACGTTCACAATTCTTTGCAAAGCGTTAAAAAATCCTTTTAAATATTTTTAAATCTTTAGAATATATTGAAACCTTCTAGAATCTTTAGTAATGCTTTGTAATCTGATGCTCAAAGCCTGAGTGGTAAAATCCTTGAAATTATTATTACCACTCTTGCCTTAAAAACAAAACACTCGAAAACATGTGTCCATACATGAATCTTGTCCAGTTTAGTGGTGAACACGAAGTTCTCCGATTCACATCATGAGATCTCGGCTATGAGGTACAAGCGACGGATTCGGCTAACCTCGGTAGATTATCGGAGCTATTCGGATTTTTTGATATAGTGTTTTGTAATTTCCTCAACTGAAGATTACAATTTCTGTTAGCGGCAATCACAGAAAATAAAAATATCTCTTATTACCTTTCAGTTTCTCTTTGATTATAATAATTTTTAGAATATTTATATTAACTTTTGTACCTTAATCTATTAATTCCTATAATTGCTTTTATATTATTTGAATATGTCATCATCAATTTTTCTTATTCTTCGTTTTAATACATAAAATATCAATCTTTGCTATTGAATATAGCAATTCTTGTTCTAAAGATATTAAGTTTTCATATTCTAATTGTATAGTTTCGTAATAACGCTAACAGTATTTTTTATATTTACAAAATTTCCCTAAATCGTAATCGACCATATCAAATATGAATATTGAAACATCAAGTATTATTATAAAATTTCTTTCAGTGTAGTGCAAAAAATGTTGATGAATCAAAATATTCAACCGAAATGATTATGAAATTACTAGAAGAAATTAATAAAAATAAATAATTACTGAAACTAATGTAAATGAAAGTTTTTACCATTATTAATTAATTAATTAATTATTATAATTAATTCTTATTAAATATATAGTGCATACATTTTCTTATAAAAATTAATTTCTTTAAAATGTCCGAATGGTTCAAAATCTAAAAAATAGTTAAATTCTGAATTTTTTATGAAAGTTCTTTGAATAATTAATAATTCTTGTAAATTTAACAAATAACTTAGGAAAGAATCATTGCAAAGACAATGTTAGTTAACTTCGTAAACAACTTGCGTTTATTAATTGAAAAATACCCCAACTCTCAATATGTTTATGAAAATTGTTTAAATGATTAATAATTATTATAAATGTACAAAGTATCGTAGGAAATGATCAGGGGTCATCCATATACCACGTGGACACTTTAGGGGGGGGGGTATGGCAAAATTCCACGCTTGTTTACGAGGGGACCAGGGGGGTCGGTCTAGAATCCATGTGGACACGCATTTCCCTAAATCTGTGGAAAATATACTGAAATGAGACAAGGTGTACTCTAGTTATACTCGAACTTTTACATTGTGCTTGCGCATAATAGAATTTTTATTTTTATTTTTACTTTAATTATATTTTTTCACGGCTTTTTCTTTGCAATTCAAATCATGTTTAAACTCACGTTCCTAAGCTAATCCGAATTTTTTCAGCCAATTCATCGCTCCTTTTAAACTTCTTGTAGTCCGGGAGCACGCGACAATTCTGTGGACGTCATTTTAGTGCTCACTAAAGTTTCAGATTCTTTTGTTTTCCTAGTCAACAGTTCGAAATTCGTTGACTGACTAACAGCTGTTGGTGCATTTTGCAAGAATTTATCGTTAAACTGGTCAAAAATTCTAGTGAAAAAAAGTAATTTTAGTACTCTTGAAACCCACGTGGAATGATTGTTTGAATGCTGAAAACTAACAAGAAGTTTAACTGGCAGCTTCTCGGTGGTGCCAAAGTTGACTGGCAGGCTGTCAAACATGTCAAAAATTCGAGTGAAAAAAAGTCATTTTAGTACTCTTCAAACACAGGTGTAATGATTGTTTGAATGCTAGAAACTAACTAGAAGTTTGACTGGCAGCTCCTGAGTGGTGCCAAAGTTGACTAGCAGACTGTTAGGCATATAAAAAATGACAGGATGAAAATTAGAACAGTGATTTTAGTACTCCTGAAACGCATTGGGGATGATTCTTTAGGTGCTAAAAAGTAAGATAATAATTGATTGGCTGTTTCTCAGTGGTGTCAAACTTAACTGGCAGACTGTCTAGCATGTCGAAAATTCAAGTGAAAAAAATTATTTTAGTACTCTTTAAACCCATTGAGGATAATTTTTTTGGTGCAGACAACTAACAAAGAATTTGTCTGGCAGCTCCTGAGTAGTACCAAAATTGACTGACATTTTAATCAGCAACCGAATGAAAGTTTTATCCTTTTCATTACAAAATTTTTCATCTAAAAGGAGAAAAATGGATGTTCAAAAGTAAAATCTACATGATGGGGGTTACCATATTATATGTTTAACTATAGGACAAAAATTTAGATGCTCGAAGTAAGCATCTGTAGAACTTAAAAAGTGAAATGTTACCCTCTAAGATTCAAAATGTTCAACTGAAAAATCTGAAATATTACATGTATGGTTATGTCAAATTAGGTCTGTAAATATTCGAGGAGTTTACTTATTTATGGTCATTTAAGGAATTAATTGAAAACTTATTTGTGAATTTTAAATTAAACTTTAATGTTAGAACACGAACGAAAAACAGATAAAGGGTATAAAATGTCGACCAGATGATGCATTCAGTCAAGTTGAGGTTATATTCAATATTTCTAATTAAAAATAAAAACGGGGATGAATAATCGGAGAACGAGTGATCTGTAATCTGAATTAAATATTCTATATATTTTAAGTTACGTAAACTCAAATTTTATTTCAAATTTATAAACCTTTTGTCAAATGTGTTAAGTCAATAAAGCCGACCCCCTCGCCGTACTAGTGGGACCCACCCTCACCACTATGGGACACCTGTTTGCATCCGTCTTAAGGGTGCGCAATCTGACACGCCCCTAAGAAAAGTTTCTCTCTCTCTATATATATTGATAAATGACTTTCTCAATTATGGTTTGAAAAAATAACGTTGAGAAAAAATTAAAAAAAAAGAATAATTTTTATTACAATTATTATTGTAAAAATAAATAAATGGGTAAAATGTATGAATGGCAGTCAAATTAAAATAAGAACATTTTAAATAATATATAATTTATTTATTTATACATTGTATTTGAAAAACAGGTTACATATTTCTAGAATAAAGAAAGTGTGATCAATTCCGACAATGAAGTTTCGCAGAAGACAATAATTTTTTTCTAAATTATTCGTAAAAAAATTATTAAAATCAGATAGAGAATAACCATTACACATACAATGGAGAAACATAATGCAATATTGCCCACAAACATTAGAAGTCGCAGTTTGTAGTCTCTTGGTGTTCCACCTGTAGAAGGTACAAGTTCCCCGTAAACGAAGAAGATGTTTAGGTATAAGAGGCGGTAACCCGTAGCTGTCAAAGTAGGTACCTCTTCCATCATAGCCAACGTATAGGGCGATCCAGTGAGTTCCAGGTTTGGATTGTTCATCAAAATTAGCTACAATTGCAGATGGTCTCGTCCAACGTTTAGGAATCTGATCTGCTGGAAACATGCCGACTGTCCGAGCTTTTGGGAGTCGAAGTACTTGTAGAATTTGTAGGCTGTTCATACTTTTTGGTTGATATTGGTAGGGTAGTTTTTTTAATCAAGTCTACCGTATCCTTATCCGAATCTTCAGAATTGGCCGTAATGCTCGGTTCATAGATCGTAGGTGATCTGAGCGTACTAGAACTGTACCCTTGTATTTTATTATAGGATAATGAGAGTAGATTATCCTCTTGCTGTTTCTCTATCCAGTTCTTTAGTCTAAGTACATTATTAAAAGCACACATAAACATTGTTTTCTTTTTTATACCATGATGGAAACAAAACTCGTCTATGAATAGTAATTTTTTAAACGATGACCATTTTAGTTCCTCCAAATTTATTACTTGTCTACTGGTAATTTTTTGTAGTAACTCTGCTCTTTCATGTCCTCTGGTGTACATTAGTTTGGCAGTTCGAGCAATGTCACGTAGATTGGCGTGAAGGAAATTCATTGGGACATCTCTTTCAAACCACTCAATGCCGTGATGATGACAAATAAGCCAGTTATTTTGTTTCTTGAGATTCATTCGTGAGATCACTAAATGAAAATGGCGGAGAAATAATCCAATGAGCAATACAATAACGGTCCAGAGAAATCACAGCTACTTCTTTAGGAATAAATTGACCAGCATTGTCTCTAAATCCTTGTATGTCAATTACATAGTCAGCCATAATTTCATATATATATGTTAGAATGTAGGAAAGAAAACCAACTTTTCACAAAGGACGCATGAAGTATACTGTCTTTGAAGTACGACAAGTCATTGGCATAATTGATTTTTTTCCCACTCAAGCGCTAAGGTCGACAATAATCTGTCTGGACGAGTCTATTTCCAGAACATTATCAGATTCCGCATATACAAGACAATTAATAGTACTAGTCAATGCGTCCTCGAATCGTACTTCAATTCTGAGACTACCATGTTTTACAAGATTCCAGTGAGAGTAACAGTTTGCTGAGAGATCAGGTGTAAGATCTAAGGCGGACAGTTTCCTGCAGGATAATTCTCTCTGTCAATATTATTTCCTTCGTTCAGAAAATGGATACCAGTTCCGCTAAATAACGTGTGATAATCTTCGACATACAACTTCTTATCCCCAAATGATGGCTGTAGTGGTTTAGATGGTATCTGAGTACCATCAACATAAAGCGAGAGATGATTAATTTTATAATTTTGAAAATTAAAAGGATTTTTGTTTCCGTTTCCATTGAATGCAATATTGTCCACAAACCCAATTATTATTCTTTTTGGCATTTGACCGAGAATAACATTATCAAGCGTTTCAGAGTGAACGCCTGCGTGTAGAGATAAAGCTTTTACCTAGACACGTGTAATAGGATATTTTGCAGTACCATGAGATAGAGCTTTTGCATGAGCTAATAGAATACCGGGACTAATTTTTGCTCGCCGTACAACTAGTTATTGATAAGAATATACTATAACTATACATTGATAAGAAATTTCTCCAGGATAAAAACATCACAGTTCAGGTGTCTAATAAGATCAATAGATTTACCAGCACTTAAATATTTTTGTTGAGATTTTAATCCCACATTATTATCGAAATCATCCATTTTTCCAGGTGTGTCATTATACCAAAGAGAGGTAGTCAGGTGACTATTTTTAGCAGCAGGACCATAGTTAAGTAGAGTTTCAATATATGCCCGATAAGCATAAGAATTACTGGGTGGAAATACAACTTTTTGATTAAAATAGACATCCACTGGATTGAATAACGAATGTAGTAGATTGTTTACAGGATCAACTCTATCCAATTGTTCGGCATTTGCAGCAACCCTAGGTGGTGTTATTAATTTCACCCTAAGATTTAGCATTGTGTGAGCCAAATCAATGTATTCATCACCATGACCAGGGACGACAAATTCTGTAGGCGAGTCATCGGTAAGGGATGATACCGGTTTATAATGTACCCATTGAGAGCTTTTTATCGAGGTTTGTGTGGGAGGTATCGAGAATAAATCTAACTCAGACTTTAAGCACTCACAAGAATGAGAATGTAGAAACGACATTTTAAGAAACATATTTTGTCTCGGATGCAAATTTTATACACTATTAATTTCGAAATATATCATCAACAGAATGCTTCCGATTTTTATGCTTTATATACTTTTTTGTATTCTTTAATTTTCTTTTATTCTTTGTAGCTTTCTTTCTTTTCACCGTACTACGCTTTTTTATTTTTTTGGAGATTTTCTTTTTTTCTTATTAATGGGGTTTCGGCTCACAACCTTAAGTGCACCACGATTAGAAATTAACTGAACCATTTGCTTCTTCCGATTGTTCTTATAACCAGAACCATTCATAATATTCTCCATTTTATTAAAAGCACGCCGTTTCAAATTCTCACCAGTTTCCCCAAAGCGATTTCTAAATGAATTTTTAAGCTGAATATTAGCATCCAAATCATTCATAACATTCATGCCAGTTCTAAGAGCTTCTTTTCCGACAATTCGAACTCCTCTAGTTAAGAAAGGAAGAACACGCCGAAATAGACCGCCAAGAAAGCTTCCAATACCGTGACCTTTTTGATATGGTGCGCCAATATAAATCTGGAGAATCCCTCCACCACCACCTGCTTGTAAGACGTAATATTCGGCGCAATGGCTCATTATTTCTTGCTTATCTCTATCTAGTCAATACGTTTAAAGTGAAGTGTAGTTGTCAGCCTATCAAACTCGAATGGAATTGGCAAACCAACGTGGTCCCTTATATCAATTTCAATTGTGGGAAATCCTGTATGAAGAACTGGTATGTAATTGGGTGGTAAAAAATTACTGAGTTGTGTTGTACCAAAACAGTGATCTCTTGTATCTACAGAAACAGCACGTAAGAGTGGTGCTTCTACATCACAAGTAATGCGAGGTTCACAAATATTACAGTAAACAAATAATTTATCCGGAAGACCACTAGCTAGACTAGGTGTATGTCTAGCAGTATACTCATTATTTTCAATTGCAAGTACATTATCTGGTACAAAACCAAGAATACGTGATAATTTATCACTAAGTACCAAAAAATGTTGATCAGTCATCTGACATAAGTTTGCACACTGTTTTTGTATGCGCACGTAGCTGCTTTTGAATTTGTCATATTTAAATTTAATGTGTTGTCCTAATTCTGGAAGACTGTTCAAAGAAATTAACAAGGGTTTTTTTCCACCTAAGAGGTTCTGCTTCATCTTATAACTTTCCATTCATGACAATACGTTCTATTAAATCTTCTAACTTTTCTCTCATATTTTCATCATTTATTGTATCTTCTGCAACAGGTACTTTATATTCGTGAAGAAGGTCAATACCATTCTCAATGCTTTTCCTATTTTTGATATTACCATCAAATTGTGGGAACGTATGCCTATCAGTCCCAACATTCATAAGGGTAATGCGGCTTTCAATTGAGTCATCGTGTCTCACATGAAGAAATGTACGAGGAAGTTGTACGAGTATTTCTGTGAGTGCTACGACCCACTGTCCTTGCAAGCCGAATCTCCTATGACAATTGTGTTATAAAATTGGAAGCTCTATTATCGGGAAAATATTTCATACAACTATTGCTTGGTAAAATAAAGTAAAATTGATCAGAATTCATTTTTATAATGATTTTAAATTTGAAGCTGGAATCCAGGAATTAAATTTATCCGGATAACCTATCCACTTAACAAAAAATTGTTTCTTGTTTCCCTTGCCTTTATTTTGTAGTATTTTTTTAGTCTTAAATTCCTCCTCTGCTATGTCTTTATTTTTTACGCCGGTCAATTCTTGTTCGTAAAAAAGTCCATAAATTTCTTCTCCTGCTAAATCTTTCAACTCATAAACAAAAGGTGTTTGTAATCGATTTGGAACTTCTTTTATTGAGAATATTTCTTCACTCCATCCTGATTCGCAACCTTTCTCAAAGACGCCCTTCTCTTGATTGATTCTAACTTGGTCATCGACTCTGTACTTAGGCTTTTTTGTAGACCTCTTTTCCTTACTGAATCGCGATTTAAATATTTTCCCTGATTTGGATGCATTGAATATGGTAACTTCAGCCGGTTTCAATTTAATACTACTATTCCTGGCATTATTGTAAGAATCTACAATTTGTTGTAAGATATCAATATAGCGTCGATTATTTTGATGCGTAAAGTAGCGCCACATGCGTTCTTTGGGAATTCGATTAAAGCGTTCTACTACGGCTGCTTCAACATTAGAGTCCCGTGTTACTTGAAATTTTATTCCATTATCTGTCAAAAAATTTTTGAAAAGTTGCACCTACAAATTCTTTCCCTTTATCTGTTTGTAAACAGATAGGTACACGATTTTTACCTTTCTGAAGAATACGCTTGAAACCGTGTCTTACTTCTAAAGCAGATCTATTTCGAAGATGCTCGACCCAGACAAATTTACTTAAAACATCAATTACTATTGATAGAAAAGTATAATTATAAATCAGCCTCCCATACACTATCAATAGATCTAACATTATAATGTAATCTTTGAAATTTTCTACGAATAGGCCTATGTTTGGAAAATGTGTCCTGTGACTTTAACCATTCAAGCACTTTAGCACTAGATACTTTTCCTCGCGCAGCACGAATTATTTTTTCTGTGCCACTGTAGGAGGCCGGATGACTTGGAATGTAGTATATTTCTTCTAACAGTTTCATCTCAGATTAAAAGACTACCGCTTTGTTATTAATCCTGAACCACGCTGACTCAGTGATTGATCTTTTCTATTTCTGGTACGACTTCTTGCACGAGTTTTTATATTTGGAGTTTCCCGCAGTCTGTGTGAATTACTAGTATCATCTGTACTGTCATCGTCCGTTATGAGAGGGTGAAATGTAGAGTATGTTCTATTACTGATGTCCCGAGCCAACTGTTTATCTGATTTCACTCTCCAGCTGTTTGCCACTCGGAATAGTAAAAAATTATACGTTCAATAGGCGTATTACACATAATATTAATATGAAGGAGAAACTTTTTTACAAAAAAAGTTTTACCACATCCTGTTGGTCCACATATCAACGATGTAAATGGATGCTTCCAGCGTGCGTCCATAATTTATAATGATAGAACTTCAACTAGTAATTATTATTTATAGAATAATATCCTGATTCTTTTAACTAAAAATTTCTTTTTATACACTTTTTTATGATCTTTATTTTGTGGAAATTGATCAATAACATCCGCCGCGCCGCGTTGGACCACTACCATAAACCCCTAGTTTTTCAGCTATATTCTGGTTGCCTGTTTTAGGTTAGAAAAATCAGGTATACAATTATATTATTCTAAAGATTTTTGCTTTTGATTGAATAATAATAATACAAATGGCTTTTTCATGCATTTTGGCTTGATAAATAAAATTTGCAGACAGTTTTTATGTTTTAAAAGTACATTTTATTTGATTAAATTCCGTTTTAAAATACGAGGGTAGTTCAATAAGTCCTTAGAATGAAGTATAAAAAAAATTTTTTTTGGGTAAATTTTTTTTTATTTTTCAAAATAATCTCCTTGGAGCTCTATACACTTGGTCAATCGCTTTTCAAGTTTTTTTAATCCTTCAGAAAA
>NC_046658.1:28629275-28637870 GCF_010883055.1 Belonocnema kinseyi
AACTCGTTTTTTTTCCATTTTTCTTAACGAACAATTTTTTTTTTTCAATTGGTTATAAAAACACGTAAACTCAGAAGATGTGGACTGTGACTGCACCATATACATAGTCGGGAGTGGTGCTGACTGAAAACAGATGATTTGGAGCGATTCGCGCGCCATCTGTTGGTCATTCTAAGGACTTATTGAACTACCCTCGTATATACTAAATAATTTGAAAATTTGAAATTAATATGTTTAAATTTCCTTTTTTAATTTTAATTTTCAATGAAGTCCACACTAATATCGGACAATTGAAGAGTGTAGGGCTGAGCCCCTCCATGAAAATAATCACTAAAGTCAGTAAGTGTTGGTAAATTGGGGTGATGCTTCTGACTGCACGGATCGAAAAAAGTATTCTCGTCATCATCACCATACAGTCCCAATTGCTCAACTGAAAACAAAAAATATCATTATTAGCAAGGAGAAGAATTTTTTTTCAATGAAAGGCAAACAGAAGTAAACATATAATTATTTTATTTTTGAAATGCAAAAGCCACTGTGTCTGTGTGTAGAAATGAGAGAGTGATTCTTCAAATTTTCATAATTCGATTTATATGGTTAAAAAAGAAATAAATTATTTATCTTATGAGATGTAGCCAAATGACAGAGAGTCGTATCCTTCAACTAATCGTCTTTTAGTGTACACCGGACGACATATTTTTTCCTCTTGTTTCGTAACTACCTGGTGATAAGGTCTTCTAGGGATACTACTAAACTTTAATCTAATTGGTTGTGTCTTTCTAATAACCAGATCACATATTAAGTGAAAGTTTATTATTTCGGAATTTTCATAGTTTAAATTATTACCTTCTACGTTACAAACATTGTGGTTTTTACCATCAGGTGATCGTATCTTATATGCATAGAATTTGGGACCACCTGAGACAAATTTTTTTATGAAACTACCGGAGCCATAAACTTTGAGCTCATCAGTTAAGTCACCTAAAACACAACCTGTATCTGGATAATACTCATTTGGCTCATTAGTGCTGGCAAAAATAACTGAATCCGTATCGAAATAAAGGACACGATCTAGTTGCTTCAAGTAAGTAAATAATTTCAAGCGTGCCTGGGCTGTTGTGTAAGCTGCTATAACCACATTGGTAATAGGCGATGGAGTTACAGCTTCACATTTGTACAACCATGAGGCATAAATACTATTAAATTAAATAATAATAATATAATAATAATAATAATAATAATAATAAATTAAATACTATTATGTTCTACAAGGTGTCTTTATCATATTGAGTAGTCTCATACTGCCAAATTTAAAAAATGGCAGTAATTTTGTACCCCTCTTGAATCGCAACTTTTATCTCTTCGGAAACCCATGTTCCTTCAATTTCTCTCGCATTTGTGTTATTTACATGTGGGACATCGCTCTGTATTTGCTCTTTACAGCAAGTATTACACAAAAGGAACATGAGTTTACCATGCATGCGGGCAGACAGAACAGGGAAATACTTATTGGTAGGAGGTAATACTGTACATTTGCCTAGTCCCTCAACATTAGATAAATCAAAGTTTACACCGGTTTAACTTTTGCAGTCATCACCAATGTAAACTTTGGGATGACCAATGGGAAATTTTCCATATTTTGAAACAAATGCATAAAGTAAACAAACATCAAGATAAGATATTTTCACTTTACCCTTAGCCTCGTAATACAAAAATACATTACCTGTTCGACCCCCATAAAACGAATCTCGAGGATTCAAGGCGTCAGTCATTAAAAGTGGGTGGTCTTTTAAGGAACTGCGTAAATTATCATTTGAACTTTTTCCTTATCAAGGCAACACTCCCACTTTTCGACTACCTCATATCCTAATGAGCGAAGTCGATCAGTTTGAGCGTTTGTTCGTTCAAAACAATCATTTAGAGATTCAGAACTTTTATCGAAACCTAACTTTTTATCCCGATTTAATTGACAACATTGCGGACACCCATGCCAGTAGCAACCATGGAATTGGTAAACTACTTTCGTACTTACTTCTTTATTTTCACAATAGCCATCGACTGGACATGCCTCTGGCAATCTGAATTCTCGTGCCCTGCCTGCATGAGTAATTTCAATATCCAAATCGCGTTCTGGGGCTAATAACTATTCGATGGCTTTTTTCGACTTTTTTGCACGAAGCACAATTTGAATATCCACATTTATGATCTTTGACATCTAAATGATTAATTAATTTTGAACAACTACCACAAATTTTAAATACTGAACAAATACTTTTTCCCTTGCTGTATGAATCAGGATGTGAATGGTTTCTCATACATGAGGCCCCATAAAAGGACCTAAAGCATGAATCGCATTTTATTTCCTTTTCGATATCCCCAAATACAATACTACTTTCCAGATTACAGGGTGGTGATTTGTGGCAAGCGTTACATTTTTCTGCGCATAAATGACTCTCAGAATTCTTATAAGCTTTGTTGCAAGGTGCACAAAAATGGCGACTACCACCAGCCCCTATCAATCATAAAATAGGTGAAAAATGGCATTTGGGAGCATCTTCATAGAGCAAGTAAATATTTTGCTTAACTATTTCCCCTTTATTTGTAATATCAGAAGTTCCGTCATGAAAAGCTTTCGCCTTTCCTAATCCAAAACTATCATAATGATACACAGTTATTGCTATCTGAGATTTTGAGAGGAATTTTTGATACCGGACAAGGTCTGGAATGCCACATCCATTTAGATGTATAATTACACCGGCGTCTAGCGTTAACCTATTAGCAGCAGTGCGTTAATGCACACCACCCTTCTCGCGCTTTCGGCGCCAGTCATTTTGTAATTCAATGTTATATTTACTGGCCAAAAATTTCCCTTTGGATATTGCCGCTACAAGCACCGGCTTGGACCTTCACAATGTCCTGGATGATATTTTGACAATATGTAAAAATTAAACAATGAAATTATAATTTGAGAGAAATTATATCAAAAATTTTTTTCAATATATATACATCTATGTTTATGGTTACATTTTTACCTTTGAAGATTCTCTCCTCTTTATCTAATAAAGCTGACAACATATCCTCTACGTCCGTGTCCAGTTCCATTAACGTCTCCTTTTTCTGATTTTTGAAGATCTTGTGTGACCTTCCTACCCTTATTTTTTAAGGTCACATAAGAGTTCTCCTTGTTTTTGTTTCATTCTTATGATCCAGGTTTCTTTTCTTTTTTCTTTCCTGAACCAGCTTTTGTTGTTGCTCCTGTTTCTTCCCAACATTGAATTTAGATCGGTTTTCATCATTTCGCCGACCCTCCTCGATCTGCTAAATTCTTATTCTTTTCTCTGTTATATTCCTTTTTAACAATTTCGCCTCTGAATGTTTACTCTTAATTAAATTGTTTATTGTCTCATCAGCATCTAACTTAGATGGTTGTAGTTGTTGCTGCTGTTGTTCGTTCTGATATTTTAGTTGCTGCTGTTGTTGTTGGTGTGAAAGTTGTTGTTGGGGATTCTGTTACTGCATTTCTTGTCTCATCCCATCGTCACTTTCCAGATATATTTCCAGACATTTGTAGCGACATTTGCTTCTACCTCATCGTCAATAACATAGACTGTCTGTGTTAATAAATTTGGCAGCTTTTTTCCTCGTCTTGCTGGCCTTTTCGTTTCTGGCTGTTTTTTGAAGGGCATCACCTTGTACCCTTCTTACAGTGGCACGTATCACCAGTTGCCCGTTTCCTTTTTTTCTCGATCCCCGTGTAGGTTTCAAGGATCGACGGAGTTTCATTATCGATGCACGATTCTGTAAAAAAATTTAAAAATTATTATTTGAAAATTATAAAAATCAAGAAATTTTCAATTTTAAAAGAGATTTTAATTTTTTTCAATAATTATAAAAAAGCGAAAAAATGAATAAAATTTTAATGTATTACTAACCTACTGTTTCCTTTCCACTTTCTATTGAGATGTCCAATGAATGCCTCATTTTGATTGCTGCTGGGAGACAGCGGACAAGTACCTCCTTGTTCTTTGTCCCCACCGTCTCATTCATGAGTTTTACTAGGGCAGCAGAAGAAGTGCATTCAGCAAGGTATGCCTCTAAACCAGCCATTGCAGCTAGGTTTTCACTTATTGCATCAAGTGCAATTCTGGCATTGTTTAACGCACTGTCACACATTTTTTTAAATTAGGATTCGAGTTTTGAATCAAAAGCACTTCACTCATTTTTTTTAAACACTTTTTAATCCAATTTTGAATTTGGGACACTTCACTCACTTTTTCTCTTAATTAACTTTAAACTTGGGAATTAAGGAATGACTATAAAAACACGTTTGGTGATCTAGGGAACAGTGTTGAATAAGCAAAGGCAAGGTTTAGACTGATTTTTTGGAAACTGTGACTTTCTTGCAAGGAAAATGGGCCCATCCCCTCTCCTCTGTCTATGGTCAGACCCCCAACACTCTTGTAAGGGCCCTTAAAAATCTATTAATAGACGTTCTCACAAATCCATACAACTTTCCAGTATATGTATTACATTTTAAAAGCAAAACATCTATTTATCATATATAAAAAATATTTCCATTTGATATATTTTTACAAAAATTTTCATAAAATGATTATTACATCATTTAAATGTTTAAACCATTTTTTCTTAGCTTATATATCATAATTCTGAAGTTTTTGATTAGTTGTTATTGATCTTGTCTCCATTCGTATAATTACTCACCGAAATTCTTACTTGATGTTGTTAATTAGTAAAAAGAAGATAATACTGAAGTGGATTAGTAAGCGATTGTTACTAAACTTTCCTCAAAGTATATTTTAAAATATTTTACATAGTTGAAACTGCTTAAAACTGAACTAAACTATTTTTCCCCCACTTCCTAACTAATAACCTATCATAGTTCAAGATACTTATATGAAGCTTGTTCAGACACGTTTTAACCCCACTACCTTATATCCGATCATTTTGATATATAAACTGTACCTATGCCTGTTTACTTATTAGTTCCTCTCCATCTCTGAACACAATAAGTACAATGTCTCAAAATATGATAAAACCGACAAAATTAAACATTAAAGATATTATCACCTCACAATCTCTTAATAATTCTTCTTCAAGTCATAAAAGAAAAATGTTCACATGACAGAAGTCGAGCTTTCACGTAGGACTACCAAACATCTTACCTTAACGACACTGTATGCTCTCAATAATTCCTGCAGTAAGAATGTGATTATTGGATTCGAACTACAGACCGATGGACGTTTTGAACTAATTGTCAAAATTGTTACTAATAAACTATAGGGAATCACTTTTGGGGTTTCAACATGGACAACATTCTTGCAACAGATTAATATCATCGACGATTATTTTGAAAAGGAGAAACAACCCTCATCAGATCATACTGTACCCCTTGAGATAAATGACTACAAAGTGATATTTACAACATCTTTTGGAGAAAAGACCATTCTTTTCGACAGTATACCTGATCCTGTTGTAGAATGTAAAAATAGTGAAAATATTTGTGAAGTGAAGAAAAAAAAAGTATATGTACCTGCTGTTGCAATGAAAACAACCACTTTTATTTGTTTAAAGAATGTTTTTTGTGTGCGGACGAGTATGTCTTTTCTAAAAGTACGTCAACATGTATCTACTCATTATCCTTCCTTTACTAAATATGCAGTAGCCTTAAGATAGTTAGCGATATATTTTGGAAAAAGTATCACTTTGAAGTCCACAAAAAATTGTATGCAATCTTTTTTTAGCTTCACGAGGCATTCAATTTTTGCACCCTTCTATGAAAAGTTTACTTCTGATAGACGGTCAGTAAGTAACGGGAGCTAAAAGGCTGCAAACAAGTGACCCATAGTGGTGAGAGTAGGGCCCACCACCATGGCAAGGGGGTCGGCGCCATAGTGCGGTGAAGGGGGAAAATGAAAGTGGAGGGGGTAGTCTGTCCATAGTGGCCCGTACTACTAACATTAGATCGTTGTTCCCTTCTTTAGACAGAAAAAAGTTGTTATCCAATTTTATTTAAGGACATCTAATTTTTATTCTATTAAAATATAGTTGAGTAATTGAAATGCTGGATGCGCATGCGCTCGAACGGTTTTAACATCTGAATGTGTTTCAGTTTAACATAAAAATATTTTTACGCCTAACATCTCAAAAAGACGTTATTTTTTGGCATGAATATCTACGTATTAGGTGCTACAATCTTACCCTTTGAGCATCTACATTTGAACATCCATTTTTCTCCGTGTATAGGACACTTTTCTAACACTAATATGTATATAAAAAAAAGAAACTACGTAAATCTCGCTTTTTACGTAAATTCACAGCTCGCAACAATGGGTTTCAAGAGTACTAAAATCATGTTTCTTCACTCGAATTTTTGGCATGTTTGACAGCCTGCCAGACATCCATGGCGCCACTCAGGAGTTGCCACTCAAACTTCTTGGTAGTTTTTTGCACCTAAAAAATCATCCCCCATGGGTTTCAAGAGTACTAAAATGACGTTACTTCACTCGATTTTTTACAGGTTTGACAGTCTTCCAGTCATGTTTGGCAGCCTGCCAGTCATCTTTGGCACCACTCAGGGGCTGCCACTCAAACTTCTTTGTAGTTGTTTGCAACTAAAAAATCATCCCCAATGGGTTTTAAGAGTACTAAAATGACGCTTTTTTACTAGAGTTTTTGACAATTTTGACAGCCTGCCAGTCAACTTTGGCACCTCTCAGGAGCTGCGAGTCAAACTTATTGTTAGTTTTTAGCATCCAAACAATCATTCCCCGTGGGTTTGAAGAGTACTAAAATGACTTTTTTCACTCGAAATTTCGTCCAGTTTAACGATAAATTGATGCAAAATGCACCAATAGCTGTTAGTCAGTCAACGAATTTCGAACTGTTGACTATGAAAACAAAAGAATCTGAAATTTTAGTCAGTTCTAAAATGACGTTCATGGAATTGTCGCGAGCTCCTGGATATTTGGAAGACTAATAATATCTATATTTTCATAATATATGTCCACGTGGACAAAGTACAGGGGGGGAGGGTTGTCAAAATTCCACGACTGTCTATCAGGGGGGGGGGGGGGAATTGGTGAAAAATTGTCCACGTGGTATATGGATGGCCCCTCATCGAAAGACATTCTGAATTCACTCCGTAAACAAAGTATGCCTCTTCCCTAAAAAATAGCCGCAAGCTATAAATATATTGATTAAAATGCTTAAAATAATAAATAATTGTAAATTTCCAAATCATCATAGAAAAAAAATCATCGAAAAGATATTCTTAGTCAGTTATGTTAAAAAATGGAGCCTACTCGTAGAAAGAAAACCAAACTTTCAACTTTTCAATTGAAATTGTTTCTATAATTAATAGTTCTTGTAAATTTACAAAGCAACATAGAAAAGAGTCATCAAATGGGCCTTCTTAGTTTATTTCGAAAACAAATCAGCTTGTAGAAAAAAGGGCAAACTCTTAATGTTTAATTAAAATTTTTTAAATAATTAATAGTTCTGGTAAATTTACAAAGCAATATAGAAAAGAGTCACCCTATAGACATTCTTAGTTGAGTCCTTAAATAAATTACCTTTTAGAAAAATGGCAAACTCCTCATTTTTTAAATTAAAATTGTTTAAATAATTAATGATTCTTGTAAATTTGCAAAGCAACATAGAAAAGAGTAATCCGATAGACATTCTTAGTTGACCCCGTAAAGAAATTGACTTCTAGAAAAACATTAATTTTTTCACAAAAAGATAAACACATATTGCTTTTAAAAGAAAGAATAATTATTTTCAATATTGTTTTAAATCAGTTTAAACAATTTATTGTTGAAATAGTATTTATAATGAACTTTCAGAAAAAATTAGTACAGCAATAAAAAAAATGTATGTTGTTTGTTATTGAGTTCTCAAATTAAGTTAGTAATGAGACTATTTATACTTTTGAACTGGAAGTGCAAAATTATTTAAGGATAATTATGAGAAATGCGATTGTTTGAGAAATAAACCAAAATTATAAAATTAATTAATAAGATGTTAATTCTGGCCAAATTTTAGGTTCCGAAATTTTCCAAACTGTGTAATATATTGCACCAAAACATTTAAGCAGTTGCAGTGGAAATGAGTAAAATTTACTGAACTATTTTTTATGAAGTAAAATTTCACATAAATATGAAGATTTATTATTTAATTATTATTCCCGCTGATTGGCATCGACGGCAGCAGTTGGGATGAGTGATGGGTAGCCCTTGGAGGCGGAGGGCGTACCCAGGTAGCCAGGGAGGAATTGGCGTCTGCCCGTAAGAATATGCAGTTATTACTTTTGTTATTTTCGGCTTACATCTACCAAAGATCTCTTACCGAACCAATCTTTCTACTCTTCGAGTTTTTTTCTTACATAAACGATTTTAAAAGGTTTTGAATCACTTTAGAATATTTGAAAAGACTTAACATTTAAGATTAATGAAAAATTTCACTTCTTTAGTTCAAGAAATATTTAAAGGTAAATTAGGGATGGGTGGAAATATTATGTCAAAACATATTGAAATACAAGAGGTATTTCAAACATAATTGTCACAACAGCAGGTT
>NC_046658.1:28637970-28641763 GCF_010883055.1 Belonocnema kinseyi
ATATAGCTAGAAGTAGCTATAATACGGTCAATGCCTTGGAGGCTTAAGTCCTTTTAAACATTAAACCATTATTAGAGATAGGGGCGTGAAAGTCTTGAATGGAAATTTTCGTTTTTGAGTTAAAAATTTTTTAAAATTTTATATCAGTTTTTCGATAAATAAAACCAAAATGGCAAGTCCTATCCAGAAAATGGTTGAAAAAAATGTTGCAGGACCTTTTAAAAGCTGCAATTTCTCCCTGAAACGTTGTTCGGCATCATTCGCCGTTTGGTTCAAAATTAGAATTTTTGTTTTTTGCACACCTTTTTTGATTAATCAAACCAAAATAAAAAGTCCTACTCAGAAATGATCTGAAATTTTTTATATTACTTTTTAAAAGCTGCAATTGCCATGCATGGAATTGTTTTTCACATCTCACGCTGTTTTGCTAAACATTTCAATTTGTTACTTTTTTCATAATATTTTCGATAAATAAGACCATAATGACAAGTCATATAAATAAATTGTTAAAAGAAATTTTCACGTCGTATCGCTCAAAATTTGAATTTTTTAAATAGTATTTTCGAAAGTCTTTTAAAAAGTATTATTATTCCTTTCAACTTTTGTACGCATCTGTCGTCTTTTGGCTTAAAATTTGCGTTTTCGATTTTTACATCGAATTTTCGATGAATAAAACCATAACTGTCGGTCTTAAAATATCCGCTGTAAAACTAAGGTTTGAAATTTCGGACGATTCTAATACATTCTGCATTACAAATGATGACAGTGCAAAAAATTGGAAAATACATTCTTTTAAATAACATTAATGTTAGTACCGCATTCCTAAGATTTCAAGCTAAATGAACTTGCGTTTTTAACAAAATAGTTGAGTCTTGTACCTAAATAGGCAAAGGTTTTAAACAACATTCGAGTTTCTTAAACCGTAAAGTTGAATTTTTAAACAAAAGAGATAAATTTTCCACCAAATATTGGATTTTTAAACCAACGCAATTAATTTTGATCGAAATAGTTGCACGTGAAACCAAATGGTTGAAGTTTCAAGAAAAAAATACGAATTTTCAAGAAAAAAGTTTCATCTTTTACCAAACTCTTGATGTTTCAAGCAAAAAAGATGACTTTTCTACCGCAACAGATAAATTTCAACCCAAAATGCATTAATTCTCTATTCAAAAAACCATTTGAATCTTCGACTAAAAAATATGGCTCTTTAAACAAACAGTTAATTTTTCATAATATAGTATAATTTTCATAAAAATAATTATATTTTTCACCAAACAGTAGAATTTTCAAACAAAATAGATGGATTCTAAACACTGACTATATTCGTAGACTTTTCAAATATAAGGAATTAACTTTGGTAAAAATTTTGTTGGTTATGAAAAAAACAAACAATACGTGTCTCATCTTTGGCATTGTAAAAAATAGATTTGAGCCACTAATATGTGTATTTATCGTGCTCGATTTCTAGAATAATAACAGCGTAGCACTATTTCATTTACAACTTTTTACTATAACTTAGATTTACAGATATTCTTAATTTTGAAATTATGCAGTCTAATTTAAAAAAATTTGAAATTAAGGTGGTATGAGTTAGAAAATACGACAACTTCAAATCGGTTGCGTTTAAAATTGTGCAATTTTTAAGTTTTGGTTTCAAACGTCTTGAAGTTACAAACCTTATATTAAATTATAATCTTTATTGTAAGAATATTTCTTGAAAGATATCTAATTATTTCTCCAAATCAGTAATAAAGTTTCATAATTTTTGAAAATCATTTTCAAGTTTTATTTTTCATGGCTTTTTCTTGTAAGTTAAGAAATTAACATTATGCAAAAAAATTACAATAACATTTTTAAGATAAATATATTATGTACATATTTATAACTTAAGAATACATCGAAATATTTCAATTCTTTTCGCAATATCGTCTTAAAAAACTTCAAAAAATAGTTAATTTTGGGGATTTAATTATTTAATGACAATGAACATTGACAATCACTCGGTGATTCAATAAGATCTAGAGAAAAATAAATATTACATACGAGGCCATTAACAAAATTTATAACGCCCTGGGGGTGGGGGAGGGGCATCACGAGGTTCACTCAAATGTTAAACTTACACAGACCTTATACAGATAATGCGACCGGAAGGGGATCCAAACTGTCAGGAAAAATCGTTAAGTATTTTTTGAACGGCCTGTATATATATGAGGTGTCAAAAAATGGTCTCTTCAATGTATATATCATTCGACACAGAATTTCATGAAACGTATAGATTCATAAAGTCTCCGAAAATTATTTTTGGTGCCTGTTTTGAAAATATTAAAAATCAGTTTTATCTGGATGGTCTGAAAGATCTAAATTCTAAAATCTAAAATTCTATCGAAGAACCTAGAACCTAATGGAAGGAAAGTGGCCTGGAAATTTTTACTCAATATCTTCTGTTAGCCTCAGTAAATTTCCTGAGTACCCCATTCTTTAAGTTTTTATAAATTCAAAAGCAAATTGTTATCTTGTATAAAGAGGTATTATAATAAGGTATAATAAGTCAATATGAATTGAGAATAAAATTCTCGGTTAGAGTAGTTTAAAATTTATAACTTAACTTCAATTGAAATGTTATTTAAATGGGCTTTATGTTCCCCATAGTAAATATATATTTAGCTATTAATTAGCAAAATATATTTATTAAATAATTGTAAGGAAGACGTAAAGGCTTCAACCCCTGCGAACTATACAAAACATGTACTATGTATTTAATTATACATGTTCGTATTGTTTAAATTGAAACTAAATTTCTATTTAGGGTTGTGCACTATTTAGTAGTTATCTCAAGTTAAAAAATTATTTTAAAATTTGAGGAAAATATTTCCATGGTTAATTGTAACTAATTTTCAGAAGAACAAAGTAATATTCTGTAAATTCGAAATCACCATTTAAAGATAACAAAAACGTTGGTCCTGAGATGAAGTGTTTCTAAATTAAAACAAGAAAATGTATAATTAAAAAAATCCAGTTTTGAGAAACAGAATGTAGAAGTTTACAATTTAAAAGTGACAGGAGCCTAAAACTGGAAAAGGCTCGGTTGCAAAAAACGATAAAAAGTACATTTTTCAGTAAAAATAAAAAGTAAAATCTTGCTTCTAAAATGTTGAGTTGCTAAATTGAGAGAAGATGATTTTGATTAGAAAAAGTTAACCAATTACGAGTAAATCATTCAAGAATTTGGAGGTTCAAATTCTATGGGGTTTGAAAATCGTCTTTGGTAAAGACTACAATCAATTTTGTAATTGAAAAAAAAAAAATAAAAACTTGCTCCGGAGGTATAGGGGAGCCGAATAGAAATAAAAAAGTGTTCATGAAAAAAAATTAATCCATGACGGAAAAATAAAGATTTTGTGTCGCGGTCTTGCTCGCACTGTGACATATGAGTTGTCGCTGAAAGACGTATCAAGAGAAGAAAGGTATATGTTTATTTGTAAATTAATAATAATAATATTTTAAACAAAAATCATATTTGATGGCATAGCAAAAAGTTAAGTAAAAAAAAAAACCTTATAAAAATGACTTTTGTAGAAAATGGAGATTTAAGACTTTTGGTGGGAATTCGATTGATTCAAGAGATTTTTCTTTGAAAAAAGAAACGTTTTATGATTGTATTGTTTTAAACACAATTTAGGAAAACAAATATGGTCAGAAAAAGGTCTTAAAAAAGGTAAGAGGCTAGAGAATTAAAAAAAAATGAAGATGGGATACAATTACTGTCAACTATTTGCTTTTGAATCACTAACAG
>NC_046658.1:28641863-28667483 GCF_010883055.1 Belonocnema kinseyi
CGAGATTTCGAACAAATACTTTTAACAAAATATGTATTAGATTGTTTGAGAATTTAATATGCAAAAAGTCCAGCTTCGGAAAAATGTGGGTCATCTAGTTCTGCATTTCAATCATTGAAAGGTACATAATGTTTGAAAATTTATGTAATTAATTATAGACCCAGAAATTCGTCTTATAAAAAGCAGGGTTACTTGGACCGAGGATATGTTCAATATTATAAATTATCATTGCAATTTTACACATATCTCTTCTATCTTCTTTTTTACGGATCCAGGCATATCAAATAATTTATAATAATTGACAATCTTTTTACAAAAAATTGTCGCAATAAGTCAAAATAAAGTTTGAAATGTTGAAAATGCTCTATTTGAATTTTCATCTAATCGAAACATTTCATTAAGACACTTTCGAAATATACTTGATATTTAATGAACATTTGGACTGGAATATCTTAATATACTAGAAAAAAGTGTTGAAATCAAGTTTGAAGTATTTGAAATGATTATTCAATCTTGTGCAATCTTTGTGCTATCATCAACTATCTTGTGAATGTCCTTTACTCACGTCTCAGTTTCTGCACTACTCTTTTCACTCACCACAGACTTTTTGCATCCTCGTCTGGGCAGAACCTTTATGTATGCTTTTTGGAGACGTTGTGGATACATCGGATTTAAAATTTCCGGAAGAAGGCAGTTGCAGTAAAAGGCATAATTTTTTTCAATTATTTCTATGGTCAGAAAAGTTTTTGTGCAAATCACAAAATAGGACTGCTTTTTCCCAGTAAAATGCAATTGACCTTGCACTTGGTAGAAATAGTCACTTGTTTGGCTTCAGGGTCGGCTTACCATCAACGACATCACGGTACTTGAACTAAAAAAAAATTCAATGAAATATTTACAAAATATTATGTGAGGTCATAAAAAAATGTAACATTTAATATATACTTATTGTCGAATATCGCTTCTTCTGGCAATTCGTAATCTTCTGTAAATGACAGGCATTTTATTTCCACTGAATTCACGCATAACGTTGAAGGTCTAAGCTTGTAAATGCTATCGAATTTTGATGCTGTTAGCCGCTTCTTTCTTTCTGCCTTTCATAGTTCGGTGTCAGATTGCCCAGTTGTGTCCTCCTGCATTTGCTCGAGTTCACTTTTGGACTTGTTGAGGTCATTGACAAGAAATTCCTGCTTCCTTTTCTCATATTCCACAGGATCCATATCATCCAGTTCACTTAATCCATAATGCTGATCTGGGCCTGCACTCTTTGCGTTCTTCTTTGACTTCTTACTCCTGTCTTCGTTTTTCCTTCGTTCTCTGTGCTTGTCTGTTGCGTGTTTCTTCCGTTCTTCAAAGATGCGTGTGATGTGGCCTGGAGTATGATTCTGGAGCATGGCCTTATGCAAAAAAGTGAACAATTCACCGGTGTTGGCCGACACCAGGGCACCTTCACATCGGGTTGCATATGCCCCTCTCAAAGAAAAATTTACTCTTTTAGCACCCACAAATTTATTGACAATGCTGTTAAACTGTTCAAAAACAATGTTATCGACATCATGAAGAAGACTTTTTGCGTTCCCTGGCGGACCGAAGGAACCGAATGGAGCCTCTACAAAGTACCCATAAAGACCCCATTGGGTTCCCATTCGGTTCCTTTTTAAAAAACTCGAAAAAACAGCAAAATCAACTTTTAAATTGTTGAAATTCGGATTCTACGTTAAAATTCTCTATAAAGGTCACGGAATAATCGCAATAGTTTTTTTTTGCAACCGTAAAAAGTTTAAAATAATATAAGACGTATAACGCCTGTTGACTGCTACACTGTAAACGCATCGCCTTTAAGTAGCAGTCAACAGGCGTTATACGTATTATATATTTTTAAACTGTTTACCGTTGCAAAAAAAAACTATTGCGATTATTCAGTTACCTTCTATAGGGGTTTTTAACGTAGATTCCGAATTTCAACAATTTAAAAGTTGATTTTGCTGTTTTTTCGAGTTTAAAAAAAAAGAACCGAATGGGGTCTTTACGGGTACTTTGTAGAGGTTCCATTCGGTTTCTTCGGTCCGCCAGGGTTGATAAGGAGACGCCGATTCACTGCCATAATATCTTCGTACATTGTGGATTCTTGCACCTGTGGTATCAAATTTACTTCCCCTTCATTATTATTTCACAATTACAGAGACTAAGATTGCAATAGAAAACACCTTTTTGTAGTATATTGAGAAATGTGAGTCCAAATTTTTATTGGATATCAAGTATATTTCGAAATTATCCTTATGGAATGTTTCGATTAGATGCGCGTTTCGTGAAATTCCGAATCGATTGATATATATTTTTATGAGTCACTTTTTTCATAAAAAATTGTATTATATTAACAATAAACTGAGTCAAAGTTAGCCTTCTTTTGAAGATTTATTTCTCGGCTCGCAATGATTATTTCACAATTTACAACATCATTATAATCTATTGACTTTTTATCTACAAGCATATGTACCTATCTAAACAATTTTTCTTAAATAAATATGAAAAACCAGAGGCCAACGAACTGTCTGCATGGAGTAAATTGAAGGCAAGTATCTGCTAATCCTGATGGTAATTAAAAAAATTTGTTAAACATATTTCTTTGACGTTCAACGTTACGTTTTTTATATTTCTCCATACACATCAAACACAACGTATACGAAATTTTTTTAGACATTTGAAAAAAAAACTGAAAAATGAAAATGTTTTTGTTCTGTTTATATTATTATTCTTGGAGATATTTTTTCGCCACCCTTGCTTTATTTAATGTCAGTAGTATACCTATGTCACTTCTGTGTCACCTACGTAGTTCCAACTTCCACCGCTAGATGACGCCACCAGTCAGTTCCGAGCAGTCGCTAACTGCTCAGTCGGTAAGATACATCCCTGCTGCTGTTTCAGCATCTGCGCAGTTCGAGTTGGAGCGGGCAGTTCCCTGCCTATGTCTTACCATGTATGTAGTTTAAGCTGTAACGGGCAGATGGCTCTCGTGGGAGCAGCCTTGCAACAAGTGGCTAGGGGAGGGAGTTAATCGAAGCTTCTGGAAAGATCTCAAGGCTTCTAGAAAGATCTCGAGGCTTCTGGAAGGATCTCGAAGCTTCTGGAAAAATTTCGAAGCTTCTTGAAGCTTCTGGAAAGATCTCGAAGCTTCTAGAAAGATCAACCTAATATAGAGAGATAAAATGCTTATTTATCTAGTGCTAATGGAAAACGAGATCGCGCGAAATTTGAAAATGCATCCCAACGATGTGTCTACAGCGCTGAAATTGATTGCAACCCAACGATGCTTGAATAAAGTCCAACGTGGAAAATGAACCCCAACGATGACGTCTGTGTGCGTTCAATGCTGAGAATAAGCGATATATGAATTTAGAATTCAACCCATCGATGTTTATAATATTTAACGTCCGAAAGAAGTAATATACCGAATAAAATTAAACTAATTCTTAACTAACAGAGTAGGTGTTTTTAAAGTAAATTTTCAGTCGATTTCAAATTAAATTTTTTGGTTTTATTCAAGAAAAAGACTTAGCCTAATTTTACAAGAGTAAATCTTAACCCATATAATGTGATAAAAGTAATTATAGTTCAAACATAAATTCACCATGATTATAAAAGTCTTTTAGCGTTGTGTTACTCAATGAAGTATCTGTCGAAACAGTTGTGTCATCTTCAGGGGTTCCGCTTTCAGAGTAATGTCTGATAGTTAGCTGATCCTGAGGATAAAAGAACCAGGTCTTGAGAGCTAGAGCATTTCGAAGTGCACAATTTACATTCCGTCATTGCAGGTGGTGATTGCATCTTGTTGAAACTGTGCTGTACAATTTTTTCAGTGAGGGACAGTCCAGATCCTCCAGATTATTTACATTTTGTAGATACTGATCAAACCATTTTTTCTTTTGCAACCCTTTAACGTAGATTGCACGAGCACCACCAAGGGTATCTTGGATTATAAGCCTCACTTCTTCATTGGGTATATCACCAGATGTCCAATCAAGACCATGGTAATTGCGCCTTGTACGTGCACGATGAACTCCATATTGATCAAAACTAAAGTCTGTTGCTGAAATCATCGCTCTTTTATACCTTTCATCCCCACAACCATCAATAGCGAAATTACCCCCACCACCCTCGATATCACCCCTACCACTATAGATATTACCCCCACCACTGTCATCTTAAATAAACTTCTTCAAGCTACCACTAAGGGGCTGGCACTGAATCATACCGTCATGAATAATTAAACAGTAGGCTGCAGTTTCAGCAGGGAAGTTGTTTGCAGATTGAAATTCCAAACGAACGTCCACAGAGGTTTGTTTGAGAAACTTAATTTGTTTGGAGCAATTAATGACTGTGAGTAGAGCGCATTCTTTGAAATCACTTTTCTTCAACATTGTTTTAGGCCGTTTACCATAGTAGGCTGTCTGAAAGTTTGCATACATCTCATACAGTAGTGCAAACTGATTATGACCAAAGTCCAGATACAAATTATCGTACAGATAGTACTGTGAATTGAGGAACACCTTGACATTAGTTATATCACAGTGATCGAAGCAATTAGCATATCTGACTAGTTTATCCTTTCTGTCTGCCTGAAAACCAAGTATAATGTACCGTGGTTTTTCTCACCGAGTTGACGTTTTCACAGTCCATATATATCTGGAGGTGTTGGGAAGAAGGGGGCATTCATACAATTCCCATGAGCGAAAACTCATGGTTGTGAGAAAATCTTTTTCAATAAAGTTCAGCATCTGTGCTACATCAAAGTATCCCTAATCATTGGAAAGACGTTTCGTTCCTTCCGGGATTTCAAGACATCCTGCATTCTCTATAAAATTAATTTGTCCAGGTGTAAGTGATGTATAGTTTCTCATGGTACTAAAGAGACTGACATTCTTGCAACGGTCAATTTCAATGCCAATGAGTTCATAGCGAATTTCATCAAACAGATAGGAGATGGCATTTCTCACTAGTGTTGTACCAGTAACAGCTGTAACTCCATCAGGTCTTCTTAGCCTTCCATACACGTGCAGTGAACTCTTGCTGGGTAGTATACAGAAATCTTGATGCTGAATAGCAATTCGAATTTCATCGCTGTTGTTGAATATTGATGAGGTATAAGGCTGATGTGTATGAATCTCATAGCGAGCTATAGACTCATCAAAGCCCACTGGTGCTTGAATGTTTAGTATTTCTTCCATTGTTATTGTTGCAACAAAGGGAAATGATAAATATTCTGAATAGATACTTTAGTTTCTTTTTCCTCGAGGTTTGATCTTCAGACCAAGCTTTGTCAGAATGAGCACGTTCTGAGGTGTTAGCGTCTTGCGTGCTGCTTGAGAACTGACTTGCATTTAGCATGTTGACGCTCTTATATAGGCGCCCTTGCGATTTTACACGATACCCATTATGATGTTGATTTGTCGTGTAGTCGTATTGTTGTAACTTCTCCTCGAAAATTCACCAAGTCCCGCCCTAATCGACTACACGGAGCTGAATGTGATGTATTCTCTTTACGGCGATTGGAAGGTAAATGACGTGTGACGGCACTTCAACTATCTTATACCCTGGTTGTAACAATAGGAAAGAATTCATGAATAGTGTGCACTTTGCGATTGTTGATGTAAGCTACCGTAGTGTTATTGCACTCAACTCGTAGAGCGTTGACTTTCAAAATAGACACAGGTAGATCAGAAGTATGAGTCTTATTGGCTTCGAAAATACGTGATGTGAAATCCAACAGACGTCCAATAGAATCACGATGCTTAAAGTTCACTTTGCGATCACACTTTATCTCGCTGCGCAATTTGTTATTATTCGGCTTAATGTTTATTGTAATACCATCAACTGCTAGAGCCTTCTGAAAATAACTTTCAATGTCTTCAATCTCATAGCTACCAGTAGGAATGGTAACCAATCGACCACCGACAGATTTTATTCTTTCCAGTGTCAACGTTAGGAATGGTATTGAATGTGAGCAGAACACGAGTCCAAGGGCATAGTTCTTGTGAGAAGAGAGTTCTATTGGTGAAAAATACTCTGCCTCCAGGACTGACTCTAGTCCCTTCATTACGCAGTTTTATATAGATAGTATTTATCTTTTATATGCAGTAGTCTACATAGAAATTTCAAACACCAATGTCCACATTCAACACTGTCATAGTCATGATACCTGTCATGATTGTACTTTATCACGCTACCAACATCTAGTGAGTACCAGGGCCGTGACTATCATTAAGGTTGACAATAGCTGAGTCGATTTGGCGGGGTCCCTTTACAGGTAGTTGATTGCGCATAAACACTCCACGAAAATGTGGAATCTTTAGAGCTTTAGCGTGCTTGAACAGATCGCTATCAGTGAGTGGACGGTGAGGTACCTTCACTACAAGTTTGTTGGCACTGAGCTTCTGCCAGTTGTTGTTTGGCAGCGCCAGCATCGTTTACCGCCTTAGCTACACTTGCTGCTCGACCAGTAATAGTACCAAGTGCACTGGGCCCAGCAAAAATGGGAATCAGTGATGAAAGACTTCCAAATTTTGAAGGTATTGACAGCTTTCTGTGCACTTCTGATTGCAGACTTGATAAATAAAATTAGTTTATTTTTGAGAACTGGTTTCTTCTTCAAACTAGATTTTCTCTTCTTTGAATTGAGTTTCTTCTTCTTTAAAATAGACTTATTCTTCTGCAACCCCATACCGAGTTTTTCTTTGGCATTTGTCACCTTAGTTATGGCCATTGCTGCAGCTTTCTCGTTAATCCCAGCGTCTTTAGCAAAAACACGCTGCCAGGCTTTACTGGCAAGTACACGATCTACATAATTTCTCACGTCAACGTTTTCACGATTTTGCGAGTATGCAATGTCGTGTTCTTTGCACGCTGCGTCTAAAGGATAATACCAGGACCACCTACGGCAAGTCGTTTAGCTAGCTTAGAACCTCGACCACAGTATTGGTAGCCAGGCAAGTGCAGCTCAAACGACAAATTGTCCATGTCTTTGGTGATTAATTCTTTACTTCGATGGCTGCGTGACAATTTATTCGCTTTACGATGCACAATCATTCCTCACTGAACGGAGGTTAGAACGTAACTGATGTAAGAGCTATATAAGGACTGTATTTATAGCTTTCGCAACAGTTGAGATCAAGATGCGGTTCAACACACAACCCGTCAAACTTCCGGTTGACAATTTTGACACCGTAGTTAAATCAGAGAAGAGGGTTAAACGTCATGGCAGTCTTCTGCCAGACAGTATTCGCGCAGTGTTTTGTGGACCATCAAATTGTGGCAAGACTAATGCATTATTTACCCTAATCATACACCCAAATTGATTGAAGTTTGAGAATGTCCAAGTCTACTCAAAATCCCTCGAACAGCCAAAGTAGAAATTCTTGGTTTCGTATATTGAATAATGTGAAAGGTGTTAAATATTTTCCTTTTAGTGAGCATGAAGAAGTAATAGAACCAAGTAATTCTCAACCAAATTCTATAATTGTATTTGATGATGTGGCTTGTGAGAAACAGGATAATATTAGAGCCTTTTTCTGTATGGTTAGACACGCGGACGTTGACAGTTTTTACTTATGTCAAACATACGCTAGAATTCCCAAACATCTAGTGCGAGATAATGTCAATCTTTTAAAACTTTTCAAACGGGATGAAAGTAACTTGAGACATGTATATGATGATCACGTCAACACTGACATGAGTGATTTTCAATTTCGAGACTTGTGTTAAGCATGTTGGAATACGGACAAGTATGGATTTGTTGTTATTGACAAGAACAGTGATCGATTGAGAAAAGGGTTCGACTTTTTTGCCTCTTTATAAATACAAGTTATGTGATGGAAATCACGTCATTACATATTAATACATCAATACGTCAACATGTCAAAGTTTCACAAGGAAAAGGAGGTGCTCAGTCAAATCGCTAAAGCTAGTGAGGCAATTCGACGTATGCATCCAATGTTAAAAACGGGTGAAGAAGCCACTGAAAAGATGATGATTAAAGCGTTAAAGCCACAAGTCATACCACTGCAGAAACTGCTTGACATATCTAATTCTTTAACAAAGAAAGAAGTTGAGCCCGAAATGGAACAACATAAAGAGGAGGAGGAGGAGGATAATGATAGCGTGTTCTTCATGACGGCTGATGCTGAAGAAGAAGATACAACTATGCTTCAAGATGCTGCAACCGAGTCGGCCATTAATTATGACCATTTGATAGACAAGTTTCTCAGAATGATACAAAAAAACAGAAAGCAGTATCTAGATATGGTTTATGATGTGCGTAAGCTCAATGATGGCAGCCTTATGGTTGGTGATAAACCTATTCGTTTTGAGGGACAATATATCCAGGTGGATGGTAAACAGTATCTGAAAACAGTTTGTTTGCTTGAACTGCTGTTTAGAAAATCTCCCGAAGAGTCATCCATAAGAACTGATGATCTGAAAAATTACAAGGAAATATTGATTGCTACAAATGCACACAAGAAGCGGTACAGCCCAACTGAACCCATTCGCACCAGCCGAGGTACAAAGAACAAGAACTATATTGCAAAGATGTTTAACGTATCTTGCATACGATCGTCAACTAGTCGAGGTTCCCTACCACAGTATATGCTAGCAAGAAAAAATGTAAAGACTGACTACGTCTACTAGGACGATCCTCAAGAAGTAGTTGATCGTCTTCGACTACTCCTAGCATCTCAGGCAGCAGGCAACACGAGACACAAAAATGAAATCATATCTATCATTGAGGAACTGCGTGAAGCTGAAATCATATATTAGGAGCATACGCATAACTCCATCGTCGGTATCACGATGAGTATCGACGTGTTTGGTGTTAGATTTAAAATCACATCTGACGGCCAATACGACGTAGACGGAAAAAGACTTTGTAACGCTGGCGAGGTCAAAGAATTATACGACGCAGTCAATTTGAGACTTGTGCAGCGCATCATACAAAACGAGATACGTACAGTGTATCAAGTTACATCATCTATGCGAACAGAGATTGATAATAATAATTTGATGATACGTATACTCGAAGAGTCAATTAACGAGAAACTGAAAACCCTGCAGATTGACAATGAACAAGATCTGTCAGTCCGCAAAGCTGAACTCATTGCTTAGTTGGACGCTCGATTGAACGCACTGGAGAATGGAAAACAAAAAATTGTCGCTAGTAACAGAACTACATAGAACCGCTAGAAAGAATTATCCACGTCGTCGTGTGCAAATGCGTGGTATAGACGAGACGTGGCAGGCAGATTTGGTGGAAATGCTACCCTATTTACGTGAGAATTATGGCTACAAGTACTTACTTACCATCTGTTATTACAAAATGAGTCGTGTATTACGTAAATTGTCTGTGGTATTAGTTTTTCGAAAAAATTTACATTTAAGGTTTTTCTCTTGGCTTACGCAGTTCCCTCCACTGCCTGTCTATGTCAGCCCTTTCTTGTTCGGACTGCCCATGATATAGTTTTACCCTTATTAGCCGTTGTTCTATTATTCTCATATTTTCGTTTTTTGATTGTATGTTGCTTTCTTCTTGTATCCCTCCCTCTTGTCTATCGCTTTCTTGGTTCGATTCGTTTTTGAACATGTTCCTGGCATGTCGGTGAGGGTGATATCGTAGTGCATCTTCCGGCACTCCAGCTCTCCGGAGGATGAGCCATTGTAAAGCTCTGCAGAGTTTGAAGTGCTCTACTAAGCTGCTCTCCGGCATGTGTTTCATACAGAGCCTACACTTTTCTTGGCCTGTCTTTTATGTTATTATATTGTTATTATTTTGTTATATTATTTTATTTGTCTGTCTCTTATGGTTCTTAAAATGTAGTGAGTCAGGTTTTGTCTTATGCAATTGACCCTTTGCCTTTGCCAATGCTTAAATCAAAATTTCTGTTCTAAAAGTATCAGTTTCTTGTTGTTATTGGTCAGTATCTGTACTGACTGTTTCTAATTTAAAATCGTTGATATTCCATTCTCCGATACTTTTTCCTTTGCTGTTTTTTAATTCATAAATGGTTGGGGAGAATTGATTTTAATGATAAAAGGAGCTTCGTACTGATCGTAGAGTTTATCTGATGTTTTTATCTGCTTTGTTAGATAATTTGGTTACCCTTTTAAGAACCTTGTCACTGGGGTGAATTGTATTGATGAGTTTTTGCTAGTGTTTATCGCGAACTGTAGATCGTCTATATTTTCGTCCCAGCTGGAATTATCGTTATTTAGGTAGGTTTTAATAATTTGATTTATTTTCCTGTTATACCGCTCGGTTGGGTTTGCTCGGGGGTAATATTTAGCTATTTTAGTATGTCTAATACTGAATTTTTCCGTTAATTTTCTTAATGTTTTATTGACAAATTCGGTGCCATTATCGGTGTGGAGAATCCTAGATGTTTCCCACAGCGAAATGACACGTTTATAAAATTCTGACTCTATTGTTATCCCGTTAGCTTTTCTTATCTGCTTGTATGTCGGCGTGATTTTCTTTTAAAACCTGTGTGCGTAATTTTTTGCGTACGACGAGTTTCCATGCGTTACAGTCTGGTAAAAGAGTACATTTTAATGGGTCAGTTCTGTAAAAATAGAGTTGCGAATCTCGGATTCGCCATTTTTCGTTTTCTTCCGGTCTTTTTGTAAATTATCTTATTTTTGTAGAGTACCATTCGTCCGTTTTGTCATTGATGTCCACTTTTGATTTTTCTATGCTAGATGCTAATACAAACGTTACATTTTTTAATTGTTCCCCTGCACTCGAAAGCGCACCAGGGACAAGATTTGAACTACTTTGTCGGTATATGACTTCGTAGTCATATTCAAGAAGATCCAGTGCCCATCTGGCTAATCCTCTAGCGGGATTTTTCAGGTTATGAAGGCACTTTAACGCTAAGTGGTCCGTGATTACTTTGAAACTATACCCTTCTAGATATGGCCTAAATTTTCTGATGGCCCAATGTACCGCTAGGCATTCTTTTTCAGATGCTAATTATCGAGATTCTGCCCTGTTTAGGCTTCAGCTCGTGTATGCTATGAGGTAATTTATGCCGTCAATTGTTTGAATAAGTACGGCTCCTAATCCCGTATTACTCGCATAGGTTTCGAGTAGGAAGGGTTGAGTAAAATCCGGGCAGGTTAATATAGGTGCTGATGTTAAAAGATCTTCAATTTTTTGGAAGGCCTCATCTTGTTCTAATCCCCAACCCTATTGTTTATCTTTTTTAAGTAATCCATTCATTGGTTCTATTATTTCGGCAAAGCGTGGGATACATTTTCTATACCAACTTGCCATCTCTATTATGCGCTGTAGTTGTTTAATATTTTTAAGTTTAGGGAATTCTAATATTGGTTGAATTTTTTTATCATCTATTTGCAATCCTTTTTCATTAACTTCAAAGCTTAAATATTCGATTTCTGAGCAACCGAATCTGTATTTGACCAGACTGGTCGTTAAATTTGCATAATTTATTTTATCTAGTACAATGTTAAAGTATTTTAAATGGTTATTGAAATTTTCAGTTACTATTATGATGTCGTCCAAATAACAAAAAAAGTTTGGCTTTAAATCTGGGGTTATGATTTTATCCATCAGTCTCTGGAAAGTGGCTGGGGTATTTGTTAAACCAAATGGCATCCTTTTAAACTGGTACATGCCCTTTCCAGGTACTGTGAATGCTGTTATTGGTTTTGAGCTTTCTTCTAATAGAATTTGTAAGTAAGCTAATTTTAAATCAATTTTTGAAATGAATTTTGTTGATCTTAAAGTGGCCAATATTTCGTTCATGAGTGGAATTGGGTATAAGTCTTTTTTGTAATATTATTAACTTTTCTGAAATCTAAACAGAATCTATAATCTTTTCCAGGTTTTTTGATCATAACAATAGGATTTGATCAATCGGAACAAGAGGGTTCTATAATTTCCTGTTCTAATAATTTTTCTACTTTTTCGTAAATTATTTCTTTTATTTTGGGGCTCACGTTGTAATATCGCTGTTTAATGGGATCGTGGCCTTGTACATAAATTTTGTGTTTCGTGCGATGAGTTGCCCTATGTTCTTTTCCCGAGTCGATTTTAATTTTATTTTCGAAGAGTTTTTCTAATTGTGATTGTCGGCTTTCGTTAAGCTCAACAATGCCTTCACAAACTTTATCTGAATCATTATCTTGTACGTGGATATTTCCTAAGCTATCCGTAATATTATTTAACTTAATCGCCTTATTTTTAAAAGAAACCCATTCTTTCTCTTTGTCCGAATTTAATGTTTCCGGCATTTCTGTATTAAGTTGTATTGTTTTTTGTTCTAATACCCGCCCTTCCAGTTTCTCTGGTTGTAATTGTAGTATGGGCATATTCTTTTAAAATGACCTATTAGACCGCAATGATAACAATTTGAATTACCTGTATTTCCCTTCGCGTTTGTTTTGTCTTCTTGTTTTCCATTCGAGTTTGGACTGTTTTTGTATTGTGAGCTCTTGTTAGAATTATTAGCCGGTTTTGGTTTTTATTTCCGTAGTTTGGTTTTTGGAAATTTTGTTTATTATAATTTTCTGAATTATTTTCTGCGTTTTCTGTTGGGAATTCGATCATTGGACTGTTTTGACCTTCAGTTGAGCCTATTGTCATTAGGTTAAATGCTGGTAACATTTGGTTATAAGGATTGAATGGTTATCTTGGTCTATTGTTTGTGAATCTGGGTTGGAAGCTTAGTTGAAATCTAGGTAAAAAATTTAATTGATAACCAGGTGGGAATCTAGATCTGAAATTAGGTCTATAATTTTGTTGGTATTGGTTTGGGAAAGGAAAAAATGAAAATCCGAATAGTGAAAATGGAAATCGATTTCTATATGGTGTTTTAGTCTGATTATTTTGTTTTACGTTTTGGTTATCCTTTTCACTATTTTTATTTTCCCTTGAATTATTTTTCTAATTATTTTTATCCTCGTTACTATTGTTACGCTTTTGTTCATTTTTATCCTCCAATTTTGGTTCTGTTATTTGTAAAACTTGCCTTCTAACTTTCGACTAGGCTATCTCAGTTTCCCTTTATTTGCCTAAATCTTCTAATTTTTCGAAAGTATCAAAATCTTTCCTTTTTATGTACATTTTATATTCTATTCTGAGATTTTCGTAAGCTCTACGCAATTCCCATTCGCGGCTTTTTGTAGGGTATAATTTTTTAAATAGTTTTTTTCGAATTTCTGTAAGATAAGAGTGAATATCCTGAGTCCTTTTTTGGTTGTCTAATTTCCTCGGAAAATCTTTCATCGATATAGGCATTTTTAAAATCTTCGAAAAAATCTGACAGTGTTCTCCACGAGTTTTTGTTTATCGAACACCAATCTTTAGCATCATCGATTAATAATGTGTCTAATTAATCTAAAATATCGCGGTCATTTATTTTATATCCCCTTTTGAATCTTTTTAATTCCTCTAAAGAATGCGCGGGATTAACGTCTTTATTATTACGAAATTTAATTGACCAATTTCTCATGATTTGAAACGGCGTTTGTATCATGCCGAAAGGCAAATAGGTAGCTGGAATTGTTTGGTTATTTTGATACTTATCGTATTCATAATCTGAGCCTGAATTTTTAGTGTGTATTCGCGAACGTCTGTTTGACCTGTCGTTTGTTGCCATGAGTCTGCGTTTTCTGTTTTGGTTTGGCTAGCTTCTATCCTCTATAGGTTCGATATCATCCGTATTTTGTAATTTCAAGTTATTGTTTCTTGCTCTGCTACGGTTTTCAATATTATTGTGAGATAGTTGACGAGGTTGATTTGAATTTTCTCGTAAATCGAATTGGACGGATTGCCTGTTACGAGATTGTTCGGTTCTATTATTTCTAATATTTGGTTCTAATATTTTCTCTCGGAGTTCAAAAGAGCTATTTGCTGGAGGGTCTAGTCTAATCTCTAAATTGTTTGTCCTTCTTACCCTTCCTTTAAAAAATCTTTCCTTTTGACGGTTCATGAATTCGTTAAATTCTACGTTCTCTAAGAGTTCATCGGTTTCCGAAATAAACCGTGTATTATTCTCAAGCAATGAATCACGTTTAAATGTTTGGTTGTTTATTTCTGGTCTTATTTTGTTTCTGGGGTATGGTCCGTCTAGGTTTGGTAGATTTTCGTGATCCCAAAAGAGTATATCGTCGGTGGAGTCAAAGGTTCTGTCTCGATTTTGTGTTAGGTCTGTAGTTGTTGATGGAGTTATTCTGTCCTTGTCTAGTATGTCTTTTATTGGGGTTCTATATTTTTCTGGCGAGACCTCTACCGCGTACTATCGATCTATTGATCGTTTTTGGGATTGTTCCGAAATTTCGGGATGTGATTGAAAACATATTTCTAATCGTTGGTTTTGTCGCTACGTTATTTAAATCCTTATTTTGAATCGGAAGTGCAGCGGCACCTTCTAAACCTAAGCTATCGTGATCGCTTTGTGTATTGGTGGGGTTAGGCATTTTTGTTTTGATTTTTCCCGATCTGAGTTTCATTAAAAATGTAAATTTAGTTAGTGTTGTCTTAATTCGACACGTTGTATATTTTATTTTCCCTGTTTCTTACTTTGAAATTTTATAAGAGTCTTAAATCTTCGTTTTTGGCTTTAAGTGATTTGAAATGAGAGAATTTGATTTGGTAATATTTTGATTATTTCGGGGTTCGAAATGGAGCTTATTTTTGTTATCCGATGTTTTGTTTGGGAAGTACGTCGCGTGACCTTTCCGCGAGTCGTATAGGTACGGGCTGCGCGTGTTCACTTGTTACCGCGCTTGATTTTCTCGGCGAGTCGGGCGGTTGACATGCTCAATAAGAGTATGAATACATGCTATTTTTTCTGTTAGGATTGGTTTCGTTCAGTAATTTTTTTATTTGATCTTAATTTTTGAAAACAAAGGTTTTACTTTCCCCCGAAAAAAAACAAAAAATAACGTTTCATTTTAATGTTTTTCGATTCACTTTTTAATTCGGTTTTGTCTCAATCGCTTGAAATTTTTTGCAGAGGTATTTGTTAATTTTAATATCCTCTTATGGTTTCCTTCGCGCAGTTTATTTAACCTAAAAATCCTGCTGCGCGACCAAAAAACAAAATTTCTCCGAAGCGGTGCATAGTTTCAAGTGTAAATAATTTTAATATAAGATTACCAGCATGCAAATCAATTGGTTTACGTGTATATAATCATGGGCACATGTAAATCAATGTATTTGTAAAGTCACATTCAAAAATAATATTTACAGGCACATATAAATCAAGGGGTATATAAAATCACTTTCAGCAATAATGATCACAAGCACATATAAAAGAATGTGTATATAAAATTAAATCATAAAGGCATAAGCAGATCATTTTTCAGAAATTACTCTGGTTTTAAATCGGCATTTCCTGTAAATAACTCCTAAGAAACAATTGAAATTGAGCATGTTTTTCGGTTTGCGTTTTTTTAGAAATTATTTCTCAACAGGTTTGAAAGTTTAATCGGAAGATGTGGGATATTGGGTTGGGCGCCAGGTGTTACGCGGATAAGACCGAGGAGGGAGATTGGGAGTTGGAGTTTCGAGATTAGGATTAACGCAATGAACCCATTAGGGTAATCGATCATTAGATTTATTCTAAAATTAGATTATGATGGTCGACCAGATTGTGACGACAATTGGAAAAAGCGTGACGAGGATTCGCAAGTACCTACCGGCGACCTCGGAGGGGAGCGTGACGTTGGAGAGACACCACAACTTTAAAACTGTGCACTAGGCGTAAAAAAAATCCAAAAAATGGACAGTTTTAGCCCTATGCGGCGCTAAGCGCTCAAGATCAGTGAATAAAACAACTTACAACAGATTTTGTTACAAAAGCGATGTCAACATAGAAATCACGGTTCAGATCGCGGTCTGTCATATTTTCGCCTACACCGTTGACTCATATAGCGCGCTTCTTAAAACGATCAAACGTTAAGCGCCCAAGATTTTAACTTGACTAATTCATCACTTTCTTAAAGGCAGAAATGGTACCCAAAGTAACATTAGTAACTAGTACGCACATTCCGATAATAACAGTGTACCCTTCACAAGAGGGCCGAACGCTAAGCACCCATAATCAGCGAATAGAACCAATCCCAGTAGATTTGGCGAAATATTAAACTATTTCTGGCTCTTGATTCGGGTTCACTTGTTCACCTCTATCAGCAGCGTCTAGAATCCTTTGTAGCAAGGAAGTTTGAGGATACTTTACGTGTTTCTGGTGACGTGCATAACCCAGGAACCATAAAACGCTTGCAATATGTGCGCAAGTGCCAAGAGTTCTGGCCCCTGACTTATATGTGCAGTAATAACGGAGAAGCGTTTCGTTATTGTCTGGTCCTATGTCATCGATCTCATTGAACGCTATCCACAGCTGGTACCTTGTCGCATTTCGGAAACGAGAAAATACTCGTACTCTGATGAAACCAGGTTCATTAAGTCGCGTATCCTGTTGAAACTCCTCATCTTCATATCTTTGCAGCTTGTCTTGAACGTAAGATGGGGCAAGTTCTACTTGATACACGCCAATTGTTATGTCGCGTATTTTTTCCAATGTAAGGCGAGGAAATTGTGGTACTTAAAGTTCATGCAGGCGATTCCAATTTGCATTTCCGTAGCGCATATTGTCCACTTCTACGCGCGCTTGCACAATATTTGGCTCACGAGCTCTCGCTATATATTCTCTTGCAAGCTCTGCTGTAGCGCCTTGCATCTCGATAACAGGATGGTATCGATTAATTATGGCACCATCAATGCGAAAGAAGTCCCTTAGATTGTATACATGAGCCATCGGACTGGTTTTCTCGAAGAAAATGGAAATGGACTTTATGTGGCCATTTCTGGATTCCACTATCCATCTAGATTTCGTTATTAGCCGAGCTACGTTTGCTTCTTCCGTTATCAATTGACTCTGTCCTTGTTGGAGAAACGGTGATATCTTGGACACAATTCCTAAGCGTTCTAAAAGTGATTGGGCATCTCTATATCCACGGTCCTCTATAAAAATATCACCAATGTCGAAAAATTCTCTCATACCTTCCCCACTCTTTCAAATTCGTTAATGAGCATTTGTGCGTTATTGTTTCGAGAGTCCGAAAAATATGGTTCTTGTATTTCAAGTATGTATCCGTCTGGAACAACAATGAGAGCAGGTTTTACCAAGTGACGTCCTTTATCTTTGTAGAATGACTGTCGAAGTACGCAAAAGTTACTGCTCTTTTGCATGTAAGCATAAGTTCCATCGATGATAGCAGTAGCTCTGGGAATTTCTGGTTGTGGATTATAAAGTTCATTGGCGAATGATGTCACGTGTCCTTCAATGAATTCCTCTCTGCTTATCGCATTAAATCCAATGTTACCAGACACAAATCGCTGCATTAAAGACTCTCTTACAGTAGAAATGGCCATGCTTGTAGCTTACCGGCTCGAATAATAAAAAATCACTTTCAGAAATTCATCAGAAAGACCTTGACGCATTTTTCAAAGGAAAGTCAGGAGATCTTTTTTCCTCACGTATCTGGCACCAGGTCCATGGAACTGCGAAATAGGATCACAAAATGCATACAATTCTTTAAATTGTTCCTTTGTTACAGGAGCAATAGCTTCAAACTCTTCATCAGTGAAACTATCCTCATTATTAAACGCCGCGGCCGCATGAACATTTGCTTCGTTACGAACTTGCTGCAAAAACAGAAGTAACTGCTGTCCCGGAATACTATACGGTCTATTAATCGCTTGTAGTCCAGGAAGCAAGGGGCCTAAGATGAAACCATGTTCATCCAAATGATTTAAGCATGCTCTCGTTTCTTCTGGAATAAAAATGTCCATGACAATAAAAGCGTTAAATCTACATTCAATTGAAAGCCTTGGAGTATTAACATCAGCATTATAGAACATGCACGTTTGCCTGCCTGTTTATGTAAGAACATTCAGTCTTAAACAGCCTGGGTTTACTATCCGCTCTCGAGACTTTTCACAAAAGAAATGACAAGCATACCATCTTCAATGGAAGTAATAAGTGAATGCTGTTCAATACATGTTTAATATAAACGTTTAATATAATAATAAGTGAATGCCGAGGTTTCAACTTTTTTTAAGTCATTAGGCTTACTTTCAGTTCGCCGCTCATTCTGAAGTCGTTCGCTTTTTGCTTTACAAGAGAGAAATTCATATATACGTTGTTTTTTCTTATTCAGTTAAATCATCAAACTATAATTTAAAACTGTTTACAATGAAAAAAATAAACTAAATCTACTGTTTACAAAATTTAATTATTTACAATTAGAACAAATCAACTAAATATACTATTTACAAAAACAATTTCAATTATTTACAAGGAAGTCCAGCAGTTCATCGTCGCTTTCGGTTAAATTGTTATCGTCATTATCGGTTGTATTAATTTTGTAGTGGTCCCACGCTAGAGTATCTGTTTTGTCTTTGAGTAAAAATCTCCTGTCGTCATATGGACTCAATGCAATTTTGTTCTGCTTGACTGTCTCTAAATTATGAAGCCGTCATTCAAAAGTATACTGAGTTCTTGTTTGGATATCAGAATTTTGAAGACATTCTAGATAATCGTCAAAACAGATAATCTTCTGTACAAAGCTTGCTTTGATGCCTTTAGCTTTTCTTACAAAGTCTTCACCATTGATTCGCATACTGTACAGTTTGCTCCGTAAGCCAACAAATTCAGTTATAATTTTGCCAGAACATTCATCTTTCATAATACCGAGAATTTTCTTGTTGGCTTGAAGCATTTCGAAAACCGTTGTTTCTAATGCATGGACTTGAAAACCATTACATCGAACCTGAAGGAGCCTTCTAGAACTTGTATTTTCTAGATTTCAGACATATATATGTGTACAACTGCCATTTCTAGAAATTTCAGTGGATAATCTGCTAGAGAGGAGCACTAACAAGCCTGTGTCGAACTTTCTAGAAACTTCCTCTGAAGAGGGGGTTGTTGAATATAAAAGCAGCTTTAGATGCTCGCAGTTTCAGTCTAACGCGAAACACGGCACCATGCTAGTTTTTATGGTAAAAAGTAAAAAAAGTGAAAGTAAGAAGTGAAAAGTGGAAAAACAATACCTTTCGAGAAGATGGATCTTACCGCCGAAAATGCTATTGGACGTATGGAAGGAGCTGCACCTGTGAAACCGCTGTCTAGCCTCACCCTAAAGAAGGAGTATGTGGTCACTAAATTTCGTAAAGTGAACACCAAGTATGGTGTAAAGATTATGGTTGAAATGGAGAATCAGTTTGCAGTCTTCCTACCTAGCAGAATCATTAAGATTTTTGAGGATTCTGCCTATGAGGCAACAGTTCAAAAGATGGAAGAAGCGGTTTTAAATGAAAACCTATATTTTTATTACTTGGGTGGACCCAACAATCTATTTGAATTTAAATACATTCACTGACTGTACTTTCTCTGTGTGAGTATTCTGTAAAGATTTATAAACAATATATACTAAAACCTAAAACAAGATAAACTGTGTGTATTTTAATTAAATCACCCTACACTTTAATTTTACTTAGATTTAAGTTATATGTAAGAGATTTGAATTTCGAGCGCTTTCCGCTTTGATGTGCCTCTGACAAAATTCAACGATGGAAATTTCTATCAGCGATGGGTTGTAAATTTCCTTTTAAACAATGGAACTCAAAGACAGTGATGGGTTGAAATTCAAATTACGCTCTATTTTATCTTTCTTAAAAACTTCATCAGATTTAATTTTTTTCAATAATCATTATTATTACTTATTCTCTTTTCTATATTAAATTAATTATTTAAAAAATTGAATTAGGCTTCTTAAAACTAGAATAAAAGGGAGACTATCACATTTTATTTTTTATTTGTTTCCCTTGTAACTACATTTTCATACAATCTCAGAAGAAAGAATTCTGTTAAAAAAACAATTCCATTGAATAAAACAATACTAGTCCAAGCCTTAAATAAAACATTTTTGTTTAGAAAAAACTGTTTAAAATTCTAAATTCTCCAATAAGAATTAAATACGCATTATTCATCAAATTAAACAATTTAATTTAACTACAAATTAAACGTTTTCACCATTGTAAACAAAATTACTAGCAAAAATTTACAATAAGGCTGATTTATTCATTATTGGAGCATTTAGAGTTTAATAAACGCAAAAGTATAACAACATTTTTTCAATATTTCTAAATCAATGCGTTGAGTAAAGGATTTTTTTAAAATCAAAAATCAGTATGCTGATTAAGTTTAAAATCCGAAAACTCCAAGAAAGAAATAAGTATTTTTTCACTAGAAATTAAATTAACATTATTAAAATCATTTTAAGTCTAAATTATGACTGTAAATAATAAATTATTTATCACAATCTCATTAATTTTTTGGAGTATTCAGAGATTAAAATTAAAACTAAAAAAAAAATGAATTATGAATATTAGTGTTTAAAATTCTAAATGCTCCAATAAGAATTAAAAACGTATTCTTCATCAAATCAGACAATTTTATTTTAACTATAAATTAAACGCTTTCATAACTGTAACAAATCACTACCAACAATTTATAAAAAGGTTGATTTATTCATTATTGGAGCATTTAGAGTTTAAGAAACGCAAAAGTATAACAAAATTTCTTCAATATTTCTAAATCAATGCGTTGAGTAGAAGATTTTTTAAATCAAAAAGCAGTATGCTGATTATGTTTAAATTCTGAAAAATCCAAGAAAGGATTAAGAATTTTTTCAGTTCTCATTCAGTTTTTATAGTATTTGGAGACTAAAATGAAAAATGCAAAAGCACAAAACGATTTTCAACATTCTAAAATCAAAGCCTAAAATTAAAAATTTTTTAAATCAAAATACAGAACACTGTTTATAAATTCTTAAAAATTCTGAATGCTCCACTATGAATTAAATACATATATTCTTCGTCAAATGAGGAAATTGATTTTAATTTAAAAATTTAATGTTTTCAAAATTGTAATAAATGATTACCAACAATTTATCGGTTTCATTTTCTCATTATTAGAGCATTCAGAATTCCAATTATTCACAATTAAAGATTACATTTGGTTAGTCAAATGTTTCACTGGATTACCATTCCTCTGCAGCTTAGTCGGTTTGTTAGTTTTGTGAACATTCGGATCATCAACTTTTTTTTCTTTTTGAGAATTTTTGTATCTTCTCTTTCAACTATTTTTTTATTTTTTATTTTTTACTTTCAAAGTTTTTTCAGCAATATCTTTAGCAAGATCGTTATCAAAATCACTATTAAAAATGAACCTCCTCTAAAAGTCTGTTTGCTCTCCAAATTGTTCATATCAATAAATGGAATGTCTGATAAATTTGTAGCTTGAAGGCAATCAAACGATTGTGGTTCATTAACTTTTGGAGGACCGAGAGCTTTCGAGTCTTCATCACTTACGTGAGACTTTGCAACCTTAGAGAGATATTGATAAGACCCGATGTTCAATCGTAGTTTTTGGTGGTAGCCATGTTCGTAAGCCACACGACGTCTCATTAAATAATGCTTGTGATTCCGTTCTCACAAGTGATGCTGCCTGTGATTTTACTGGCTACGGTGACAGACGCATAGGAGCTGTCGTCGTCGTTGTCACGTTCGAGGATAATGGCATCATAACCGTCGACGTCTTCGTTAACGTCACCAGTGAGGGTGATATTATGGATATTGTCGGTGTTGAGTCTGGTGCCTTTCCTTTTGGCTCATATTTGATCTCTACAGTGATCTGAAACATTAATATTACATATATTATAATACATAATGTTATATTGCAATATTATCTTATTTAAAGTGCAATATGGTAAAGTTCTATAACATTAAAATTCAATCTCTTTCATTTTATTGAATGAATATTAAAAATAAGAATTTTTGTTTCAGAATCGTCCAGCAAAATGAAAGAGATTGAATCTTGAGGTTAGATCTAGAGCCCAACGCTTTTCAGTGTAATGAAATAATGAAAATAATTACCTGAATTGGATTAACCAGGTCCTGAAGTGGAGGGAGCGGCAGATGAATGTGTATGTCTTTCACATCCGCTTCACAAACAATGGCGGATTTGAGATGTAATCTGTCAGCTGTTATACTGCTAAATCTAGCAACCTTTCGAACTTATTTCATTTTTTTTTCTCAACCAATAGTCCACTGCACTTCCTAGTCCGTTATTTAAGATTATATATATTTTGAAATCACCATTGACTGGAAATATTGTTTAGTGTACACGTAAGACTGACAGCTGACCAGACCTAAGCGCAACTGAGCCGCTGCTCTGCGTACGTTCATATTTATGATTTTTGCATCGAACCTTCGAGAAACGTATTAGAGTTTCCGTAAGAAAACACTACTGGATCTTTCTAGAAAAATATTGACATCGATGTTTCCAGTTCAAATCATTAGTCCTTCGATGATGTGTTAAATATACGATAAAACTTATTTAAAGGAATGATTAAGGATTTCAATTCATTGGAACTTCTGAAAAGAAAACAATTCCAACTTCTATGAAATTGATAGATAAATTATAATGTCAATATTTTCTAAAAGTTTCGATTGTTTTAAGTTATAGGGAAATCCCCGATCCCACATGCGCTATCTTGCAACCACAGCAAGAACTATATACCAGTGGCGCCATCTGCCGGCTCCATATTGAAGTATATACATGGTAAAACAGGGGTGGGGATCTGCCGGCTCCAAGTCGAACTACATACCAGTGGCGCCATCTGCCGGCCCCGACTCGAACTACATAGATGGTAAAACAGACTGACCAGTTAACAACTGACCAGTTACCAACTGCCGGGAACTAACTGGTGGCGCCATCTAGCGGTGGCCGTTGAAACTACGTAGGTGTCACAGAAGTGACATAGCATGGACATAGGAAACAAGGGACTAGGCATGCCATCCTAAGTTGGGCGAGCGGGGTTGAATCCACGGGAGGGGGAAGAATTCCATGAGTGGGGAGAGCCGCCATCTTACGATGTGTCATTTGATTAGGCGCACGAGCGTTTTTGCCGACAAACTGTGCATGAAAATATAAAAATGTGGGCGATGCCATGTTTGTCGCGGGACATCAAAAGGTGGCGGACCTCTCCCCTCGTTGCATCACCCCCGCAATGGCATGCCTAATCCCTTGTTTCCTATGTCCATGTGACATAGGCATACTACTGGTGTCCCGGAACGGAACCGTATTAACAACAATTTTGGATTTTTACTAAAACATGTTTGAAAGATCATACTGTTTAATTAAATTACATGAAAGTTACGTTTTTTGAATTTCTCCTTACAGAAATATTTTCGGGACAAGCCCACTATCAGTTACGGAACTTCTTTCTTATAAACTGTTTTTCTATCTGAAAACATTTTAGAAATAATTTATGTTAAAAATCGAATTCGAAAATTCGATTTTTTTAATAATAATTCATCATTTCTATGTAGCTGTATTACGATCACTTGAAACTTGACTTGAGATGTCGCTTCGTTGGTGCCTTAGAAGTTTAACATAATTGTTCCTAAATGTAGGCAAGAACTATAATATACTCTACTCAAGCAACAGGCTACGAAAAACGAAGGTAGGTCAGTTGAAATTTACACGGAGAGAAATCTAGTTTCAAAACCTGGGTATCATTCTTAGAAATAGGTGACTCAGTCTAAGAAAATTAAAGGAATTCATTCTCACGTTGGGTCATCTTACAAAGGTTAATATACAAATATTAAGAATAGGAATGAAATAATTCACTCTAAACGCTTGTAAGAAAGTAAGAAAAGTAAATAGTGATACTTTTTACGTTCCAAAATGTAAACCACGCGTTATAGAATCGTCGTTAGGTATTCCATTAATGCATCTGCGAATAGATGATGTAATATAATGATAAATTAGCAAAAAAATATATTTTACTTATAATAACTGCAATCAATTTATTTTTCAAATTATGAAATTGCACGTATGGTCACTTGCAAACATAATCGAATGCTGAAACGGGATGAAAAATCGCACCCTCTGGGGATTAGAACCCTACCTAAACAACCAAGAATCTAAGCCTATTTCGGACGCTCTAGTTAATTACGCTAATGTATCGCTTAAATTCTGTTGACAAAATCTCAGCCAAGATTTTATGCTAATAAGCCATGGATAACAGAGGGATATATTTTTGTTTTATTTCTTCGTTTTACACATTTTATGTGAACAGGTGGATTTACAAATGTTCCATGAAAATATTTCCATTTAATTAATTTAAATTTTAATAGTTAAATGTTTAATTTAAATATTCATTTAATTTGTGATTTCTGTTCTTATTCTAAGGCTCGAAAATTTAATGGATTTATTACTTTCAGATTTATTATAAGTAAAAAATATTCAAATTTAAAGTTAATTTTCTAGCTTAAAAAAAGAATTGAATGATTATAGTTCTAATAATCTTCTTTCGTAAAAATCTGACAGTAAAAACAAAATCAGCTAATAAGAACAATTTATTGGAATATTCGAGTTAAAAAAATTGTTTAAGCCTTTAAGATACAAAATACTTTAACCGGATATTAATATTCAAACTTTAAAGTTAAATTTGAACATTGAATCGAAGGCTAGCTGAAATTAAAATTTTCTAAATGATAAGAATTTCATAAAATTTTACTAAAAGCTAGTAATAATTGATACATTTTGATAAAATAAATATTATAAATAATTATATACCAAACAAAAACGGAATTTTTCACGAGGGTGAAAAAGCATGATTAAACAAAATGATCCAGTCCCGAGAAATAAATTGTGGAAGCTTACAATCTCAAGAGACAGAAACCTAAAATTTCAGCAGGCTCGGTTGATGATCGCGGTTAAAAGTTCCATTTTCGGTTTAAACCAAAAATAACGTATAATAAATTAATTTCCTCAATTGGGAGAAAATGAATTTGACAAGCTGAAGTTAACCAATTGCAAGTAAATAATTCAAGAATTTGGCGGTTCAAATTTCGTGTGTTTTGAAAATCGTTTTTAAACAGTAACTGAAAATTTATTCTTCTATTTCAAAACGTAATCAAAACTTGCTCTCGAAATATGAGAAGGCTGAATACGAATAAAGAAGAGTTTATAGAAAAAACTTATTCTGTTCCGGTAAAATAAAGATTTATTGTGGAGGAATTGCACTGTAACAGTTATAACATTTATAACAGTGGCTTGTAGTAGAAATTAAAGATTTTAGGTTGGATTTTGTTTACAATACAAAATATAAATCCCACTAATGGAAACGAAAATACGATGTTTACAGGTGCAGTCGAGAATGGCGCAAACTCGCGAACTTATTTTACAGATTTGAAATAAAGTGCATCTAAACCAAAAGTAAGGTAAGATATTATTTGAAAACTCAAATTATTTTATATTTTTAAAATCTATTCATCTATTTTAGTTGTTTAATTATGTGAAAAGGTATCTTATGGACATAAAACCACATTATTGATGAATTTTAGGTTAACAGTAAAGGAGAAGAAGGTCTTTCTCAATACCAGGTGTATACATATGAAACCGGTATTTTTTCAAGAAAAAAACACATTTATTTCAAGAGAATGATAACAAATATTTTATTCAAAGTATGCGC
>NC_046658.1:28667583-28672233 GCF_010883055.1 Belonocnema kinseyi
CGCCAATTAGCACAAATGGTAAGTTCCGACAGTGCCTACAAGTGTGCCTACTGGCCGCTAAATGGCAATACCGGTTTCATATGTATACACCTGGTAGTAATTATCAGAAGCCTTTTAGATTTTTTTATGGTTCGAAAAAATTGCTTACAGTTGGGGAAAACATTGTTATGTTAGGAAAATTACAATCTTTGAATTGGAAATTAAATTAATAATTTAAATGAATTAAATTAACATGATCATTTTCTTAGAATTTTTCACGCTTGAATAAGTTATAATTGAAATATATCTTTAATTATCAAAATCAAAAATATAAAACCTCTCAATTATGTACTTTGAAATAATTTTCTCATCAATTTCAGATGTCATACAGAAAAACACCGTGCTTATCTGGCGTTTAGTACAGAAAGCAGAAGCGTAAAAAGGATTTAGTTGCAAAAAAATAATCTGGTTCCATGAATAGGTTCGTAAGAGCTCAAATGGACGAAGTAAACCTCATAGAAGAGCAAGTGCATGAAATTGATGAAACCGAGAAAATCGAACAAATTACTAAAGTTTAAGACTTTCAAGAAATTGAAAAAAATGCCGATGAAATTCTAAAAGTTCCAGGCTTCCAAGAAATCGAAGAAACAGATGAAATCAATGAAAAAGTAATTCACTCTTCATTTATATGCAAGGTAATATTTGTAAACATATATTCTTTTAATAGAAGATGTCTCGAAGTTTCGGCTTTTTGGCCATTAATTTATTAACGTACTTTTTTAATCCTCAGGAGGCCGTTAGTTTTGTGAGCGAAACATTAGAATAACGTAATTCATAAATAATTTTAAATTAAAATTCATCTCTTTGGCTGAAAATGTTTAATTTAGTAAACTTAACTATGCGTAGATTTCTTAAATACCCAAGAATTTATGCTGAGCGAATGCTCTCGAGAATATGCTCAGAATTTAAGCCAGAACAGAGCATTTATAAAGAAATTAAAGCATTTATTGTTCAAACAAATATATATCAGGTCAGGGAATGCCAGTGAAAACTTGAGAGAGTTAAAGAATTTTCGAAAAACTAAAGTTGAAGTTAATTTTTTTATTGTGGTTAAACATCGCAATTATTTGGTTGCAAATCAATCTGTTTTGGTTGAGGATTCAAACTATTTCGTTGAAAATCAATCTTCTTTGGTTGAACTCATCTATTTTTGGTAAAAACTTAAAATACTTTTAGGTTGAAATATCAAAAATCACGTTTTTCATTGAAAATTTATCTTTTTTGGTTGAGAATTAATCTAGTTAGTTTAAGGTGAAACTATTTTGATAAAAATTCATTTATTTGGTTGATGATCAATCATTTTAGTTAAAAAAATTTGTTGTTTAAAATTTAATTATTTTGTTGAAAATTATGTTGTCTAGTTTAATATTAATTGTTTTAATTGAAAATTTAACTCGTGCATATTTGTTTCAAAATTTTTCTTCTTAAGGGTATGTGGTACTTCGTCGTGTGGTCAATCGGGTACAGTTTCCCCGGATTTTTTTCTACAAAAATGAAAATTTTTAAAAACTGAATCCGGAGATGCTATAAAATGTCATAACGGACGTCCCCGGACTCTTTTTTGAGGGATAATAACAAAAACGTTTATTGTGCTAAATAAAAATCTTATGCATTATTTTGAGGTTACGCCGTTTTTCATCTCTGCTTTTCCAAAAATTTGAAAATTATTGATGAAATAAACTTTTTTAATTGCCTGCAAACAAGGTTAGTTCCGGGAGATTAGTTACTATGTTTATTTGTAAGTCCAAAGTTTTCGGCCAAAAATATTGTGTAGTTTGAAAGTAACGCTCGGGAAAATTGTAACACACATAACCTCGAAATATACACACATTGTTAGCAAAATCAAATTTTTTTTGAAAAATAAACACAAAAAAAGTGTGCGGGGACGTCCGTTAGCATGTTCCCTATCATTTCCCAGATTTTGACAAAATATTTCTTATCCTAGGAAAAAAGCCGGGGGAATCTAACACTGAAAAAATCGATACTAATTCCTAAGCGCTACGCAAATTGTAACCCTTCCATTTTTGCTTAAATATTCATATTTTTAATTGAAAATTATTCATTTTGCTGGAAACTTGATTTTTTGCTCAAAATTTACTTTTCTGCTAACTGCAAATTGAACTATTATATTTTTGGTTTGTAAATTTATGTCCTTTGTTGAAAATGAATCTTTTTTGGTATAAAGTTAATCTTTTACGTTAAAATTCAACTAGCAACTTGGTTAAAAATTCATATTTTTGGCTGTAGATTCATAATTGTAGTTACAAATTAATTTCTTTGATTGAAAATTGATCTATTTGGCATAAAAACCCAACTAAAAAGTGTTTTAAATATATTTGGAAACATCATTTTTTTGCATTAACATTATTAATCTTCTAGGTGTATGGTTAGTTTTATATCTAGAGGAATTTAGAAATCGGGGTATTGTAGCAACCCTGAATAAGGCACTGTTTGATTCCAATAATATGTTTTCTATTACTTTGACTTTTATATCATTTAAATGTGCACGTGAGAAGTTACTGTGCGAGCCTTATCAAGAAAAAAGTTGGATTGACTATGTATTTAGTCAACTAAATAGTATTCTTTGCTCATATTATTATATGACCAGCGTTTATTTTACAATAAAATTCCTTATTTTTTCAGAATGAATGTGAAAAAGAGAAGACAACTGATATTTTGAGCGGAGATCCTGTCAGTTGGCCAGAGTCATTGCCAAATCATCAAATTCAACTTCTCGTACAGAATAAGCCAGCAGCAATAAAAAAGAAGGTGCACACTGAAGACTCGTCAGGAAGATCATTTTCTAATATTTATTACACACGTAATATGGCAAATGGAGAGTCCTGAGGAATTTTAGAAGCAGAGAAGCGTTATGGGCAGCAGGTGATTGAACGTATAGTGTACGTGGTTCAATTTTTAGCTAAGAAAAATTTAGCCTATCGTGGAAGTTCAGATAGAGTATTTGAAAGCAACAACGGCAATTTTTTTAAACTTTTGAAATGATTGCGAAGTTCAACTCTGTTATGATGGAACATCTCAGGAGGACACAAGCAAAGGTATTTTAAAAATAATTCTAACAAAAATTTCGAAAAACGAAGTATTATACTATAATGATAGATTGTACTCCCAATGCAGGTCACCTAAAACAAGTAACTTTTATTATACGCTTCGTTGATATAGATGAAAAAGAAAGAGAATTTGAGAACATTTTCTTTGTTTTTCTGAGTTAAGGACACTACAGAAAAAGGTTTAACTTCAAAAAATAATTTAAAGAGAAAAAGCTCTCTTACACGAGAGGCAAAAATAAAGAATGGCTTAATTAAGAGTAGGTAGAAGGGCTATAGGTCTTTAAATGAATTGTAAAAGTTATGTTTTGGATTGCAACAAGAAGTTTATTGAAAAGAGTGAAAGGAAAACTTGGAATTGAAAATATTGTAATATCAGCTACCCCCTCCTCTCCTGTCCTGGAGAAAACGCATCTCGTCCATGAAAAAATACTTCTAATGTAAAAACTAAAAAAACTCGAAACAAATAATTAATTGATTATACCATATGTCACTAGATCAGGTAGACTTACTGTCGTCAGAAAATTGCTTCCTGTACTGTGTTACCACTTGTAGTAAATATTGTTTCTGCCTTTCGTCTCTAGTAAGAAGAGAATTAAAGCCAGATACCGTGTACAAAATTTGAGGCTCCTTAATACCTGTTTTATTTCAGAAAAGTATATTCACAAAAAAGAAAAAGATTATTTAAATATAGTTTCTCTAATATTTACTCATTAGAAGCAAAGTTAAAGATTTGAGAAAAAACCACAATTTTCTAGCATTTATCTAAGAAGAGATAGTTACAAACAATTATTAACTGTTTAAACAACTTTTTTGTAAACTTTAATTAATTATTACCTACATATGTGAAAAAGGGACAGAAAGGTAAAAATTGCCGAAAAAACCGCAACTATCAGGCATTTATATGTATGAAGATAATCATAAACAACAATGATTTGTTTAAGTAATTATTTTTGTTAAATCTAATTAATTATTAAGTCACGCATAATGAAAAATAGACAAACAGTTGAAAATTGCAAGAAAAACCCGCAAAATTCTACCAACTCACCAAAGATAATATTATTACAAACGATAATAAATTGTTTAAGCAATTACTTGTTTTAAACAATGTTTTAACCGTAATAAGATGCTAATTCAATTTTCGGAATTTTGGGCTCACAGCTACGCAGACATTCATTCTACTAATCGAGTTTTCTTACAACAAAAATAGACCTTAAACGGAGGAAAATTTCCAAAATTGATTAGGTACAACCAGGTATACAGACTAGGCTGGGGCGAAAAAACAACATTGTGCGCCCAGGAAACGCCTGGAACGTACTGCTCAGCGCACTTTGAAATTTTGGAATCGGATCTCTTCAGTCTGTTCTTTGAGGGTGAAATCTCGAAATTTCACTAAAAAACACTAAAATTTAAGGTTTTGCAAAAATGGACTTAAAATCGATATCGATGCCTTCCAAGGGTGACTTTACGATGAAAAGTCATCAGAGGGTACTTAGAGGTCCGTACCGAGTCGCCAAAGTCACCCCATGCCAATCCTCATAGAGGG
>NC_046658.1:28672353-28693733 GCF_010883055.1 Belonocnema kinseyi
CCCCCCCCCCCGGTCGCCGGTCTCCTTCTCCCCTCCCCATCCCTCTGGTCGAGCGCTGTCGAGACTTGTCAGAATCTGTCAATGGCTCGTACTGTCGGCTCACGCCTAAAGTTCGTTCACTCGCAGGTGCTAGTTGACGTTGTCGTTATAGTTTCTTCTTCTCATTGTCTTGTCGTTGGTTCTTTTGGTGGTAGATATTTTGGTTCTGCCTGCACTCCCCTCTTTGGTTTGTATGCCACAGCATGTCGAAATTCGCAAAGAGAGACTTTGCGCAGTGCCCTATATTTGGTCCTCCAAAAGATTTTGGTCCGAACGTTTTGCCAACGAGGGCTGACGTTCTGCGATGTTGTCAGGAGGATCGAAGGCAAAAGGGCTGTCTTTCAGAAAAAGACAAGCAGCTTTCGTTTGGAGACATTGCCGATGAAGTCCGTTCCAAACTAATAGTTATTTCGGAATCTGTTTCTTTTCCAACGGTCTCAGAGCAGCGCATTAAGGAATGTCTCACAAATCTTCATAAAAAATACACTACGTTGAAAAATTCATTCATTCCTCCTGAAATTAAGGTAAAGGTTGATGCTTCTACCGATGATGATGATTTTCAAGATATACCACGCAGCATTGTGCAGAGAAAATCAACGCAGGCCAGACTTGACTTATCTGAAGCAGCAGTAGTTGCTGAAAGATATGGTATAAGTCAACCTGCAGCGGCACATTTAAGCTCGTCTGTATTCCTCGCTGCCAATCGAGCAGGTATGATCTCCCCGGATATTTCTCAAAAAGTACCTGAGTGTCTAGTCATAGATAAAAGTAAGATGAGGCCCGAGAAAATTAAAATAGGCTCCAAGTTGGAGGAGGAATCACGCCATGAGGACTCTATTCGTGGCTTATACTTTGATAGTCGGAAAGACGAAACATTGACAGCCGAACCAGGTGCTAAATACTGGCCATGTCATCACACCATCGAGCCATGCCCAAGCTGAGTGTGATTCTATTTATAATTACGTAACAACAGATCTGAATGGAGGCTTCGATGCAGTGGTAGTCCTGGGTTGTGACGGTACTAATACGAATACGGGCTGGAAGGGAGGAATTATTCTTCTACTAGAGGAACGACTTGATCGTCCCTTGCAATTGGTTTTCTGTCTATTACATTTCAATGAGCTACCGTTCAGAAGTCTTTTCGTATTTATTGACGGACCTACCTCTGGTCCGAACAAATACTCAGGGCCAATAGGGGGACAACTTTCAACTTGTGAGACCCTCGATGTTGTAAAGTTGAAACAAGTTGAGTGCGACTTACCTGAGATTGAGCCCACTGATCTCAGCTCAGATCAAAGGTATCTTTATGAGATATCAGATGCCATACGGTTCGGAGCGTGCTCTCCTAAGCTGGCCTGCCGGAAGATAGGCCCCATCAATATGGCTCGCTGGCTAACAACTGCAAATAGAATTCTGACATTATACATATCAACAAAAAGACCCACAAACAAACTTCAAGTATTAGTTGAATACTTACTCATAGTATACGTACCTCAGTGGTTCCACATCAGATGGGATAAGTCTATCGCTGATGTGAATCGGCACCTCTGGAATGGTAACCGACACTAGGCTTACCGTTCGCTAAGACGCACTCACCAAAATCCTGGAAGCAAAACATAAGCAACAGACAACTGTTAGATACAATATTGTGCCAAAAATTAGTTATGGAACTAATGATTACACGGAAATGATTGATTGGGAACAGACAGATGTTTCACATACCGTACCTCCAGTTTTAATTCCTATAACAGAGAATGAACTTACCGCTAAGCTATCTATGGTCGATGGCTTGGTACCAGACTAGGACTTTACATCTTTCCCTTGTCACACAGTAGCGGTGGAAAGAACTGTTAGACTGGTAACAGAGGTGTCCAGACAAGGCATCGGTCCCGAGGCTCGGGATCGACAGATACGCGCCACACTTCTTTCTCGAAAGACTGTCAACTTATTTGACACTAAGAAATACTTTGTGGGTGTAATTAATGACTGTAAGACTTAAATAAGCACGTTCTACATATGGTTGCTTGGTTGGGTAGGGCGTGGGAGGAGCCCGATGTGCAGCCACCTCCACGTGGTGGGCTCTGGGTCACTGGAAGTAGTAGAACTCAGTGAGCTAGGAGCTGCACAAGTATTTAAGCATTTTACTTGAAAATACGCAATTTTGAGCCATTTCCCCCTCCATGAGGATTGGCATGGGGTGACTTTGGCGATTCGGTATGGACCTCTAAGTACCCTCTGATGACTTTTCATCGTAAAGTCACCCTTGGAAGGCATCGGTTTCGATTTGAAGCCCATTTTTGCAAAACCTTAAATTTTAGTGCTTTTTAGTGAAATTTCGAGATTTCACCCTCAAAGAACAGACTGAAGATATTATCCGATTTCAAAATATTAAAGTGCGCTGAGTTTCGGATTGGACTGGGACACTTTTCCGTAACCAGGCGTTTCCTGGACGCACAATGTTAGGTTTTCGTCTCAGTCTAATACAGACTATAGGCAAAGATTTAGAAGGTTCATACTTAATTCTTGAAGAATGCTTTATAGATTTTCCCTGCATTTAAATGAGGGGTTGAAACTTTGAAAGGCCTTACATTAATCGGTGCTAACGAACTCTACCAACGGTCAGGATATTATCCTGCAAACTTTCGGTCCCTCTTAATTTTCTTCCTGAATTCCGCTCGCGGTACCATTTAGATAGGCGCAGAAGAACTCCGCCCATTTAGATTTGAGTGGTCCTCTTCTTCTGCTTTGCTTTACTGACCTACAGACTATATATGAATTTTCCTAGAGATTCAGCTTTCCACATCTACTAATATGTAGGAAATTTTTTTCTAATTTTCAATTCATTTTAACTAACCAACAATTTTTTATGTAGCAACAAAAAAACCTTTTCATGAATAATTACAAATCTTGGACATTTTTCCAAGCACAGCCTCTATTTTCTTAGCAAAATCAATTGAAAATTGGTTTACAGGTAGAATTTTGCTCATATAAATGCGATTTTACTGGGAAAAAAATTACATAAAATCCATGTATTGCCCTGGTGGATTTTTTTTACAAAAATTAAAAAAAAATAAAACCATTTTTACATGAATTCACAGATGAATACAGTAAATTACAATCAAAATTACAGGAGAGTAGTCCTTTTTTCTATTATTGGGACGAAATTTGTGATTTTTTTTTTATTTCACTGTATATTGTGTTTTATTATTGCAGTTTCTATTCTCTACAAGAATTCACAAAAAGTACAACTACAAGAATCTACAGGATTTTACAGAGGTCGAAAAAGAAAAACTTTTTAACTTTAAATAAAAATTGAACATTTAAGAATGAATTGATGACGGTCACTGAAATTAATAGGTTCAAGTTCTAGAAGACAAAAATGTTCAACAGAATTTAATACTCTCTGAAATCATTCAATATTCTGTTTAATTAAAAAATTCGATTTTGAAAACATCAAAATTATGTAATTATTCAAAAAAAGTAGGTTACGATACATTTTGAAAATAAGCAATAATTAATTGTTTAAATAATTACAAAATGTTTTTAAAAAATTACTGCTCGAAAAAATGACCAACTTTTACATTTTATTCAGAAAATATGGTTATTATTATTTAAACAAATAAAAATTTCTTTAAAAGTCATGGGAGGGATTCAAATTGCCCATTAGTAATTATTAAAATAAAAAAAATAATTTGCTTAATATTAACAACAATACGTAAAAATGTAGTTTTTTTAGTTTGGGTCATATTTTGCTGTAGAAAACAGTATATTTCAACCCCAAACAATCCCAGCATCGTAAGGAGCTGGCTGTCCGATTTCATATAAAAGAATTTACATGTTTACAGATTCATTTTTAAATAAATAAAAGGAATACAAATATTCCCTTCTAACCTATACATAATCTAATAATATTTTTTTTATTTAGATGGAGGAAAATTCAATAGTCCGCGGCTTCGAAACGAGGCTTTCATTCCTGAAGTGCGTTTCGTTTTATGCCAGTCACTAATGTTTTTCGGTTCAAAATTCAACTACTTGGTTAAAAGTTAAACTACTTTAGTTGAAAATATATATATTTTGCATACAATAAACGTTTTTTGTTGAAAATCACAATTTGGCTTCAAACATTGATCTATTTTGTAAAAAAGTCATCTTTCTTGTTAAAAATGTATCATTTTTTTGTAAAAAATTTAGCTGGTTGAAACATAATCTTTTTGGTTGAAAATTGATTTCCTAAAATTTTTAAATATATGGAACCAAAAACTGATTCTATTTTTCAGTTAATTCTCTATCGTTTAATTATTGAAGTTTTTACAAACAACCACTATAAATATTAATTGGTTGAATGCTAAATAAATTTTAAATTAACTATGTTATAAGCGTAAGTAATTATAACTTAACTGTAATAATAAGAGACTAAAATAGTTTTTTGTAAAAACTCTTAAATAATTAAACATTCTTTAATGCAGATACCGAAGAAATTGAGAATTATGTTTAAGAAAACCTCTTCTGTGACATTGACTTTTTGATGAGAGTATCATCAATCGATATTACTTCAAAAATAATGAGACACGTGTCCTGGATTCTTTTGTCTCTTGTAAGAACTATGAGCGTTTGTAAATCATATCAGCCAAGGGTGCAGAACCTCTACTGGTTCGCGCGCATGAGCTCCCATCAAGATCCGCTAGTCAAGTGGAAAAGAGTCTCACTGGTAACCACGCTGCCGTGGGTTCAAATATTTTTCTCTACTTTTTTTTCGTATTGTATACATGTCAAATAATAATTTTTAATGCTTCCCCGGCGAATAAATAATTTGTTTGAAAAATACTACTGGGATAGTCATCATGGATTATCACGTAGCTGGGTGATACACTGTTCACTGGAGGGACGGAAGAAATGAGAATCAGCCAAGGATTAGGCAGTTTTCGATTGGGAAATATAAACAAAAAATATGAATACAATTTTCTACAAAGTATTGAAATGAACTTTTTTTGAAGATAACATCTGCAAACGCGCACAAATTTGATAGATACACCAATTTATGATTTACGTAAATTTGTAAATTTACGCAGTTTGAAAACATAAGTGGATTATAAATTATAAATTTGTCAAGTTACCCAGGAATAAATTTCAAAATTACAAACTTACAATTCGCAACATTTTGAAAGTAGACTCTCTGCAAATTTATTTATAAATCGGAAGTTTATGAAGTCACCCAGCAACCGCTCTGAATTTTCCAGAAATTTCCACATAGATAATCATTCCAAAATTACAAAACTGGCGAATATTGACTTTTCTTCATAAATTATGAATTTATCAAGTTACCCAGCAACAAATTTTAAAACTATGAAATTTCGACATTAGTGCATCACCCAGCTACGTAATAATCTATGACGATTAACACCCGCAAAAATGTAAAAAAGAAAAATTACGATTATACACATAAACTTATTCGAAAAGTGTCTGCATGATATTTATTTCCTAGTAATATTTTTCAAGAAAATAATTTATTTGTCCGGAAAGCATTAAAGGGTGAAGTTCCGAAAAGCGCTTAACTTTTATTAATTTGAAACTCCGCATACCTATCTACTTTGACGCGCTGATCACGAATATGATCGGTACGAAGTGTAGAGTTGCTTAGGTCACAAATGATACCCTTGTCAACGTGTAATGGGGGGCGGGAAGGCACACCTATGACTGGCCACAGAAATAACTTAGGTAACACACGACCACCTTTCCAACGTTTCATGGGGGGGCACCCCTGTGGCTGGCCACAGAAATAACTTAAGTCATATACGATCCCCTTTCCAGCGTTTCATGGGGGCGGGAAGGCACACCTGTGACTGGTCCCAGAAAAAATTGAGGTCACACACGACCCCTTTTCCAACGTGTCATGGGGGCGGGAAGGCATCCCAATGACTGGTCACAAAAGTAACTTAGGTCAGATACGACCCCCTTTCCCACGTGTCATTGGTGGGGAAGGGGGCGGGAAGGCACCCTTGTAACTTGGCCCAGAAAATATTAAGTCACACACGACCACCTTTCCAATATGGCATGAGGGACAGGAAGGCACCCCTGGGACTGGTGACTGGCCACAGACAAAACTTAGGTCACTCACGACCTATTTTCAGCATGTCATGGGGCAAGAAGGTACCCCAATGATTGATCACAAAAATAACTTAAATAACACATGAAGCCCTTTCCAGCATCTCATGTGGACGGTAAGGCACCCCTGTGATTGGTCCCAGAAGAATCTTAGGTCACACGCGACCCCTTTTGCAAAGCGTCATGGGGGGCGGGAAGGCCCCACTATGACTGGTCACAGAAAAAAACTTAGCTCACACCCGACCCCTTTTCCAGCGTCACAATCAGTATATATCAGTATATCTGTGATTTTTCGTATTTATCGTCTATTTTGTCGAAAACCATGAGTCGCAGGTTAAAAACATATTCAACATAAAATATGTATTTTCAAAGGATTTACAACTTTTATTTAAAGCCTTTTTATAAATTTTCTCTATTCACTGAGATAAACGTAAAGAAACATGATTTTTATGGGTTTTTCATGGCTTTCACCATGAAAATCAATTTTTTGGTACTTTCACTATCATATTCGTGATCAGCGCGTCAAATAACATAGGTATACGAAGTTTCGAATCAATCGGAGGTAAACGCTTTTCGGAACTTTATCCGAATTTAAAATTATTATTTGACATGCTTACAATACGAAAAAAAAGTTCAGAAAAAGACTCGAACCCACGGCAGCGTGGTCAATAGTCAGACTCTGGTCCACTGAACCAGCGGATCTTGATGGGAGTTCATGCGCGCGAACCAGTAGAGTTTCTGCACCGTTGGCTAATGTGATTTACAAACGCTCATAGTTCTTACAAGGGACCAAAAAATACGAGACAGGTGTCTTATTATTTTTGAAGTAATATCGATTGATGATAGTCTCATCAAAAAGTCAATGTCCCAGAAGAGGTTTTCCCCTTTGAGAATTGTAGTCTTGATCTACGGTCGATAACGAAGGACGCCCCGATACCGCGTGTAGTGTGAAGGTAACAGCCAGCCTAGTTGTTGATTACGAATACAGTTACAAAAACACATACAGGGCATGCCAGTTCTCTCTGCTTTTTGCTCCATTTCGCAACGTATTTCGCAAAATTCGGGGATACCATCATCAAGACCTGGCCCTTTGGAACTTCGCTTGGTCTCTAGAATTCTTCTATTATGTTAGAATTGAGAGTAAAAAAATAAATTAGCAAACGATTCTAACAGTTCAAATGCTGCCGTCTGCTACCCGCTGATTTCTATCTTTCGCAAAATTCAAGTTTGTCGGGAAAATAATCATTTCCTCAACAAATTTTTTGATTTCTCAACATTTTATTGATCCGAGGATCTCACAAAACCCCGGATATTCGACAAGTTTTCTTTCTTTCATTCGAAAATCCTTCGGAAAAAATATGTATGGAATCAATGCCGTACATATAAAAAAAATTCTAAGTCGGATTGAACCAACACCCTTAAGCAATTTTAATCTAACTAATTAGAGTCAATCATTGTCACCACTCTGTTTATAGACTATACTATAGTGTATATAAACATGCCTTACTTGTTCGTGTGCGCCCACATTAATATGGGTCACTTGGGAGTGGGTGCCTTTAATATCTGGATCATTTATCTCTTAAACTTAAGACTATGTTGTAGAACCGTTTGTAGCTTAATATTTATAAATTTGCAATCGTCTATGTTACATTCAAATATTTAGTACTTATATTACTGTTTTCTTCAATTTATTTGAATAACTGTACACTTGAAGGCAGTATTTTATGTGCATGCATTAGGTTAAGACAACGCCGTTATATAAACATTTAAGTTCTTGAAAGTAGTATTTACATTTTTACAAATATATGGATCATACCTTAAATTTTGTTTTAAAACAATATGAGTCAGTAAAAGTATATATACATTTTAGCTACAAATTGTATAATAATTAATACAATCGGTAACTGATAAACATATATTATAATATTTACTTAATTTTAGTGTTGTAGAGTAAAATTTAAGGTATCATAATTAATAATATACTCTGCCTTTCAAAAGATCAAGTTCGTCTCTTTTATAACAATTGATTAAGTTCCATTAATTTTAATAATGCCCGTGCTAAAATGTTTTGTTTCTAAAGAGTTGAATGCTCTCAAAATTCTTTATAAAATGAACCCAGGATAATTAAAATAAAGAAACTTATCAGTAATTAAAAAATGAGGTGATCATAAACTTTTGCCGGTAGTGTATTAAATTATAAGTAATAATTTATGATTTACAGCATATAAATACCTACGTAACAATTCCCCTACGTAACAATGCCAATTACATGTTACTTAAACTTTGGTACAATAATAATAATAATTGAGCTTGAGTTCTCCTCTCATGACGACGGCAATGAACATCAGTTAGAGAAAGCCGCGTCAAACGGTCAAGCAGGAGCAATTGATGTTCTTCCTCAACCTATAGATGATCCAAAACCTCCACATCCTCCAGAGGTGGATGACCTTATACAACCAGAGGCAGAAGCAGAGGTTCAGCAACCATAAAAGGAACGAAAATCGACATACCATATGAACAGAGATGTTATGCGCCTTTATTTTTTGGCAGAGAAATGTGGGCAAAGTGTGAGGAGAGAACATCATAGACTCTTCTTACTTAAATACCGAGAGCTAGCCACAAAAATAAATGAGCAGAATCTGGCAAATAAAAGCGCTCAATATCTGTAAACAGACTGCTTTCGGCTGTTGAAATAGCTGCTATCAAAATAGAAATGGAACGGCAGCTTCCTATTGATGAGGTCGCCTTGGAAGATGTGGATAACGAAGACTTGATTGATGCTGAAGGCATACGTGCTAGGGATAATGAACACCATGCACCGGATCCATTAGAACCACATCCAGGTATTACTAACGATGATGCGAATAGGGAAATCTCAGAAAAACTACAGCACCTGGAAAGGAATTTTCGTCATGCTTTACTAGAGTTCAGATATGTAAAACCAACACTAAGGCATTCTCTGCCGAAAATGAACATCACAAATGATCTGCGTGCACTAATAGCACATCTCGACAGCAAGGTTTTACCTACGTATTTGAACGTAGTACAAACTGCGTTAGAGGTGCAAACTCTTGTATACTGTGCAGCTGTGGCAACCGTTAGAACGTTGGGCCGGAAAACTAAGCCTGCCAATGCAGTTTTTGTTTCAGCAAGGGATCGAGTCCACCATAGAAGATCAGGTTGGATATGGATGTCAGCAAAGTAAGGTGCAAATTGGGTCGATTAACTCAATATTACTTTATAAAACTTTTATAAATCTTAATCTTAAAACTTTATAAAATCTGCCCACGCATTGTTGACTTTCTAAGCCATGACTACTTCAGCGCACTATGGCTCTATTTAGCGTTAAATGAGCATGGTCATCAAGTGACCCATCTACTTTACATAGATGTCCTGAAGCTGTACGCTAGTTCAGGCCAGAAACTGCAGCAAGTGACGATGTCACAAAGCAGTTTTCCAATGATATCCACATGGAGTTCGGACTGGATAAATGTAGAAAGTGCATTTTATCAGAGGGGAATTATGGACCGCAGAGTTAGAGAACGAGTTCGAAAATAACATCGAGGCAATGGCTGCAGGCGAATCATATAAATATCTGGGTATTCTTGAATCTAAGAGTATTCAACATACGATAAATAAGACAAGCCTAACGACAAAAAACTGTGTGAGTCACAAGTTATACAGTTTCGAGACTATTTTAACAGAAAACGAAATGTTGCGCTTTACAGTACCATCTGTCAAGCGGATCTTGAATACACGTCCTTAAATTTGTCTTCAGGTGGGGCCTTGAATATCAGGGCAGAAACCATAGATCCATAGAACCATAGATTACGTTAGATCAAAATGAAGTGGATAGTGAGGCATCTAATATTTGGCTAAAAAAGGGTATTCTGTATCCAGAGACGGAAGGATTCGCCATTGCAATAGAGGACAAGGTTGTCAGCATCAGGAATTATCGCAAACACGTGTTACATCAACACGTGGTTGACCGGTGCCGATTATGTGGAGATACCAACGAATCCATCGAGCATATTATTGATGGCTGTCGCGTAACCACTCAGAGAGAATATACGCACAGACATAATGATGTAGCGGGCATTATACATCACCAACTTGCCCTAAACCTAGGACTCTTAAATGAATGGATGTCCTTCTATAAATACATTCCAATGCCCGTTTTAGAAAGCGAAAATTACATCTTATATTGGGATGTTACTATCCAAATGGATCATTACATCCAGGCCAATCGACCTGACATCGTGATGCGAGAAAAAAAGGTGGAAGAGTCTACATCATCAACATCGCTTGTCCGCTTAAACGAAATTAGCAGTCAACCTATACAACCAAGATACACAAGTATAGCGAGTTATGGCATGAAGTAAAGACCATATGGATGAATGTGAATTATGTATCTATTCATCCCATTGTGATTTTGGTTACAGGCAATGTGAACGCAAGATACACTGAACATCTTGAACATTTAGGAGTCAGTAGGGTATTCGCAGCAGCTCAGAAGGCGGTCTTATTAAACACCTGTCGCACTGTAAGAAACTTTCTTGATCATCAGGAAGCGAGCGACTAAAAACCCGTGGAGTGGCAGATGGTAGCTCTAAGAAAACATGCAGAGGTGACTATTGTCACCTCCAACGCTCGTGGCCGCTCGTAATTGTATAAGTACAACATCATCGCAGAAGGTTTCAAGCATCGTATTAAATTATTTGAATTAACTTATAACATTTTAATCTCATCAGTCCCTTGACTTAGTCCGTGGCTATGATGTATAACCGGGTTTGCCCGAGTAAAAGTTGAATAAAAACACTGGAATATACGCATGAACTTATATCTTTTTTATCTCGACTATTTCATATTACACGTACATAATTATGCTAATTCTGAACGAATTATGTTTGTTAATTCACTTCCACGGCTGTTATTTAGCCACTCCTCTAATGTTGCCACCAAGCTATTCTCTATCAATTATTTTGCTACCATGCAAATTACTATATACCCTATGATCTCCTTGTCTTCCCCACATAATCTACATCTTGCATCTTTGAAACCTTTGTTTCCTGCCATCCCTACATTTCCGAACCTTAACCTAGCCCATCGTTCCTTTTCTCTATATTCTATTTTCTTATCATCCCAATACTTTCACCGCTCCGTAGAATTCACAATACTTACATAGATAGAAGGATTCCCATTTTGCACACCTCTAAACTCTTCATTTAAACAAATTTTCAGTACCCTATCTTCTTCCATGTCTATTACTTGTAAAAGATATTTATTAGCCCTATTCCTTGACTCCACTTCAATACTATTCCTTCCCAATTCCCTTTTGCAGATATATTCTGGAGTTCCCATAACTCAACTCCATATAATCCCCCTGCTTTAGCTATCACTTTTATTATATGTAGCCGTCTTCCTAACTCTACTATCCTTGCTCTCTTCATCACTCCCCAAGCCTCATTGGCCCCTTTTTGCAACTTTCTGCCATTGCCCTAACATGTTTTCAATTAGTTCCCCCCGTTGAAAACCAATAACCTAAATATTTATATCTTTCAACTATTTCTACTCGCTCTCCATATATTCTCTATTCCTCCTCTTTTCTCTTTCACCCGCCCTTTCTGAATGCCATAATTTTCGATTTTGCAACATTGATTTCTAGACCATTTTACCTTACATATCCTTCAAAAGTTTTCAACGTTTCAGCTAGTCCCTCTGGTTAATCTGCAACTAAAGCTAAATCATCCAAAAATTTCTTTACAAATACCTTCTTTCTCCATATTACTGTTTCCCCTTCATTCTTTCTTTCCCATCCATCCTCAATTTCGAAAGTATTTGCAGCTCCTTCTTTTGTTATTACTTCGTTCACTGTTGTTCTATATATTGCTTCCAGCACATTAAACATACTTCCTTCTATCCATAATCTTTTGAGTTTTACAAATAAAAAATCCCTATCTACTGTATCGAATGCTTTTTCAGATCAAATAATGATATAATAATAATAATAATAATCATATAATAATAATAATAATAATAATAATAATAATATAATTTACCGCCTTTTTTCTTTAGTTTATTTTTAATTAGCGAATTGAATATAAATATATGATCCCTTTCCAACCTTCCTTTTCTGAATCCGGCCTGAATTTCTTTGTACAGTTTCTTTTTTTCACCCACTCTCTTATTCTCTCATCTAAAATCCGCGCTAATAATTTATAGCCTGTGCCCAGTAAGAAGACACCTCTGTAGTTTCCTGTTTCATTTTCGTCTCCCCCCTTAAAGATAGGAACTATTCCGGCTTTCTTTCAACCTCTTCCTTGTCTACCAGTTATCCAAATTCCATTTAATATACGATGTATTTCTTCTATTCATAATTTTGGTAATCCTTTTATGAATTCCACTTTAATTCCGTCCTCCCCTGCTGCTTTTCCAATTTTCATTTTCTTTATGGCTTTTACCATTTCTATCTTCAATTGTGCACCCTCCCCTGCCTCTATATGCTCTTTTTATGTCATTTCTCCTTATATTTTTGCCCTTTCTACTTTTTTTTTAATCCGGCTTACTACTGTTTATGTCGCCAATCAAATTTTTAAAGTGCTCGATCTTTTCTTCTTCCTCCAAATTATTTACTTCTTCTACTAAAGCTTTCTTTTCGTTCTCACCTTTAGTTTTTATGAAGTCTTTAAGTTTATCCCAAACTTTGGCCCTCTGCTGTTTACATTCTCTGTCACACCAATCCTTTTTGTTATTATTTACCCTACATTCCCCATTCCCTCCTATCTTCATTATTAACCCTAATTTTTCTGCTACGTTCCATATACATTCATGAATCTTTTTCCTATCTATCTTCCCACTTCAAATACTTTAGACATTCCTCTGTTGATTCCCAGCATTTTTCCATTTCTTTTCCATATTCATCTGTCTTTGTACTATCGCACCTTAATTTCTTTAGTATATTTTGAATTTGCCTACGTTTTTTGTTCAGTTTCTCATCTTTGATTTGATCTATTTCTAAGCTAAATTCAACTGGGAAGTGATCTGACTCTATTCGTGTTTCAATTTTAATCTCTGTAACTGGACATTCATTTTCAGTCTCTTTTATTATAATATAGTCCAAAACCGAGCCCCCACCTTCACAAACATGGGTCCAATTTCCTTTCTTGTCCCCCTCAATTCTTCCATTTAATATTCTTAAATCCCCTTCCTCACAGAACTCTAGCAATTTTTTCATTCTGAATTTACTAGTTTATCCTCTGGTGTCCTATCCTTATGATATCCTCTTGTTATTTCCCCTCCATCCCAATCCACGCCCCTTAGTTCCTCTCCCACTCTTGCATTCCAATCTCCCACCAATAATAATTCGTCCGCCCTACTTTCAGCTTGCATTACAATATTTCTGATATCTCTTTTTACATTAATTATCCCGGCATTGTTTTACAATGATACTATACTCAGGAATAAGCGTTGAATTTAGAAAAATTAAGAATTTGTATTCCTATGAACACGCGATTTTTCCTCTGTCTAAAAATCCCCCAACGGGAAGAGAAAAGGTGCAAATCCTATTACTGTCAATCGACTTAGTAAAATTTAACGAAAGAATTTATTTAACCTATTTTCATTATTAGAGGAGAGTACCCAAATATAAGATACGAACTCTGTTTGGCGTGATTGTCTGAATTCTATGTACTGAATTTAAAAGTAATATAGGTCATTTTAAAGGAAATTTAGTTTATCATAAGAAGCTCAATTAAAAAATTTTAATCGGAAGTCCCCTATGTAACAATATACTATTTTGAATTTTAATTTAAAAAATTAATCATTAGTTTTCATTGTATAACTACTTACTAATAATTGTGAATAATTATAATAATTATATGATAAACATTTAATATTTGAGTGGTAAATAAATATGCAGTGCACCAGTTATGTTTATGGTACGTAGCTCCAGTAATTGTAACTCCGGTGGTAACTCATTTCAAAAATTCTATAACTTCAGCAATTACCGGCTCGTATCGTCTGAAAAATGCCGAAAACTGCGAAGCAACTCCGGGAAGTTGATCCAAAGACCAAGAGGGCGCTTTTAGCAGTCGGATTTTGACGGAGGGTCTTATTCCATTACATGAGCAATTTCCCACTTTGCTGATTGAATAATAAGGCGGTGTTATATTAGGTAATAAATTTCTTTATTTCGCGAAAATTAACAAAATTCCTAATGTACCTTTGTTCCAATAGGATGTCTGACACTGTGGAACACAACACTCCATTTTTTCCAGCTAGATTTTTCTTTTGCGAATTTCTAACTGTTAAGTTTACTCCCTCACAGCAATAGAATATACCGGGATATTCCATTTGATCCCATTTATCTCCCAGCTTTTCCCAAGGATATCCCAAAGATAACCCATCAGATATCCCGCAAAGCCGAAATTTGGGTATCCCAGGATATCCAGGGTAACCGTGGGACGTTTAAGGGATATTCGAATGTCTTAAGTAGTATATAAATTAATTTTCTATATCCTACTTGGGACATTTGAATATCCCGTGAACGTCCCAGGGTTAACTTGGATTTTCTGGGGTTATCGCTGGGATATTAAAATTTCCGCCTTGTGGGATATCCGAAGGGTTGTCCTTGAGACAACCTGGGAGATAAATGGGATCAAATGGGATATCCCGATATATACTGTTGTTGTGAGGGCTTGACAGTAAATATACATCCCTGCTGAAAAATCCGGCATCGGATCCTACGCCGGAAACGTAGCTGTAGACGATTTTGAAATCGTCGTCGGAATTTGGGACCGGATCCCAAATCGTGTCCCACGACGGATCCTAGTAGTATCCTAATAAGGATTTTTTTTAATCTTTAAAATAGATGCTTTGTAAAGCGTCATAATTTGGAATATTCTAATAATTACGAAATTGAAAAAAATGTAATCGAATGAAGAACAATATGTATGTTCTTGATAAATTGTATTTTCAAAGGGTTATAATAATTAATTATTATGAAATTCTACTTTATTCTGAGAGAAGTTCTTAATTCAAACTTCATAATTTTTTAATGTATTTAAAAACAACGGGGAAGAAGTCAATATTTTAAGAAATACGACTAAATCAAAATTTTGTTGGCGCTTTCTTTTTGAATTAATACTTTTTTTATATCAAAATTAGAAATATAAATCATTTCAAGTTTTTCTAAACTACGTTATCGTGATAACCGCTTAAGATTATCAATAAAAGTTTAATTTCAGACGCACTCCGTTTCAAGATCAAGAAGCATCAGGGGAACATACTAAGTCCGGGGAAAAGGGCATTAAGAATGCGAAAGGTCTGGAAGTACATCTCGTAGAAATTATACGATGTAAGGGAAAAAAGAGTTAGGAATCGAAGTAAATAAACGAACGCTTTATCATGGGTTTACTCCAAATATACTATATCAAAGGAAAAGTTGGGGATCTGGGTTAAGAAACTCGTCCAGCGCTCGAGATCAGTTAAAATTATTGTCCAAGCATTTCGGGGGACAGAAATATTAAAAATCACATAATTTACCTTTTTTAAATATAGGCTTATAGAGAATGATAAAATGTAAATTTTTTCTATTTTCCGTTTTCTTCTCAGATGAGTGTTTTTAACAATAAGCTTGAAAACTAAAAAAATTCTTTCCTAAATTCAATTAATTTTTAAGAAAAAAATCATCGTAAGATGGGCAAATACTATCAAAATTGTTTGCAACTTTGATGTACGCATGAAATATGCCCTAGCAAGATCTACAAAATAAAGAAAAAACTAAAAAATTGTATTGTTTATTAATATTCAATTGTAAATTTAAACTGATGGGTATCCCCGTTTTTTCAGTTACGTCTAACAAAAGTATTTAGGGAACTTTAGAAGTGGAATAACTTCCAGTAAGACATTTGTTCCTCATTGTTAAAGGAAGCTTTCTGCAAATTTTCAGATTTATTCAGCTAAAATTGACGGAGATATCCATTCGAGAAGAAAGCAGGCCACGTCGCCAGTGGCTAACACACGGCCCGATGGTGCTGAGTGCTCGCGGAGCTCTCGTTGGCGGCGTGATATCTTCCTATAATAATGAGAAACAAAAGTCTAACTAAAAGTTTGCCAGATAATATGAGAGTTTTTTAAAACTGTGATGTGCACACGAAATATACTCTAGAAATGCCTAAAAAGTGAAGAAAAAACTGAAAATTGGCTATTATTAATTAATATTTAATTGAAAATTGAAACTGATCGGTAAGCCGGTTTTTTTCAGAATCGCCGACACAAAGTATTGAGAGAACTTTAAGAGCTAAAACAACCTTCAGTGAGACTTTTGTTTCCCATTATTAAGGGAAGATATCATGCCGCCAACGGGAGCTCCTCGAGCACTCAGCACCATCGGGCCGTGTGCTGCCCGCTGGCGACATGGCATGCTTTCTTGTCGAATGAATATCTCCGTCAATGTTAGCTGAATGAATCTGAAAATTTGCAAAAAGCTTCCTTTAACAATGAGGAACAAATATCTTACTGGAAGTTATTTCAAATCTAAAGTTCCCTAGATACTTTTGTTAGACGTAACTGAAAAACGAGGATATCCATCAGTTTAAATTTGCAATTAAATATTAATAAACAATAAGCAAGTTTTAGTTTTTTCTTTAGTTTGTAAACCTTTAGTTTTTCGCTAGGGTATATTTCATGCGTATATCAAAGTTGCAAACAATTCTGATAATATTTGCCCATCTTACGATGATTTTTTTCTTAAAAAGTAATTGAATTTAGGAAAGACTTTTTTTAGTTTTTCAAGCTTATTGTTAAAAATACTCATCTGAGAAGAAAACGGAAAATAGAAAAAATTTACATTTCATCATTCTCTATAAGCCTGTATTTAAAAAAGGTAAATTATGTGACTTTTAATATTTCCGTCCCCCGAGATGTTTGGACAAGAATTTCACCGTCCCCCGAGATGTTTGGACAAGAATTTCAACCTATCTCGAGCGCTGAGCGAATTTCTCAACCCAGATCCTCAACTTTTCCTTTGATATACTTAGAGTAAACCCATGATAACGCATTCGTTTATGTACTTCGATTCCTATTTCTTTTTTCCTTTACATCGTGTAATGTCTAGGACATGTACTTCCAGACCTTCCGCATTCTTAATGCATTCTTAATGACTCAGTCGTATTTCCTAATATATTGACTTCTTCCCCGTTATGTTTAAGTACATTAAAAAATTATGAAGTTTGAATTAAAAAGGTCTCTCACAAAAAAGTAGAATTTCATAATAATTAATTAATATAACCCTTTGAAAATACAATTTATTAAGAACATACATATTGTCCTTCATTCAATTAGATTTTTTTCAATTTTATAATTTCCTAATACTTTTTGTTATCTTATTTTTTACAATGTTAAACAATAAAAATTCTAATTAAATTATCTCCTTATTACGATTAATAACAAATATCACATTTTCAACAATTTTCGATGTTATTTCCGTTTAGTATTTGTTCTACAGCCTGAGAGGTTTTCCTTCCACGTGAATCTATGCAGCAGAACATATATATGTATGAAAAAAGCATAAAAATAATACAACTTAGAAAATACTGTTAGTCGATATTTTTTGCTGTTTTTTTGCTATTCCATAATATAAAATACCTTACCCAAAAACTACCCGTAAGTCATACAAATCCTCACCTCGTAATCAAAAACGTTTAAAAAGTTGGAAAACTACCTTGAACAATGCAAAAATGATTTAGAACTCCAAATTGATTACATTGCACTTCAAAATTTTCCCCTCTTTATACTTTCCCGAAAAACTACCCTTCCACGTTAATCTATGCAGTGGAACATATATATATGTATGAAAAAATCATAAAAAACAATACAACTTAGAAAACACTGGTAGTTGATATTTTTTTCTCTTTTCTTGCTCTCTGATAATATATTATACGTTCTCCAAAAACCACCCCTAAGTCATACATACTCACCCCTCGTGATCAAAAAAAGTTTTTAAAGTTAAAAAACCACCTGGAACAATGCAAAAATGATTTAGAACTCCAAATTAATTACATGACACTTCAAAATTTCCCCCTCTTCATAATTTTCCCGAAAACCACCCTTCCACGTGATCGTATACAGCGGAACATATATATGTATGAAAGAAGCATAAAAAACAATACAACTTAGAAAACACTGGTAGTTGATATTTTTTTTCTCTTTTCTTGCTCTCTGATAATATATTATACGTTCTCCAAAAACCACCCCTAAGTCATACATACTCACCCCTCATGATCAAAAAAAGTTTTTAAAGTTAAAAAACCACCTGGAACAATTTAAAAATGATTTAGAACTCCAAATTAATTACATGACACTTCAAAATTTCCCCCTCTTCATAATTTTCCCGAAAACCACCCTTCCACGTGATCGTATACAGCGGAACATATATATGTATGAAAGAAGCATAAAATATAATACAACTTAGAAAACACTGTTAATCGATATTTTTTCGCTCTTTTCTTGCTCTTCAGTAATATATAATATGTTACTCAAATACTACCCCCAAGTCATACATACCCTTTTCTCGTCATCAAAAACGTTTTAAAAGTTGGAAAATCAACCTGAACAATGTAAAAGTGATTTAGAACTTCAAATTGATTACATCTTCCAGCGGAAGATGTTCCGTTGCATACGTTCACGTGGAAGGGTAGTTTTGGGAATATTATAATGAGAGGGAAATTCTTAAGTGTCATGTAATTAATTTGGAGTTCTAAATCATTTTTAAATTGTTCAGGGTGGTTTTCCAACCTTTAAAACGTTTTTGATGATGCGGGGAGGGCATGTATGACTTTGAGATATTTTTTAGGGAACGTATTATATATTTTCAAAGAGCAAAAAATATCAACTAACAGTTGCTTCTAAGTTTGACTTTTTTAATTCTTTTTTCATACATATATATATGTTCTGCTGCATACGTTAACGTGGAAGGGTATTTTCGCAGAAATTATAATGAGAGGGGAATTTTCAAAAGGCATGTAATTCATTTGGAGTTCTAAATCATTTTTACATAGTTCAAGGTGGTTTTACAACATTTAAAACGTTTTTGATCACGAGGGGTGAGTATGTATAACTTAGGGGTAGTTTTTGGGGAACGTATTCTATATTATCAGAGAGCAAAAAAAGAGCAAAAAAATATCGACTAACAGTGTTTTCTAAGTTGTATTATTTTTATTGATATATATAAAAATGTTCTATTGCATCCGTTCAAGTGGAAGGGAAAATTTAGAAATATTATAATGAGATAGAAATTTGGAATATGAAACGTTTTTGATCATGAGGGGAGGGTATGTAGGACTTAGGAGTAGTTTGTCGGGTACGTATGATATATTATCGAAGAGCAAAAAAAGAGGAAAAAAATATCAACTTATAGTTTCTTCTAAGTTTGATTATTTGTTATGCTTTTTCTTATATATAAATGTTCTGCTGCCCACATTCACGCAGAAGGGTATTTTTTTCAGGAAACGATAATGAGGGGGAAATTTTAAAGTGTAATGTGATTAATTTTGAGCTTTAAAGCATGTCTACATTTTAAAAGGTGGTTTTTCAACTTTTAAACGTTTTTAATCACAAGGAGAGGGTATGTATGACTTAGGGGTAGTTTTTCGGTAACGTACTATATATTATCGGAGATCAAAAAAAGAGCAAAAAAGTATCAACTGACTTTGTTTTATAAGTGTTAATATTTTTTATTACTTTTTTAATATATGTTTATGTGTGTGTGTGTGTTTCGATGCATACGTTCACGTAGAAGGGTAGTTTTTTAAGGAAATGATAACGAGGGGGAAATTTTAAAGTGTAATGTAATTAAATTTGAGCTCTAAAGCATGTCTACATTTTTTAAGTTGGTTTTTCAACTCTTAAAACGTGTTTGTTCACGAGGGGTATGTTTGTATGTATAACTTAGGGTTAGTTTTTTGGAAACGCATTATATATTATCAGAGAGCAAATAAGAAGAAAAAATATAGACTAACAGTGTTTTCTAAGTTTTATTTTATTAATTTGTTATTCTAAATCATGTTCACATTGTTCAAGGTAGTTTTCCATCTTTAAAAACCGTTTCTGATCACGAGGGGTAGGTATGTATGACTCAGGGGTAGGTTTTCGGGAACGTATTACATAGTATCAAAGAGCAAAAAAAGAGGAAAAAATATCAGCTAACAGTGTCTTCTAATTTTGATTATTTTTAATGCTTTTTTCATAGATATATACGTTCTGTTGCATAGATTCACGTGGAAGTGTAGTTTTTCGGGAAAAGTATGAAGAGGGGGAAATTTTGAAGTGCCATGTAATCAACTTGGAGTTCTAAATCATTTTTGCATTGTTCAAGGTGGTTTTACATCTTTTTAAACGTTTTTAATTACGAGGGGAGGGTAATATATGTCACCATTGAGCAAAAAAAAGAAAAAGATCTCCACTTTTCGTTTATCGCATTATAATTATTTTTAGTGAGTTTTCGTAGGTGGCGAGTGGACGTCCTGCTAGCGCCGCCACCTTTTCTCCGAAGTTTAAAGAGCAAAAAAAATTTTTTTTAGCATAAAATTAGCAAAAAAAAGGAAAAAATATGGCTTAATCCATTTTATAATTTTCCTTGGTGGCGGCGCTGAGTGGACGGACCTCAAAAACTATTATGCTGACAGTAGTCTGCAGTTACACGTGTGATATTTTCGTGATTAGAAATCCCTTTTCTTTACTTTTCGCTTCTTTAATTGAAGCCATGATTAGAACAAATATTTCAAAATAATAATAAAGTCCATTACGGACGGATCACACCTTTTACAAGTTAGTATTTTTCTGGTGTTAAAGGCATCATTCCGTCTACATCTACCTGATTTTCATCATTTTCACTATTATCGGAATTTCGTTCAAAATGATTATTTCTGCGTTTCCGAATGCATATTAGGCGTAAAGTTTCCCTAGCCCACAATGCTTCCGCCATATTTCGAACAAATTTCGAGTCATTTTTCATCAGCATGACAGCCGTTATGGTGGTTACAGTCTGTAAAGGAATCAATACGACGATCCAGCGAAAGCCTCGTGCACCCTAAGAATACGGAGTGATCCAAGGACAACCGCCTTCTGCATTTTTCCCACAAGTGTTCTAGCATATTGTTGACACGCAGGGATGCTTTTTAGGCTATTAACAAGTGAAAGCTTGGCACCTCCAAGAGCGCCGATGATAAGGACGATCAGTT
>NC_046658.1:28693833-28695464 GCF_010883055.1 Belonocnema kinseyi
TTAAGGTGAATGCCGTAGGAGTGACAGAGATGGTAATAAAGTACTCTTAGTGCCGCATTGTGCCTTTGAATGTAGGTCGTTCCCGCGCGTTTTGGACAACTACATAGTATGTGAGCTAAATGCTCGGGGTGTGCATGGCACGCCCTGCAGCTATCAACGGGAATGTCTTGGCTCAAAATGTGGCGACGGTATGTTAAGGTGAAAATGACACCGTCTTGGCATGCAAAAATGAAACCCTCTGTACCAGACTTCAATCCAGGCGATTTAAGGAAAGCAAACGTTAGCTCACAAGAAATTGACTGATCCTTCACATTTCTGTGGAAGATACCGTGCATCCTCTTATCGAGGAGCTGTTCATGAAAGTTTTTCTCTTGTGCTTTCTTAATCCGGGCTTTCAAGAGTGACTACTTGAGATAGATTAGATTTGACGCATTTTGCTCACCCCTAATACTGAAGTCAAGTCCGACTGTTTCAGCAGCCTTTTCCGCTGCTTTGTATAGAAATGCTCCTTTTCCCACTTCTTCGTGATTCCTGACCATTTTAAGAAGAGGGTCTCTTCCATTTGCAACTCTATGTGCTGTAACCAGAATAATCCTGTTGTGAAGACATTCAAGACTCAATATTCCGCGACCCCCTTGACGGCGTGAGATGTACAGTCGCGGAACGGAAGACTTAAGATACATGCTTTTGTTCATGTACATAACCTTTCTTGTCCCGATATCAAGAGATCTGAGCTCCTTCTTCGAAGAGTATCCTTTATAGATGTCACATCCTGAATGCGGCTCTGTGGCACGCCCAGGTGTGTATAAGTCTCTCCAACGCAAAGACAATCCCCAGAGCAAGATGCAGTTGCTCTCTGTTTTTAGCATAGATCTTAAGATCGTCCATGTAAAATACATGAGTGACCTTGTACTTTCGATCTGCAGGTTTGCCGCATAAGTACCCGTCGGAATGGCGCAGTGCTAGAGATGGTAAAAATAATGTAAGGCAAAAGAGGAGTGGGCTCATAGTGTCGCCCTGACAGACACCTCTCTGAAACGTGACTTTGTTAGTTGTCACACGATTTTTGCCAGATGAGATAGTAAATCTGGTTTTCCAAAGCGGCATCAATCTCTCTATGCACCCAACTATTTGCGGATGAACCTTTAAGATTTCCAAAAGACAGATGATAAGTCTATGAGATGTAGAATCGAAAGCTTTCCGATAATCAATCCAGGCCATCGATAGGTCACGCTGGTAGAATGCTGCATCTTTGCAGACACATCTATCGATGAGCAGGTTCTCCCGACATCCGGCTACGCCTTTCTTTGAGCCTCGTTGTTCATACATTTCATGCCATACAGGTTCAATTGCCCGAACAACCCTATCATTTAGGATAGCTGTGAATATCTTATAAAGCGTGAACAGACAAGTTATTGGCCTGTAGTTCTTTGGGTCAGCTAAGTTGCCTATTTTCGGCAGGAGTATTGTGCATCCTTCCACCAACCACTCTGGAATCGGCTCTTCCGACTTCAAATATGAGGTCAATTTACGGGCCAAATGCTGATGGGTTGAAGAAAACTTCTTCCACCAGAAGGTTTTGATACAATCTGGTCCCGGTGCGGAATAGTTCTTCATGCCTCTTAATACTT
>NC_046658.1:28695564-28700493 GCF_010883055.1 Belonocnema kinseyi
TTCAGCAGAAACCCTTGGTACAGGGACCCTCTATCCGCCACCCGAGGACGCGTTCGGTGGCTTTGTCATAGGCCCTTCAGTTTGATTCTAGAGGAATCAAAACCGAATATATATATATATATCATACTATATTTCTTATTTTATAAATTCCGATTGAAAACTGAATGTACCTTCAGATTTTCGGACCCATCCAAGTTCAATTCAAAAGTGCTTGCAGATACAGTTTCTCTTTAGTATATGTGTTTTGGGGAAGCCCCCCCCCCCATTTTTTCCAAATGCGAAAAAAGAAATTCCATAATTTTTGATTTTTTGATTTTCGATTTTAACAGGTGCCGGTTTTGACTTGAAGTTTCCCATGTAAATTGCATGGGGAAAAATCACTTTTCTGTGTTTTTAGAATAATTTTTTAGGGTTTTAAAAAATGTGACGGAAAAATATGGGAGCCTGCAGAGAATTATCCAAAGAAGAGTTTCATGTATCTGAAATATAAGTTTGACACCCCTAACACACCCACGAGTACCTGAAAACTACCCTTGAAACCAAAAATGTCAATTCTTGATAAAATCGACCTTTTGAACACTGTATTCTCGTTTTTTTACTTCGAATTAATAATACTGGTCTATTGAAATATCTATTATCATTGTTTAATTAATTTAGTATTATTTAAACAAATGGAATTTGTTTAAATAATTTTTTCTGCGAATATTCGCTTCTGCCCTAACATTGTTGACTATTAGTCGTGTGGAATATTTATTGACATTGTGTAAATGATTTTTTATTTTCTAAACAAAGGTAATTTGTTAAAACAAGTTTTATCAAAAATTATTTTTTTTTCTCAAAAATTATTACTATTGGTCTAGTATAATATTTATTAACATTAATTCATTAACTTTCCATCCATCAAACAAATGGAATTTGTTTTAATAATTTTTGCATTAAAAATTAATAATATTTCTTCAGTGGAATATTTATCAACATTGTTTGATTAATTTTTGTAAATAAAAATTATTACTTAAATATTACTAATAAATTAATTATTATTAAATTAATTATTATTGATAAATATTCCACTACACCAACAGTAATAATTTTTATTTTTAAAAAATTCGAAAGGAAATTATTTAAACAAATTCCATTTGTTTAAATAGTTGAGAATTAATGAACTAATGTTCATAAATATTCCACTAGACTAATGGTAATAATTTTTAAGGGAAAGAACTAATTTAAAAAGAAATGATTGAAACATATTCCATTAATTTAAACAATTGAAAATGAATGGACGAATGTTAATAAATATTCCAGTAGATTAATAGTAATAATTTTGATTAAAAAAAAAACAAATTTTCGAAAAAAAATTGTAACAAATTTCATTTGTCTTATAATTAAAAATTAGTTAATTATTGATAATAAATATTCCACTAGACCAATATTAATCATTTTAAGTAAAAGAAAAGACCGGAATACAGTGCTCAAAAGATCGATTTTATGAAGAATTAACATTTTTTGTTTTAAGGGTAGTTTTCAGGTGCTCTTGGGGATGTGAAATTGCATGAAATACATGAAATTCTTCATTGGATAATTCTCTACAGGCTCCCATACTTTCCCTTGACATTGTTTCAAACCCTAAAAATTACTCCAAAAACTCAAAAGAGTGATTTTGCCCCATGTATTTTAAATGGGAAACTTCAAGTCAAAACCGGCACCTGTTAAAATAAAAAAATTGAAAAATCAAAAATTACGGAATTTCTTTTTTCGGATTTGAAAAAAAATGGGGGGGGGGGGATCGTTGCCCTCTAAAACAAAAAAGCATTTTTGAGCCACCCGACACTGCAGTTATTCTTCGGTAAAATTTATGCGACGCGTTTGTGTAAAAAGATTGTTGTTTTTAACTATTAAAAATCATGGACAACGATGCAAGATATTAATAGTAGTTCATGATTTAGCTTTGTCCTTCTGTCTGAAATGTACAACTTCCCTTCGATTCGCATTTCGCCTCTAGCTCGTACAGCAAACTTCACACTCGTTTCATACTGCATACTTTCCGCGCTTGTAGCACAATGTACTATTGTGTTACCATAGTTCAACAGATTATTTTAAAAAACTGTTATGTTTAGTTCAGTCATAACACAGCCCGACTTGTAAATTGTACAATAGATGGGACTAGTAATTTCCGTTCAATTTTGTGTCGCTGAATCCAAATCCGGGCTCAAAAATGCTCTATCGCACCAGACTTTTCAAATGTTCTAGCCTAATAGTGCAAAAAACGTGATTTTGGCCAATTTTTGAGGTTATGTACCGTCGCTCCGCCTTTTTTCTAAAAAAAATTGTGCATAGCATTTTAAAGTATTGCTCTTTCTCTTTAAAATGCCGTTGAGTTTGCTAAAATATATTTTTTTTCGCCAAGATATACTATTTTGAAAATTTCAAATATTACGAATTGTATAGGTCCGGAAATACACAGGTGTATGTATTATAATTTGGGGGTTGTGGATTTGGGGTTTATGGGTTTGGGATTTATGGATTTGGGGTTTGTGGGTTTCGAGTTTGTGGATTTGGGGTTTCTGGCTTGTGAGTTTGGCTATGTAGGTTTTAGCTCCAAAAAATACACAAGAATAGTATAGTCAGAACTATAGCATATACACCTGTGTACTACTGGCCCTGTACATTTCTTGATATATGACATTTTCAAAAAAGAATATCATGGCGAAAGAAAAAGGTACTTAAGCAAAGTCAACGGCATTTGAAAGGGAAAGAGTAATATACTTTAAACTGTTATGTACAGTTTTTCGAAAAAAAGAAGGAGCGATAGTGCATAACCTCAAATAAAGGTGAAAATCACGTTTTTTGCAACTTTCGTTTAGAATATTTAACTATCCTGATGTCCAGAATACCATTTCTGAGCCCGGATTTGGATCCAGCGACCTAAAATTAACCGGAAATTACTAGACTATCTATTGTGCAATTTTCATGTCGGGCTGTGTAATTTGAAAAACATTTTGTATGAATTCTTCAGGTTTCTGAGCTTTATATTGGAAAAAATTATTTTTTTCTCTCCAATTAAGCGTGTTGGTTCAATCCGACTTTGAATTACTGTTTTAATAGGTACAGCACTGATTCCATTTTTTTCCGAAGGATTTGTGAACGAAAGAAGGAAAACTTGTCGACTATCCGGCGTGTCGCGAGATCCTGGGATCAATAAAATGTTGAAAAATCAAAAAACTTGTTGAGCAAATGATTATTTTCCCGACAAATATAAATTTTAAGAAATATAGAAACCAGCCGGTAGCAGACGGCAGCATTTGAAAGATTAGAACCATTTGCTAATTTATTTTTTTACTCACAATTCTGACATAATAGAAGAATTCTGGAGATTCACGGTTCTTCCAAAGGGCCAGGACTTGAAGATGGTGTCCCCAAATTTTACGAAATACGTTGCGAAATGAAGCAAAAAGCAGAGAGAACTGACATGCCCTATCTGTGTTTTTGTAAGTGTATTTGTGATTAACCACCAGGCTAGCTGTTCCCTGGTGTTATACGTCTTATATTTTTTTAAACTTTTTACCGTTGCAAAAAAAGACTATTGCGATTATTCCGTGACCTTCTATAGGGATTTTTAACGTAAAAACCGAATTTAAACAATTTAAGTTTATTTTGCGGTTTTTTCGAGTTTTTTTTTAAAGGAACCGAATGGGGACCCAATGGGATCTTTACGGGTACTTTGTTGAGGCTCCATTCGGTTCTTTCGGTCCGCCATGGTTACTTTCACACTATACGCAGAATCGGGGCGCCCTTCGTTATCGACCGTGGGTCACGAGTACAATTCTCAAAGGGGAAAACCCCTTCTGGGACATTGACTTTTTGATGAGACTATCATCAATCGATATTACTTCAAAAATAATAAGACACGTGCCCCGGATCTGTTGATCCCTTGTAAGAACTATGAGCGTTTGTAAATCACATTAGTCAAGGGTGCAAAAACTCTACCGGTTCGCGCGAATAAACTCTCAACAAGAGCCGCTAGTCCAGTGGACCAGTGTCTGACTGTTACCTATGCTGGCGTGGGTTCGCATCTTTTTCTCAACTTTTTTTCTCGTAATGTAAACATGTCAAATAATAATTTTTAATGCTTCCCCGGCGAATAAATTATTTGTTTGAAAAATACTACTGGGAAATAAATATCATGCAGACACTTTTCGAATAATTTATTTGTATAATCGTAATTTTGTTTACATTTTTGCGGGTGATAATCGTCATGGATTATCACGTAGCTGGGTGATGCACTGTTCACTGCAGCGACAGAAGAAATGAGAATCAGCCAAAGATTAGGCAGTTTTCAATTGGGAAATAAAAACAAAAAATGTGAATACAATTTCCTACAAAATATTGGAATGGACTTTTTTTGCACATAACATCTGCAAACGCATAAATTTGATAAAAAAAAAACAATTTATGATTGTATGTAAATTTGTAAATTTACCCAGTTTGAAATTATAACAGGATTATAAATTATAAATTTATCAAATTACCCAGGAATAATTTTCAAAATTACAAATTCAGAATTCGCAAAATTTTGAAAGTAAGCCCTCTGCAAATTTATTTATAAATCGGAAGTTTATCAAGTCCACCGACTTGAAATTTCGATATTACACATTTTGACAGGTTTATAATTTTAAAATATAAATTACAAATTAGTTTGTAAAATTTTTTGTTCTAATTGTATTTACATTTTTTGTTTGTATTTCCTAATTGATAACTGCCGAATTTTTGGCTGATTCTCACTTCTTCTGTCGCGTAAGTGAACAGTGCATCACCCAGCTACGTGATACAAGGGTAGTTCAATAAGTCCTTAGAATGAAGTATAAAAACAATTTTTTTTGGGTAAATTTTTTTTTATTTTTCAACATAATCACCTTGGAGCTCTATACACTT
>NC_046658.1:28700593-28722617 GCF_010883055.1 Belonocnema kinseyi
ATTTCGGGAGTACTTGCTTCTACGGGCCTTCCTGAACGTGGTTCGTCACTTATTGATGTACGACCACGCTTAAATTCACTTACCCAGTTATAAACCGTTGCTGAGGCAGGGGCAGATGTGCCATGAAATGAGTCCAATTCATTCTTTATCTCATATGGAGTTAAACCCTTTAAATGAAAATGTTTGATTACCGCTCTGAACTCTTTTTTTTCCAGTTTTCTTAACGAACAATTTTTTTTTTCAATTGGTTATAAAAACACGTAAACTCAGAAGATGTGGACTGTGACTGCACCGTATATCTAGTCGGGAGTGGTGCTGACTGAAAACAGATGATTTGGAGCGATTCGCGCGCCATCTGTTGGTCATTCTAAGGACTTATTGAACTACCCTCGTAATCCATGACGATTATCATCCGCATAAATGTAAAAAAATTACGATTATAGAAATAAATTATTCGAAAAGTGTCTGCATGATATTTATTTCCCAGTAGTATTTTTCAAACAAATACTTTATTCGCCGGGAAACCATTAAAAATTATTATTTGACATGTTTACAATACGAAAAAAAAAGTTGAGAAAAAGATTCAAACCCACGACAGGGTGGTTACCAGTAAGACTCTTTTCCACTGGACCAACGGAGCTTGATGGGAGTCCATGCGCGTGAACCGGTACAGGTTCGGCACCCTTGGCTATTTATTTCCCAGTAATATTTCTCAAAAAAATAATCTTTTCGCCAGGAAAGCATTAAAAATTATTACTTTACATGTTTAAAATACAAAAAAAAAATTGAGAGGAAAATTCGAACCCACAGCAGCATGGTCAAACCGCGGTCGCGTGGTCTTGACCCACGGTCGATAACGAAGGGCGCCCCGATTCTGCGTATAGAGTGAAGGTAACAGCTAGCCTGGTTGTTGATAACAAATAGAGTTAGAAAAACACAGGCAGGGCATGTTAGGTCTCTCTGATTTTTGCTCCATTTCGCAACGTATTTCGCAAAATTTGGGGACACATCTTCAAGATCTGGCCCTTTGGAAGAGCCGTGAATGTCTAGAATTCTCCTATTATGTCAGAATTTTGAGTAAAGAAATAAATTAGCAAACGATTCTAATTTTTCAAATACTGCCGTCTGCTATCAGCTGGTTTCTATCTTTCGCAAAATTCATATTTGCTCGGAAAATAATCATTTCCTCAACAAATTTTTTGATTTTTCAACATTTTATTGATCCGAGGATCTTGCAAAACCGCGGATATTCGACAAGTTTTCCTTCTTTCGATCACAAATCCTTCGGAAAAAATATATATGGAGTCAATGGCGTACCTATTAAAAAAATTCAAAGTCAGATTGAACCAACATCCTTAAAGGAACATATTTTGAGTATTGATATCAGGTCCAAGAGCGTCTTATAAGTCAGAATTTCGTGTCGTATTTCTTTGCGAGATATCTTTTGGTCAGTTTACATAAACAAGAAATCACTTTAAAGGTCTGTCTGTGCTGGAATGATTTTTATTATCATAAATTCCAAGCCTTTATTACAATGAAATTTAAATTATTCAGCATTCTTTAAAAACTTTGCGTTTCTCCAAAATTGATCAGAACAGTAAAATGATTTCTTATCTGTCAGGAGTATCCAAAATACATCTCGAAAATAAATATGAAAAAGAAATTGAACGTATTAGCTCCGTTTGCACGTATATCAATTAAAAAATGTCCATCCTTCACAGCAATAGGATATACCGGGATATCCCATTTGATTATACTTGAATTAAGGAAGTACATGAATTTAAGTGTGCAAACTATCTTGAATAAAGCACTAACTTTTCTTAAATGAGAAATCAGCAATTTTACACTAGAATAAAGTAAAGCATCCTCCTAAATTTCAATATTCAGTTCTGAGAGTAAGTTGAAGGCAACCTGAAATAACTTGTAAGGCTTTCGTCACCTAAAAGAAAAGAATATACCTTTTCTGAATTTCAGGTTCGTACTACCTTGCATGACGTAACAGAACGCTGGCGCTACTATACAGCTCGTGGCCATTTATTCTAGTGGCATCCTACTCCAATACTCCATGTCGCGTTGGTCAATGCCAACTATGATACTATGTTTTCGTTTTACAGATTTAAGAAAGTGCTGCAGCAAAATCAGTTCCGGTTATCAGCCAATATTTGGATTATTAAACCGATGAAAGTAATTAAATGATTACAAAAATTTTTACTTCGCAGCGTGAGCGCCCTTTCAATACATTACGGAACGGAATTGTTTGAAGATTTTGGACCGCAACTGCCCCCAATATACCGTTTTTTCCATTTGTCCTACTTTTCCTGTATTTTCTTATAAGCTTGAACCCATGCTGTATATTTTCTAAGAGGAATAACTATTATATAAAAACAGCTGAGGAGAATCGGTAAGGCGTGATAAATTGCTGGTTTTTAGTTAGAATATTACCCTCAATTTCAGTTAGGATAGTGTATTAACTTAAGGTTACACTAGCTTTCAATATAAATATATTCTTAATTAAAGAGCGAGCACACCTGAATTTCAGGTCATGCCTCCCTAAATTTCAGATAGTCCCAACCTGAATTTCAGGAATCTAATTCCCTTAAATTAAGGTTCAAATGTAATTCCTAATTTCAGATTGCCTATGCTTCTTTTTATGACACCTTAAAATAAGCCGATTTTTCTACTTAAATTAAGTATTTTTTTGCTATGGATATCCCAGGGATAGCCTGTCGGATATCCCGCAAGGCGGAAATTTGGATATCCTATTGCTGTGAGGGATTTTTTTCAATTTTGCAGACCGAAACCAATTTTGTTCTGCTTTGAAGTTCAGGAACCTTAGGGCTCTTATGAACCATGTTCTTAACATTCTTACTGAATTAAAGACAAATATTTTTCTTAATTTTTGAATTTCGTTAAAATAAGCGGTGGCACTGAAGAATCACAGCTTTTCTCAATTAAAAAAATTCTTTTCCAGTCTGCCTAAATTTGTTTTTCTTATCAACAAAAACAAGAAATAGGGTAAAATTTTATAGATTGTAGTAAGGGGCACAATTTCCAATCGCAAACTACTATTTATAGCTTGCGTCGTTCTCGAGAAAAATGAGATTTTTTATATAAAAACAAAAAAAAATACATTTGCCTCCCAAGTGTATTCTATTATTTTTTTCTTAGCTCAAAATAACCAGGGAACAAACCAGAAATTCTCATCAATCTAAACATTCTTATCGGACGCGGCTCGCTTCGGTCGGAACTGCACAGCCGTTTTAAAACTAAAGTTCAAAGCATAAAACACGCAGTAATTTGGTGATTTTGATTTCTCTTTTATTAAATCTCCTTCGGCTTTACTGAAGACATCCTCATCACGTATCTCGTACTTCGTACTCGAGTTTGTCTCTGAAATTGTATATCATTTCCATAGCATTACCGTTTTTTAACTTCTAAATTATATCCCTAACCTCAGGGACCCAGACTTTGTCAACATGTTTTTTTTTTAATATTGTAAATGCTATAACTCTGTTAATTTTTGGTTTTGTGACAAAAGTCATTAGGATAAATTGTTCATATATTTTAATAATATGAATATCCGTACAGAGAATTTTGAAAAAAAGTTGTATCAAAAATATTAAAAATGCGCTATCTTCTTGAATTGTTATCCAAAATGGCTGGCTAAGGATCTCGACCTTAACCTTAGGACACTAAAAGAGTGTACCAAAGGTCAATCTAATAGATTATTTTTTTCAAAGGTTATCATGTACAAAGACAGGCATACAGACAGACACATTCTGACAAACCTGTTTTTCGGTTCAGGGGGTCTCAAAACGTGGTCATTTGACAAAAACTGGGGGAGGGGATCAAATTTGACACAAATCTAATACCTTCTCTGAAGAGAATGTCAAAACAAATTAATTTGTCATTAATATAAGTAAATCTTTAACCTCCGAGAAACCAATGTAGGAACATCAAACAAAACAACTCAGTTGTCAGCAACGCTATCGGACAAGTTTTATTTAAGTTTCAAAAAGTAAAAGAAAAAATCCCAACGTTTCGGAAATTCACCATTTCCATCATCAGGGGAGAACCGATCAAATATGTATAGTCTAGAATAGTAAATATCGAATACGTAAAATAGAAAGTACTTATGGATTAGTTTCGTAAAGACATCATTTTTTTGGAGTCAGTCAAAAAAAATTGTAATTTAATCAGTTATTGTTAATATGTAGATGTGAACAGGAAATTTCCTAATTAAAATTAATCTTCTGTAAAGTTAAAAAAGTGAAATTGTTAATTATTTTAAAAAAATGAAATGTTTAGTAAGGAAACTGACCCATCATACCATAAATCGGAAGAAAAGGCCCCAATTATAAAAGAATATAAATAGAGGGATGGAAGTATTAAGAATGTAGGAACAAGCAAGATAAATTCTATTTCAGAATTAACCATTTTTAATTTTTAGATTTTTGGGTATTGTTGTTAACAGTATTGTGAAAGAACAAAAAAAAGGATAAAAATGTATATAATTATTCTTAATGAAAGAATTCAACGATGCATTTAACTAACAGTTCTAATAATATTTTAAATAAAGAATTCGATCCAAAAAGTAACATTACTATTCCATATTATGGTACAATTTCTGATAACATAAAAAGACTCCTGAAAACTTATAAAATCACCACAACTTTTCGTATAAAGTCTAAACTGGATACAATGATTAAATTAGGCAAAAACCAATTAGAAACCTTGAATAAAAACGATGTAGTCTACCGTTTTGCATGTGACGTTGGGATTTTTTCTTTTACTTTTTGAAACTTGAATAAAACTTGTCCAATAGCGTTGCTGATAATTAAGTTGTTTTGTTTCATCTTCCTACATTGGTTTCTCGTACGTTAAAGATTTACTTTTATTAATTGCACAACAACTAGAATTGTGCCTAAACATGCCTTTTTTGACCTTTTTATAACACTTGCGGATAAAGGAAATTTTACCGTCATTCTTGATAAACAAGATTATTATAATGAATAATATAATAAAATTCCGTAGAATTAGTTCTAAATAGTATAGAAAAAAGATGGCCTCACATTAAAAAAATCACTATACATCAATTTAACAAAATCTTTTACAGACAAACATTTGGAACTCCTATGGGTTCTCCTGTTTCTAATAACTCAGCAGACATTGTAATGCAAGATTTAGAATCTGAAATTTTTAAGAAATTAGATTTTCAAGTTTTGCCCTATTTTAGATATGTAGACGATACTTTTTAAATTATTCCTGATGACAAAATTGAACAAACTATCAAAACCTTTAATTTATTTCGCACAAGATTACAATTTACACATGAATTAGATGACAACAATACTATCAACTTTCTCAACATTAGCATTATTAAAAATTATAACGGTTCTATTTCTACTAATTGGTTTCGCAAATCGACATATTCTGGCCGATTACTTAATTTTTTATCCAAACATCCTGTACAACATAAAATTGCAATTATAAAAAACTTAGTCGATTCTGCTATTTTACTTTCTGACGAGAAGTTTCAAAATGATAATATAATACAGTTTGTCATGAATAATGTTTAGATACTTCTGTTTTTGGTTTAAATCGTAAAAAATAGAATTGAATCATCAAAGAATGTTTTTTGAAACCCTACAAACGAGATGAAAAAGAACTTAAAAGACAAAAGTTGTCTTGGCTTTACAAATTGTTTTCAAAAATACAAGTAGAAAAGGAATACGAATCTTACTTCGTCATCCTGAGCGACATAACGCGATTGGGGTTCAAGTTGATCAATTGGAGTTTGCATTGCACGAGCTTCTACATGCCTCTGGTTAACATCCCTGTTTACTTTTCTTGGCGGTTCAATAATGCCTTGAACTAATACGCTTCGCATAAATTAGAACTCAGTAGGTAAAAAAGTCGAACTGGATCTCTTCATTTAATTTGTAATTTTTTCGGTTTGAGCATAGAACCGCCGCTATAGCAATACACAATTACATCGATTAAGTAAGTATTGAAATGGAGCAGTTCTTCATGTAAAACTCGCATCATTCATAAGTTGAATATCAGCTGTTCTAAAGCATCAAAACAGATACTGTTCCACTTTTGTATCGGGTACGTAACAGAATTTGAATCAAAGTGCGTCGATATAGATATTCTCGCTATTCTTTGCTCCATTCGACTCTGCTGGTTCGAATGACGACGAACAGAGAGGATCCAATGAATCTGTAACGTTTAAATTTTGTATATATTGTACATATTGTCCGGCGCCTCAACTCAGCGCAATGTTCACGCGAAGCTCCTACGTTACAAATTCGTTGGATCCTCGCTATTCGTCGTCATTCGAACAAACAGAATCGAACGGAGCGAAGCATAGCGAGTATATCTATATCGACGCACTGTGATTAAAATTTCGTAACGTACCCGATACAAAAGTAGAACGGTATCTGTTTTGATGCTTTAGAACAGCTGATATTCAACTCATGATAGAGCGGAAAATTCTACGTTCAGATACGTACCCAAGTCATAGGTCAATCGTAACATTCAAGGTCAGTTAGAGGTTATTTGAAATTAACAAAGTTTTCCAATAGGTTAGTGTAACTTCTGAAGTAAGTTTCAACGAGGAATTCAACGGTGATCTTTATTTTGACCTTAAAGTTGACCTTCATAGCTTTTTTAAGGTCAACTTTGTTTTTTAAAATGGAAACCCCTTTTTTACATCTGCAATCGATAGAGCGGAAAATTCTACGTTCAGTTACGTACCCGAGTCATAGGTCAATTGTAACGTTTAAGGTCAGTTAGAGGTTATTTGAAATGAACAAAGTTTTCCAAGAGGTCAGTGCAATTCCTGAAGTAAATTTCAACGATAAATTCATTGGTGCGCTCTGTATTGATTTTGCTGATGATCTTCAAGGTTTTTTCAAGGTTTTTTCCAAGCTGTTTTCGTTTACGTTTACCATTACCCAGGAGCAACGACGTGGACGTAGTAAATTCTGTTCCACGCTTCAGTGAAGATGTTCGAACTAAAAACCTTGAGCTTTTTGACAAAAATCTATGCGATTGTAAAAATGAGTTACATCATAACGAATCATCTCCCTATCAATCAAAGTAGTCTGTTGCAGAATCTGATTCTGCATTTCGTCTAAGCTTTGTGGTTGCGTTGAGTATACTTTGCTCTTTAAATAAGCCCAAAGAAAATAGTCGAGAGGCGTCAGATCAGGAGATCTAGCAGGCCACTCGATTTCATCCCTTCTTCCAATCCACCTTTGAGAGAACAGAGTATACAAATATTCTCGAACCTCCCTACCATAATGAGCCGCTGATCCGTCCTGCTGGAACCAAATATTTTGAAAATTATTGCCTGTGATCTCCCTTATTTTTGGTACAATTTGGTTTCTGAGAAACTCTTCATATGCACGGGCATTGAGATTACCATCGATTAAGAAAGGGTCTATCAATGTATTATTTAAGATACCGACCCAAACATTAATGTCGAACCAATATCTACAATTTTGCCTATTAACTTCACCTTTTAAAGTGAAAGTAGATTCATCTGAAAATGATGAATTGTACAAGAAAAGAGCATCTCTATCAATTCTGTCCATCATAATTTCACAAAATTCAACCCGACGATTAGGATCGTCTTCATTGAGCTCTTGTATCAGATGAACTTTGTAAGGATGGAAATTAATGCTTTTTAAAATATTTCGCACTGTCTCAGGAACAACGTCACGCTCATCACTAGCTCGACGTAAACTAAGGTATGGGTTTTCCACAAATGCTTGGGCTATGTCCATCTGCATCTCCTCAGATCCTGCAGATTTTGGCCGACCAGTTCTCTGAAGGTCTCTAACTGACATTGAACATTACAATTGACCTGTGACTTGGGTAAGTACCTGAACGTAGAATTTTCCGCTCTATCGATTGCAGATGTAAAAAAGGGGTTTTCCATTTAAAAGACAAAGTTGACCTTCAAAAAGTCATTGAGGTTAACTTCAAGTTCAAAATGAAGGTCACCACTGAATTCCTCGTTGAAATTTACTTCAGAAATGACTTTCACTTTTTAGAAAAATATTTTACCTGAGGAAATACCCAACCGTCCCGGGATTTTTTAGGCACCCAGTATAAAAACTCGTAACAAGGGGATTTATTAGCATGGCAAAATAATGGCAAGCGGGATTCTATTTTAAGGCCGCAATTTTGAATATTTTTTCCTTCTTTTTTGCATACGGCTACCAAATGTTGGTCTTTTTGCTGGCTAACGCCGGTTTTTTAACAATTGTTTATATTTTGTTTAATAATAAAACAGGAGAGAACAATAGAGAAAAATTTCAGTGACACTCAGTGTGCACTCTCGCAGCATTCTCATCGACTCTCGTGAAACTCAAGAGGCAGGCACCCTGGGGCGCGTCAAATGGTGCGTCTAGATGCTCGTAAATCATGACACATTGATTGTTATGAGATACAGATCAGTTACAGATACCTAAAGTATGAGAGCAAGGTGAGACGATGGTCGTGGCGGCTAAGGCGTAGGCTTTGGACTCATTCCGTCGGCTTGCGGGTTCGATTGCCGCTTCGCACTCTGGAAGAGTCTCGGCGGCCCATGCGGTGAACACTAGCCTAGCAAGGGAGTTGTTCAACTTCGGAGAGTCGTGGGACCGGTACCTCTAGAGCAAAAGTTTTTCACTAAGTACATAAAACTGTTGCTCTTGGTGTTTCGGAACCCACCTTGAACTGTAGGTTCCCCTCCCACCACCAAGTAAGAGTGTGGGGAATGTGTAAAGGAGGAGGAAAGAAGGGGAAAGAAAAATGTAAACACTTAAAGGACACATTAGAAGCTTCCATTCCAGGTATGAGAGCATGAATTGATTCAATTTTTAATAAAAGAATGAGCTTATTCATACAATTGGAAGAAAGTGAAAACAAGATTCATGAAAATCGGTTAATATTTGCAATAATAATAGAAATTTTGAAGTGCACACGACAGTATAGCCATATACATCGTAGCATTTCGAACCATGCGGAACGAACTACCTTTTCATTGACAAGAGATTCATGCCGGTTACGAAACCTAACATTTAAAAGGATGCCTATTACTTTATCTAAACTGTTCATTTAAAAAGTGTTATTAATTTCGAATAATAGGCTTTACAAAACGAATTAGCAGCTTCGCAGTTAACAATGTGAGAACAGCTTACGAAAGCAATTATACTGACTTCTTTCGATAAAAATGACAATTTTCATCTTGTGCACTTACTTGAATTTCAAATTATGAACTTTGTAATAAGAATAAATGAAAAATTGGGTTAAAAAGATTATTGTAAGTATTCTATCCATATATAAACGGACAAAATTGTTCAAATGTAATTTTTGAGAGATATACAGCATCCTTGAATCGCAGATTTCCACTACTTATATTCGATAAATATCATTTTGCGAGTTTACAAGTTCGAATCCAGGTTTCGGGGCATGCTCTACGGTGACCACGTGACCAAACTAGTCCTCGGTTAGGAAAAAATATTTGGTGTACACCATGTCCAAAGACACTGATACATCGCCTTCAAAGTTTGGGATATAGAAAATGAGATAATAAATTGCGTTCGCATATTTAGTTTGAGTAATAATTTTGGAAAAAATTATCCAAGTAAAAATAAGTGGGTAAAATTATTTTTCATTTTTTTGGTGTTAACTACGTCCACAAGGATTGAGATATCATGTTTAAAATTTGACAGATAAAATAAAAAGCACTAAAGAATGTTTGTATACATCAATATGCTTATCATTTCAAAGAAAGTTTATCTATCAATTGATGAAATAGGATATTTACCATTCGAGTTGTAGAACTTTGCAGGTATTTTTATTTTGATACATTTCAGATTTTTTATTCCCATATGTTGAGCACTGGCACAAATTTAGGACTAAATCGTCTAAACGTTCTAAAAAATTAACATAAACAATAACTTCTGCAAATCAACAAATATTAAGAATTTTTTAAAAGATTTATAAGAATTTTTAGCGGTTTCTAGCGTGGAAAAAAAGAAACTTTCAACGTCGATAAGGTCGATGTGACGTGGCCAAGTACGCTTATGAAATTTTTGTGTAGAAATATTTTCATTTTTGTTGCTCTCATTACGTTCACACGGATTGAGTTATCGTGTTTGATATATTGATAATTAAGAAAAAAGTTTTCTGGCGAAAAACTATAGGGATTGAAAAGAAACTTTGAATGTCGATAAAGTAGATGCCTCCGTTAAAAAAAAAAAATTCCGTCAACCTCAATTCAGTGACGTGTAAAGAAAATATAGTCTCTTCTCACGAATATTTATTTATGAGGTTCCTGTCATCATTTTGTTTGTTCTTCTAAGTAAGCAATCACCTCTATTAAAATTTTTTGGAATATCTCTCCTATATTAGCATTTCCTTTTGATTTCATTGAGATAAATACAATTTATCGGTTTATGTGCTCCAGTTCATTTTGATGTTATGTCAGATATAAAGAGTTTTTGAAATTCATTTTTACACGTTATTTCAGGCCTCGTAAATAACCAATGTACTTAAAATAATTAATATATTGTACAGATTGTGCTCAATTATTTAAATAAAAATCTTGACCTTCAAAAAGTTATTTGAATAATTTATAAACTTAGGCTTTCATGAATGAACATAAAATGCTATTATTTTCTTCAAAATTTAACAGTTTTGTTAAAAACAAAATTTGCAATCTTCTTGGGTCGAAAAACATAATTTCAAATGAAAATCGGAGTGCTGATATAGTTCACAAATTTAAGACCATCGTTTTAATCCTCAAGCGTGTTTGGGATTCCAGCTTTCCGTTTTTCGAGAATAATTCGGCCGACTTATTCTCGGAAGTTGGAGGGTTGCGATATCAAAATTATAACCACACTGCGTACAGTCCCATTTTAAAGAATATGAACTTAGTAAAGTAACGAAGTAGCGCCGTCTAGTGGAGATAGAACAAACTACAGCTCTATTCCGGCAATCCCTCCACCCCCCTCCTCCACCCATGCCATGAAAATTATAATATATTTTTTAATTTAGATTTACAGGAAGAATAATTTACGTAAACAAACCATTTTATGCAATATAGAAAAACATGAAACAGCGCAAGATCAAAAATGCATTGAAATTTTTGATATTACATGAAATGGTTTGCTTGTGCAAATTATTCTTCCAATAATTTTAAATGAAAAGAATATTTAAACAGATACATTAAGCCCAAAACTTGAGTACCACTCCGAACAGATCGTTCTCTTTTTCAATTTAAAAATCAAAATCATGTAAATTTGTTTCAAACAGAAAATGTAAATAATTTGGAGACGAGATTAATATGTATAATCACTCACTCGTTATTTACATGTCCGCCATGTTCACATATTCCTGATCTTCCCCTTCTACCACACAAGGATCAACACAGACGCCACCTAGGGGAGATAGAAATCACTAAAAATCATTCACATTTTAGCCTTAAAACTGTACCTAGTGTGCTTATATATACGCTTCGATTCCGCGTAAGCTCCGACCAGTGTCTCCAGAACGTGGGATTTTTCGGCCCCCACCACTCTCCCATCTGGGAGCAACACATTCAAACGTAGCTTGTTGGTGAGTCGGCTCTGCTACATGTTGCGTAGGCCAGTCTCGTGTAGAGCCGAAAATGAACGAGCACGAACCCGAGCCTCCTCCCGACTTCACGATTCGTTTTTGGTGGCTAACTAACTATTAGGAGTTTTTAAGTAAATGGCATTTTGCAGGGTGTCAAGAGAATTAAAGTTCATGAGAAAATTTTTAGTGATTGTTTTGCAATGAATTCTAATAGAAAATTGAAAAAAACTTAATAAAAATTTGTTATTATTCCCTAAATTTTTTTAAAAGTATGTACATTATTTTTAAGCAACGTTTTACAATTTTTCCATATTACATCATTTTAGAAAAATTAAGGAACATAATTCTTATCAAGCCTTCTCGTGCAATTTTGTTACACCATTTTTTAAAGTAAATGTTGGTTTAAAAAATGTACTTTGAAATTTGAGTAAGTTTAAAAGATATTCAGAAATTTTGAAACGATTAGAAAATAATTAAAACTTGTAAAGATTTTCTTTAAATATTGTAAGTTTTGACGAAAATGAAAAAAAAAATTTGTAGGTTCCTATAGGAATAATTAAAATAATTTTTCATTTCGAAAAATAAATTTTAAGCGGTTGTTTAAAAAGATTTCAATACATTTCAAAACGATTTCAAAAATTCTCAAGGAAGAATCTGTAAGATTTTGAAGCAATACTTTTAAATTTGCTGAATTTAAAAGAAAATCTTAATAAATAAAAAACAATCGAGTCAATTTTGTCCATCTTGAATTAAGGAACATAATTCTTATTAGGTCTTCTTGTGTGATTTTGTTACACAAGTTTTTAAAGTATGTATAAGTTGGTTTAAAACGTGTACTTTTAAATTTAAGTAAATCTAAGAGATGCACTTTCAAATTTAAGTTGTTTAAAAGGTATTTACACAATTTTAAAACGTTTCAAAATAATTAAAACCTGTAAAGATTTTTGTAAGGATTCACGAAAATAAAAAAATTCTTTTAGGTTCCTAGGAATGATTAAAATAATTTTTTTATTTCAAAGAATTATTTTTAAGGGATTATTTAAAAAGATCTTAATAAATTTCACACGATTTCAGTATTGTCAAAGAATATGAAAAATTGTGAAGGAATTTTTTAAAATTTTGCAAAATTAAAAACAAATCAGGAAAAATTCTAATAATTTTCAAAGATTAGAAGATTAGAAGGTGTGACAAGATTTAAAAATAGAATTAATTTCCTGAATTCGTGTGGAGATTTTTAGTGATTTTTTATTTTGAAAAATGTACGTTAAGAGAAAACTAAATAGGTTTTTAACATATTAAAGGATTTCCTAAAAATAAAAAGAAGAATGTAGAAGATTTTAAAGCAAAATGTTTCAATCTGGTAAGATTAAAAGTTTAATGAAATGTAAATAATTGAGTAATTTCAAGAAATATTCAAGAAATATTCAAAAATTTCTGAATATTAATCAAATATTTCTTGATTTCTTCCAAACTTCTTAAAAATTCCTAAACATCTTTTAAGAAGTCTTGAATCTTTCCGAATAATTCTTAAGATCCTATAAAACAACATATTTTTTAAATCTCCTAGAATCTTTTTTGCTACATCTGCTATGTTTAAAATTCTGTTTTTTTTTTAATTTTTTTAAGAATCTTATAATAATCATATTTACATCAATTTAAAAACAAACTGATAATACTTATTTTCTTGTGCATATTTTTAGAATATTCTTCCTACTCTACTTAAATTATTAATTGAAATTAAAAATAATAAAACTTTTATAAATATTGCTAAAATTGATTTGAATATGATACACAGTGCGCTTAAAGCTTAAACTTTATGATTTTTTCATAGTCTAAAAAAAGAATGAATAACTTATATGTATATCAAAGTTCTTAAGGTTTTATTCTATAGATAGTTTTAGAAAATGTAGTCACTTAAATTAGTCTTAACAGAATCTAAAAATTATGAAAATGAGCTAAGTTAGCACGAGCTGAAGTGAAAAATCTGGTAACTTTTTGTTTTTGAAAGATTTATAATTTTATAATTTGAGTTCAAAAGACTTATCATTTGATAAAAATGTTGCATAATTTTTCTTTTGAAGGTGGTGGGGAAAGAAGTTTTATTAAAAAATGTGTGGGATTTTCTAACATACAACTGCATGAATTTCTGACCTTTCTTATTTTTATTTTTTAAGTGTATTTCAGTCTGCCTTATTTTTAGGGCAAAATCATATACTGAAATACGATAAGAGAAATGTATATTTCTTTAGCTGATTAATAAGGTTAAGGCCAAATCTGTACAACCGTTTGCTAACATTTAAAAACGTTTATTGTATAATTTCAGAGACCATTCTTGATAGTATTTTACTAACTAATGGAGACATATTTAAATTTTTATTTCTGAAATCTATTCTTTAAGGTCAAATATGGTACTAAAATCTCGCAAAAATTACAAAAATTACCACCCATTTGAAAAAAACTTTTAAATAAAAATCAATGTGTATGATATTAAATGAAAATTTAGGAATATTTATAAAAGTATTATAATTTTTCATTATTCAAATTAATGTATACAGAGTACAATTCTTATTTGAAATTTCATTAGTTATTAAGATACTATATGCAAAGACTTACTTTAGAATTGGTTTCTCTCTTTTACAATTATGAGATATTTCTTTATAAAATAAATTTAGTTAAATTTATTTTACAATTATTTACATTTACAATTATTTCAAAAATTAAAATTAAATCATAAAAGCTAGGTTTTGTAACATCGTGGTAAGTATTTTAAGACATTCAAGGTTTTTAAAGTGTTCATATATGAAGAAAGCATATGAGTTCAATTATTAATAAATTTTCGGCTTTTTCTCTTAAAATTCCCAAAATTGTGATTATAGCTTCTTATTTTATAAAATTTTACAAAATAGTAGGAAAAATTCGAGTCTTTTTAAAAAAAGGTTAGAACATTTAGAAGTTTGGAAGAAATCAAGAAATATTTGATAAATTTTGGAAATCTTTTGCAAGTCTTTAAATATTTCCAATACATTTAAAACGACTTAAATTCCTAAAAATATTTTTAACTGAACAAACTTTTCCCTAAAATTTTGAAAAATCATGCCAGATGTAAAAAAATGGACTTATAATCTTCTAAATTTTCCCCAGGAATTTTAAGAAAAATAGTTTTACGATCTTTTTAAATAATCCCTTAAATTTTTCCACCATTTTCAAAATGTTTGGAAAATAATTACAAATTTTGTGTGATATTTTTTCAATTTTTTCTCAGAATCTATGCAATTCCATTTTTGGTTAAAAATTTATCTTTTTTAATTGAAAATCCGACTATATTATTAAAAATTTAACTATTCTGTAGTAAATTCGTTTTTTTTTTGTTACAAATATTTTCCAGTTGCAAATTCATTTCTTCCATCGAAAATTAAACTATGTTGCAGAAAATTAAATTTTTTATCTAAAAATGTGACTATTCCATTTTTGGTTAAATACTTGTTTTATAGTTTTAATATTTATTTTTAAGGTTGAAAATTTAAAAATTTTGTTGAAATTTTTAACAAAAAATATCTTTTTCAATTGAACATTCATCCTTTTTAATAGAAAATTATTCTTCTTGTTTGAAAATAGATTTTTTTGTTGATAATTGAACTGTTTTGTTAAATTCCATGTTTTTGTTAGTTAAAAAAACAACGTTTTCTTAAACTAAAAATATAACTGTATCATTTTCGGTTGAACATTTTTTAATTTGCAAATGTAACAATTCTGTTAAAAATTTGTTACTTTTTTGTTCTTTGAAACTTGACCTTTCCCACTTAAAAATTCAGCTTTTTGGTAGAAAATTACTCTTCTTGTTCAAAAATGCATCTATTATATTTTAATTAAGAATTCATTTCTTTGGTTGAAAATATATTTTTAGGTAAGAATTCTTTTCTTTTGTTGTGAAATGGTTGAAGGTTCAAGCATTTTTTTTTTTAAGTTAAACTATTTTGCTGGCAATTTATTTTTTGAACTGATAGTGTAACCGTTTTTCGTTGAAAAATTATCTATTTTGTTGAAAATTCGTTTTTTGTTTTGTTGAAAATTTAACTGTTTAATTTGTCGTTAAAACATTATCTTTTTAGTTGAAAATTCAACTATGTGGTTGAAAATTGATGTATTTTTTTGAAATCTCGTATTTTGTGGAATAATATTAGTCGTTTTGTTGCTGAATTCACTTTTTTGGTTGAAAATTTCACTATTTTCTTGTAGATTCGATTGTTTTTATTTATTTAAAATTAATGTTTTGAAATAGAAATTTAACTGTCTCTTTTTTTGTTAAAAACTTATCTTTATTACTTGGAAATTGACTTCTTTCGTTGAAAAAACTATTTTTTATCCGAAATTTTGACTAGTCCACTTTTGATTGAATGCTTATTATTTTATTTTAAAATTTGTTTCTAAAGATGGAAATTGAACAATTTTCTTGTCATTTTTTTTCTTGAAAAATTATACCTTGTTAGTTGAAAATTAATCTTCTTTGGCGGCGAATTGTTCTTCTTCTTCGAAAATTTATTTTTTTTTATATAAAAATTAATTTTTTAGATTGAAAATTCGCATATTTTTGGGGGTTAAAAATTAATTTTTTAACTGCAGATTGAAGTATAAATTAAAACATTAAATTAAAAAATGCATTTTTAAAAGTAATTTCTTAGGTTGAAAATTTAACTATTTTGTCTGTTGAAATAACTCATGTGATGATCAAACGTTCGTATATTTTATAATTACAAATCACCATAGTAACCATGACAGTTCAATTTTGTTGTTGGTCTATGTCACGGAGTGTTCTCCAGAATCTTATCATTGTGTATTTTGGACTTTTATTTGCTATTAATATATCGTGTCTTAATTTATCAGTTATATTATCAAAAATCTATCTCCTCGGACCTTCTTTCTTCAATAGGTTATGGGCTTAGACTCGTTGGAAAGATAGACGTAATTTCTAAAAAAATAATAATCTTTAAGTGCAACGTTTGCGAGGGAAAGCGTCTATTTATAAAATATTTACCAAAATAATTACGACGCACTTGGTACGCGTGGAAGCGCTAGGAAAGGAGAATTTTGACACGTGGAAAGTGCAAATGAAGTTTTTGCTGATAAGAAATGAGACCTGGAAGTACGTGAATGGTATTACAACACGGCCAGCAGTAGTTGTACAAGGCAGTCAGGCAGCCACAGCGTGGGAGGAGGCTGATCTTAAAGCGCAATCTGATTTAGTCCTGTTCGTCCACTCTTCCGAAATAAAACGGATTAAAGGGTGTAATACGTCACGGGAAATTTGGCTAAAGCTAGAATCCATTTACCAATCAAAAGGGCCAGCTAGGAAAGCCACACTTCTGAAACAAATGATTTTGCATAGGGTGCAGGAAGGCGACGATGTACGTGATCATATAGGAAAGTTCTTCGATGCAGTAAACAAGTTGGAGGAAATGGAGATTGCTATTAATCAGGATCTCCAAGCAATCTTACTTATAAACAGTTTACCCGAAGCCTTTGAAAATTTTCGCATTGCCATCGAGTCGCGAGGTGAACTTCCTGCGCCAGAAGTGCTGAAAATAAAAATCATTAAAGAATCAGATGCTCTGAAGAATAAAATGCGCGAAAATGTCGAGAACGCCATAGCAGTGAGTGTTTGGGGTGTAAGATACCACGCCACGGCAAACCATCTAGGTCACGGGTGCCTTCAAATGCAAATGCCACAAATGTAAGAAAGTCGGACACATGGCAAAGGATTGCCAGGAAAAATAAGGAAACGAACCGGAGAAGGCGGGAAACTTGGAGGAAATCTGTCATCTTGCAATCACTGAAAAAAGCAGAAGAACACGCACTAAAAATTGGGGAAACTCTTAGTGAAAGTAAGTGGTGTTTAGACAGTGGATGCACATGACACATGTGTAAAAATGGACAGAAATTCGAAAAATTCTCGACATTAGAACGTTCACTGAATCTCGCAAATTGTGCTTCGACAAAAATATGTGCAAAAGGAACTGTAAAAATCAATATCTCTGTTAATTTCGATAAAAAAATGTTGGTTTTGGATAACACTCTGCACGTTCCAGATTTGCGAACAAAATGAAAGGAGCTTTCGTTTTAGATGCAGAAGGTGTAACAAAGTGGTGCACGATTAGAATCGGAGATCTTTATTATGTTCAAGAAAACGTGGAGCAGACAACGTTAGTGACAGTTGATGAGAAGAAATCTGATTTAAAAATTTGGCATCAGCGTATGGGGCATTTAAACAAAAAGGATCTGGAGAAAGTCGTCAGGGAAGGAAACCTAGTAGAAGGAGAGCTGGAAAGAAGCAACGACTAGCCAGCTTGTAAGATCTGTCTACAAGGTAAGCTCACACGTTTCCTTTTTCCCAAGAAATCTGACCGATCAGTTGGACCGCTTGAAATCGTCCACTCCGACGTATGCGGGCCGATGCGCACAGAGTCACTGAGTCAGACAGAGTCACTAATGGAAAATCAATTTAACAGGTCTATGAAATGTTTGCAGTCCGACAATGGAACAGAGTACTGTAACAACCAATTCATTAATTTCCTGAATCAGTGTGGAATAAAAAGAAGGCTGACCGTCCCTCACACGCCGCAACAAAATGGAGTTGCTGAGAGAAGGAATCGTACCCTGATGGAAATGGCAAGGTGTATGTTACTTAAATCCAGGCTGTCTTCCTCATTTTGGGCAGAAGCGATCGCAACGCCTAACTACATTCGTAATAGAAGTCCTTCAAGTAATGTGAATGGCAATACTCCATACGAGGTTTTATGTGGAACAAAACCTGATATTTCGTGTTTGAGGACTTTCGGATGCAAGGCGTACGCTTTAGATAAATATTCAACAAAGGGAAAGTTTCAGGCACGGTCGCGAAAATGCATTTTCATTGGTTACTCAGAAGAGTCAAAAAATTATAGGTTTTGGGTTCCACCTGAAAGAAAAGTCATCACGTCACTTGACGTAAAATTCCTGGATGAATTTCAGAAAGGGGGAACATACGACGACTTCATCACAGAGGATCTGAGAGAAAAGTTTCAGAAACAGAAAGCAACAGAAACTTTGAAACAGGAATTTATGAAATTGGAATTTAATTTCACGAACAATATAAGAAGATATACCGAAGAAGAACAAATTAAAATGGAAGACCCTGTTGAATCCTGTGAAGACGAGGTGATGGAAGAAGAGAATTTACCTCAAGGGAAAAAACTTCCAGACCAACTTGAAGCACAGGATATTCAACTAAGAACAGCACCAGGTAGGCCACCAATACTTCGAACAGGGCAGAGAGGAAGACCGAGAAAACTTTTCCACATGGTAGAAGATAGAAACGAACCAGAAGAAGCAGAGCTGTCAAAAGAAATCGCTGGGGTAGCAGAAATTCCTTTTCGTGAGGCGATGTCTGGAAGCCTTGCTGAGGAGTGGTCATCTGCAATCGAAGAGGAATTCAAATCGCTTATCGCAAACGACACCTGGGAGCTCATTGATCGTCCACAAGATCGCAACATTATCGGCTGTAGAATTTTACTTCGAAATAAGTACGGCCCAAGTGGAGAAATCGAAAGGCGAAAAGCACGTCTTGTGGTAAAGGGATTCACACAACGCCCTGGAATTGACTTCCATGAAACGTTTGCTCCTATTGCACGTCTGAGCTCCTTCAGAACAATAACAGCTCTTGCAGTTGAAAACGACCCAACAATCCATCAGCTGGACATCATCACTGCATACCTGAACGGAAGAATTCGAGAACAAATTTACATGAATTTGCCAGATTTATACGAAGATGTTTTAACTCGAATAGCTGAAAAGACGAAGCTGAAAGAGAAGGACATGAAGGAACTTCACATGAAAACCACCAGGATGCTGAAGGAATTAAAGAAAGGAGAAAAAGTTTGTCTCCTAAAGAAAGGTTTGTACGGATTATGACAAGCTGGACGACAGTGGAATGAAAGGTTTAACGCAGAGCTTCGAAAATGGGGTTTGCAAGCTCTCAATGCAGATCCATGCGTATACATTGCCAAGCGTGGTTCTGATGTCATGATATTGGCAGTTTACGTTGACGACATGATTTTGGCTTCGAAGAATCTCCAGTGGATTGCCGAGATAAAAGAAAAATTGAGGCTTCCATTTGATGTCAAGGACCCGGGAGAAATTCGTCATTGCCTGGGAATTGAATTTACCAAGAACAAGGATAAAATTAGAATTTCTCAGGGAAACTACGCTGAGGAAATTTTAAAGCGTTTTGGGATGGAAAACGCAAAGCCAGTCGCAACGCCCCTGGATACAAGTACAAAACTAACAAAACCTGAATTTTGCAACGAAGAAGATATGAAGCAGTATCCTTTTCGAGAACTAATTGGCTCATTGATGTACTTGGCTGTGGGAACTCGTCCAGATATAGTTTTCGCTGTCAACTCACTGAGTCAGTATAACACTTGTTATAATAAGGAACATTGAGTTGCAGCCAAAAGAATCCTGCGTTACGTGAATGGAACTCAGAAACATGGAATTACGTTCAGAAAATCAGGAATCGGACTGCAAGGTTTTGTAAATGCAGATTGGGGCGCCTGTACAAACGATCGACGTTCGTATACAGGCTACGTCTTCATTCTTGGTGGAGCGACGATCTGCTGGGAAGCCAGGAAGCAGCGCACAGTTGCTCTCTCCAGTACAGAGGCTGAGTACATGGCTCTAACTGAAGCAGTGAAGGAAGCCATTCACCTGCAAAAATTTCTGGAAGAGATTCGAGTCCAAATGAAAGAACCAACTCCAATTTGGAACGACAATCAAGGAGCCCAGAAACTCGCACAGAATGCAGTGTTTCACTCCCGGACTATTTACATAGACACACGTTATCATTTTGTGCGTGATGTTTTGAAGGACGAAAACATCAAGATCGGTTACCTACCAATCGACAAGATGATGGCTGATGTGCTAACAAAAGGGCTTGGAGGCCCTAAGCATCAAGAACATATCACAAGAATGAGAGTTGGTTCTTGATACACTGTAAATATTGTAAACGCACATTTGAGGGGAAGTGTTGAAATAATTCATGTGATGATCAAACGTTCGTATATTTTATAATTACAAATCACCATAGTACCCAGGACAGTTCAATTTTGTTATTGTTCTATGTCACGGAGTGTTCTCTAGAATCCTATCCTTGTGTATTTTGGACTTTTATTTGCTATTAATAAATCGTGTCTTAATTTATCAGTCGTATTATCAGAAATCTATCTCCTCGGACCTTATTTCTTCAATATTGTCGAAAATTCGCTTATTAGTGTTTAAAAATTAATTATTTACTAAAAATATGATTAAGATACGCAGCACTAAATTTGAAAGATTTTAGACCCACAAATCTTGTCTCTTATATCTATTTATATTAAGCAACTTATATTTTCCTTTTCGCAGGGAGTCTAATGATTCTGAGGTAACTCGCGATTTTAAAACTATAATACGTTGGAGGAGCAGCTAGGTCGTCATTCGTGAAGTCGAGAGATTTCGGGTTCCTGCTCGTGCATTTTCGGCTCTACACGAGGCAGGCCTACGCAACATGTAGCAGAGCCGGCTCACCGACACGCTACGTTTGAATGTGTCACTCCCAGATGGGAGAGTGGTGGGGGCTGAAAAATCCCACGTTCTGGAGACACTGGCTCCAACTGTTTAAGGTGAGAGAATTCTCGCGAACCGGCGAACAGCGGATTCTCGTCGTATTCCAGTGGGTGAGAGGAGCGGACAACCAATGAGGGCTCGATGCGTCCTCCCCACCGCTAAAATGCGCGCAGGTTTACTGGTCGTTTGAAGAGCCAATGCTGCCAGATCGTGGATGAAAGGGGGAGGGTCGGTAAGGCCGGTTTTTGGCCTAATTTATTTTTGGACCAAAAAATCTGAAAAAATCATGGTAGTATCTTATAAGTATCCCGAATCGATTGCACGCTAAACGGACTACCCTCCACCCCCCAGCCACCCCCACCCCCCTACAAATATAGGAAACACCACTACCCACCAACTGTATTTTCGAGAGATTTGACACTCTTAAACATGTATTCTGAGGTTAGCTCGGGTTTACTACGGTTTTCGGGGTCGCCGAATACTAATCTGGCGTCCTTTGACTTTTATCGCATCAGGTTCAAGGTCATTGGAAGGTCAAATCGAGAGAAAACGGTTAAAAAATCCAAAAAAATACGTTATAGGTGTTTGGAGTCGCTAATTACGAATCTGGCATCCGTTAAACTCTATCGCTTCAGGTTCAAGGTCATTTGAAGGTGATTTGAAGGTCAAATCGAGAAAAAACGGTTAAAAAATAAAAAAAATATGTTATAGGTTTTTGGGGTCGCTGATTATGAACCTGGTGTCCGCTGACCTTTATCGCGTTAGGTTCAAGGTC
>NC_046658.1:28722717-28729149 GCF_010883055.1 Belonocnema kinseyi
CGACTCGGGATACTTATAAGATACTACCATGATTTTTTCAGATTTTTTGGTCCAAAAATAAATTAGGCCAAAAACCGGTCTTACCGACCCTCCCCCTTTACACCCATAATTTTTCATTTCATGCATGAATCGATTTTGATGTTATGTTTTTCAGGTGTATGAGTATTATTACTATTATACATATTACTATTGATCATTTTTTCAGAAAACAAATTTTTTCAACTAAATTGATAAGTCATCAACCAAAAAAAAACTAAATTTTTAACAAAGCAGTTCCACTTTCAACCAAAAAATGGAAAGAAATAGTTAAAAAAATTTTGAAATTGTTTAAATTATTGAAAATAATTGAAAGTTCCTTAAATTGTTTTAAGACATCCTAAAATATTTAAAATCTCTTGAAATGTTGCAAAGCTCTTGAAAGTTACTTGCAATTTTAAAAATATCCTAAAATAATTGAAATCCTTTAAAATCTCATAATAAATGATTAAAATCAATTGAAAATTCCTTGGAATCTAGTAAAATATCCTAAGATGTATCAAATTGTTTAAAATTTCATATTAAATTACTGTAATCAATTGAAAATCCCTTGGAACCTTTTAAAATACTCTCAAATATTTCAAAATCTTTTGAAAAATCTGGACATCTTTTAAAGGTTTTAAATGTATTTTGGAGTTTTTTGTTTAAACAACGTTGCTATAATTATTAAAATTCATTGAAATTCCTTTAATTCATAAAAATGAATTAAAAATCCAGTGAAATATTTTTAAACATCCTCAAATATTTAAAATCCTTTAAAATATTTTGAAATCTCTTGAAAATTCCTTGAAAATTTAAAAGTACCCTATATTTCAAATGTCTTACAATGTCATACTGGATTATTGAAATCGATGAAAAATTCCTTGAGATCTATCAAAATATCATAAAATATATTAACTCTTTTAAAATCTCATATTAAATCACCTTAATCAATTGAAAATTCCTTGGAACATTTTAAAATACTCTTAAATATTGCAATACCTTCAAAATATTTTGAGATACCTTAACCTTTCTTTTAAAGATTTTTAAACTACTTCTTTAAAATTCTTTGAATTTCCTTAAAATTAGAAAAATAGGATGAAAATTTCCTTAACATCTTTTAAAACGTCCTCAAATATTTAAAATGCTTGAAAATCGGTAGAAATCTCTTGAAATTTTTTAAAGCTTTTGAAAATTCCTTGAGATTTAATAATTTAGTATGAGATTTTACAGTATTTACAATATTTCATGGTATTTTCAAAATTTTAAGATATTTTCAAGCACTTTAAAAAATTGCAAGAAATATCCAAAGATTTAACAAGATTTGTAAGGATTTTAAATATTTGAGGAAGTTTTAAAAGATTCCAAGGAATTTTTAATTGATTACAGTAATTTAATATGAGATTTTAAAGGATTTGATATATTTTAGGATATTTTAATAGATTTAAAGGAATTTTAAAATGATTTTAATAATTTAGTATGAGATTTTACAGAATTCCAAATATTTCATGGTTTGCTTTTAAATTTCAAGATATTTTCAAGAGCTTTAAAAAATATCAAGAGATTTCAAAAGATTTGTAAGGGTTTTAAATATTTGAGGAAGTTTTAAAAAACTCCAAGGAATTTTCAATTGATTACAACAATTTAATATGAGATTTTAAAGGATTTGAAATATTTTAGGGTATTTTTAAATATGCAATGCATTTTCAAGAGCTTTAAAAAATTTCAAGAGATTTTAAAGGATTTAAACTTTTTTGGGATATTTTAAAACATTCCAAGGAATTTTCAATTCATTTAAAATATTTAAGCGAAAAATAATTGTTTTAGTTGAAAGTTTAACTACTTCTATTAAAGATTAGTCAACTATTAATTAAAATTAATGTTATATTTTATAATTATAATATTAACATTAATAATATGTATAATAGTAATAATTTTCATACTATATATACCTGAAAAACATAACCTCAAAATTGACTCATGAATGAAATGAAGAATCACGCGAAACATTAAATTCGTCAATTTCTTCCATTTCTTTCAAATGGAGATCGAGATATAAATAGAAGACCACCGAATTCTTCCGAAGCTTTCATATCGGCAATCATCGTACAGCAGAAAACCGAAGTCGAATCGTGCATTTTCGGCTTACACACGAACTCACAGTGGCAATCATGCACCTTCTCTTTTGTGGTTCCCAAACGGTAGGTATGGTGGGGGTAAATTTCATTCATGATCTGGCAGCTCTGTTACGAGGGCTGTGTACTAGCGTGGGAACTTGAGTTGAGTGTGCGAGAGATACAGAAATATGATAAGCACGCCCAAAAGGGTGGAGCTTGTTAGTGACAAAAACAAATTTGACAGCCAACCATAGTTGGAATATTTTCAGAAAAAAAGGGTACGTAGTAAAAAAAAGTTTGAAAAAAATTGCCTGGGAGAACGTCATCATCAGGAGACCGTCACCTTGGGTCAGGCATTGTCTGGAAACCAATACCCTTGCGGCGGGTGGTAGTTTGTCGAGCGGACGGTTTTCGGCCTCGCGAGACCTTCCCATTGTTTGAGATTAGACACAGCGGAGAAAAATCCAAATTTTGTACAATGTTAATTAATAAAATTTTAATATACTGCATTAGCATCGTTATATTATTCTGAGTGAATTAAAAAAAAAATTGATAAAAATCGGTCAATATTTTCAATATCAGCCGCATAGGTTCCTATTCCCCAAAAGGGAACGTGTAATTGTTAAAATTATTTTAATTCACACATTTAAATAGATTTCCTTGCTGCATTTTTTAAAACGTTTAAATAAATTATTAAAATGTAAATAAATATCAATTTGAATATTTTTCGAATTTATAAGTTTAGAAAGATTTAATAACAAAACATAGGTTAAATAAATGCTTTCGTTAAATTATACTAAGTCGATTGAGAGGAATAGGATTTTCACTTTTTCTGTTCCCGTTGGAGGATTTTTAGGCGGAGGAAAAATTGCGCATTCATAGAAATAGAAATTTTTAATTTTTCTGAATTTAACGCTTATTATCGGGTTCCTGACTATTTTAAGAATCCAAGCATACCGCACACGTAATAATTGTTAACAATGGTTTTTCATTAACTAACCGTGGGGAGTCGAAATAAAGTTTGAGACGTTGAAAATCCTCTTTTTCAATTTTCGTCTGATCGAAACATATGGTGGAGATAATTTCAAAATATACTTGATATCAAATACAAATTTGGATTGAAATTTCTCATTCTACTAGAAAAAGTCGTTTTTAATATAAGAATCTTATTTTTTTATTGTTAAATAATCGTTAAAACCCGTGAAATTATTCTTCAAAAGTAGGGTAACTTTGACCAAGTATGTTTTTAATATCAATATCAATTATTAAAATTTGTGCTAGCAGTACTAAACCTAGTAGATATTGCTGGAGTCGCAGTACTGGGCATCTATACGCAGCCATTACTCGCTGGTAACGCTTCACAATGCTGCCTTGTACTGGTTCTATAATGACAAACCGCCGGCGGACGTTTCCGTGCGTTTTTCGTAAAGGATCTAGCCTATTAATTATCTAAATTTTAGAAATAATCATCACAAGGAGTAATTTGTTGTAGTTAACATTTTATTTGTGAAACATTGCGGCGTTAGGTTGACGAATTGTTTAAAATTTATAGAATTTATTTATTCTAAAATTATGAATAATGGATTGTATACATAATAGGGTGGTTCGAAAAAGGTACCTCCAAAAGTTTCCTTAGTACATTTTAACAAATGAAATGTGCAGTTTGGAATTATCAAATTTAATTTAATCGGACATAAATTGGCGTGCGTCACACAGTAAAAAGAAAGTGTTAATGAAGCACCAATATCAGGGTACCATATACCTGCAACAGAAATTACCCTTGCGGTGTGAATGCTGCACCGTATTGTAGGGTACAGATTCCCAATCACTTGAGGTACGAAGTGTCCATCACTTGGGGTACGAAGTACCTACTACCAAAGATATTATAAACGTAGATGCGATGCGGGCTTGGTTGCCCGCCATAAATATAGACGACGCGTCCGGCGAAAAAAGTCACTTCCCCTCTACACACCGGCACACGTAGATAGCACCAACGAAGTCCCATCGATATATTTTGCCAACAGCCACTTGGAGCGCTATAAGCAACTTTCAGTATGCCCCTCGAGGCGCACTAATGGTTACTCAGCTCGGACAAGAACCATTTGGATCGAAAATAAAATTGCCAATTAAAACATGTTTACATTTTAAACTTTGCAAAACATGGTTAATTTAATAAATACCACAAATATAAGTTGATGAGTAATTTATATTACGGTTTCATATATTTCCCACTAATTCCAAAACTATTAATAGTTCTTTAATATTATTTAGTTTTTATTTTTATTTTTGTAGTCTGCAATTTCTACGGATTTTTTTAGACTATTCATCTAATCAAGTTCTCGTATGTATTTTCCAATTTCTTAATTATATATTCTAACGTTTTTATAAAAATATAATTATAATTCCAAGTGATAGGAAAATTGTTCTTTCGGTTTTTAGATGTTAAAACGGCAGTTCCATGCCAGATTAAGTTTCACATTGGCAAACAAAATTAGACGAACAGAATTTTACTGGCACATTCATAAAAAATATCATGTTCCATAAAATATATTTTAAAATAAACTTTAAATTATTATAATTGATACAGCTTACTCGAAATATACATACATATATAATTCAAATTATTATTTAAGTTTTTCAGGAGTTTTAAATCTATTTATAATGATTCCCGTTTTGTCGTAAAATGTATGTAAAATTCTGGAAAAAAATGCTTCAAAATCCTCCAGATTTTTTTACAATTTTATAAATCTTTTTAAATTTTGAAATATTTTCGACACTGTAAACCTCCCGAAATAATAAAATGCTGAAACATGAAAATCCCGAATTTAAAAATTCTAGAATAATGAAATTCTGGACAGTTTACAATATTATCGAATTTGAAAATTTCCGAATAATAAAACACCAGGCCGAATGCTAATGATAAAATATACAAACTAGAAAATTCCAGAATTGCAGTAATTGAGAAAACAATTTTGTGATCAATATTTCTCATTTATTAAAAATACAATAATCAAATATTTTTAGTATAGAAATTTTGTTTAATGTTTAATTTTTTTAAATTATTGTTTTAATTTAAAATAGCAATAATTGTATAAAAATGTGATACAAATAGAAAATTAAAACACGTGAGCTTCAAATGAAACAAACTTTGCAGGATACAATGCAGGCTGATTTAACGCGATTTTTATTTTTATTTTTTTAAATAATAATTTTATTTTTGCGAGCGTTTTCTGTGATGTACAAAAATACAATGAAAATTTTCAAACAAATTTTTTTGTCCAAAAATACATTTGTTCAATTATTGTTATTTTAAATACAAACAATAATGTTTAGAAACTCTAAACATTAAAAAAGTTTTTTCTTTGGTTAAAATATTTTATTAGGCTATTAAAAAGAATTTTTTAACAGACTATTGTTTAAATGCTCTAATTAGAGATACCGAAAAATAAAATTCCTGACACTGTAAAATTCATCAATTGAAAAATAACCAAATAATAAAATTCCCGAAATTATAAAAGTCCCGAAATATAAAAGTCGATTTGGAAAATTCACGAAAAATAAAATAAATAAAATTCCGGACAATAAGATATTACCGAATTAAAAAAATCCTCAAAGGAAATGGCTGAATTGTAAAATATCCGAACTAGAAAATTCCTGAATTTAAACAATTCAAAAGATTGTTTATTAAATATTATTTATTTCTTGAAAATACAATAATCAAATATATATTTCTGGATGAAAAAATTTGATTGCATAGTATTTGAAAAAAATATAAAAAAGGTCTGAAAAATCGAATTTTTATTAATAAAAAAAAATTATAAAAATTAATTTTGATATAAATTGTTGTTGAATTGAATCCTGCAAAGTTTGTTTCAAAAACGTTATTATGTAGGTACGAAGGAAATTTAGACAGAATATTTTTTTCTTTCAAAGCGCACGTGTTATTAAAATTATGTAATTTTCAAAATAAAAAGTTAACATTTCAAAATATTTTTAAACATTCTCTTTAATTTTCAAATTGTTTACTATTGAAATTTTTTTTTTTAATTTTCAAACCAAATAGATTAAAAATGGAATATTTTATACTCAAATAATACCTCAAAAGGATTTTGAAATTGAATAAAGGCGTTCATTTAAGAAGCCATTAATGCAAACGTTTACACTTGTGTCACTATTAAGGCTTTCGAATCAAATTAGTTCAAAGGGGGAGGGTCGGTAAGGCCGGTTTTTGGCCTAATTTATTTTTGGACCAATAAATCTGAAAAAATCATGGTAGTATCTTATAAGTATCCCGAGTCGA
>NC_046658.1:28729249-28737052 GCF_010883055.1 Belonocnema kinseyi
AAACCCGAGCTAACCTCAGAATACATGTCTAAGAGTGTCAAATCTCTCGAAAATACAGTTGGTGGGTAGTGGTGTTTCCTATATTTGTAGGGGGGGTGGGGGTGGCTGGGGGGTGGAGGGTAGCCCGTTTAACGTGCAATCGACTCGGGATACTTATAAGATACAACCATGATTTTTTCAGATTGTTTGGTCCAAAAATAAATTAGGCCAAAAACCGGCCTTACCGACCCTCCCCCTTTTAACGTTAAAATATGAAAATTATATCATTTTGAGCAGATCTAGAATCAGCTTGTAAAATCAATCACTGTTAAATTTTTAATACTCGAACTGCAGTTCAATTTTTAAACTTACTTTCATTTCCCGATTTGTCCCGGTCGCGACTCTAGCTTAATAATTAGAACAACTTTCATTTTTTTGAAATTGTAATTTTTCGGTATTAACTTACGGGACAATAATTTTATTCTTTGGAAGATTTTCTACGAATCTTGTTGATAATTTACACATTCTCATCCAAAATGAGAAGGTATTAGTTTTTGATGAAAAATGACTTTTTCTTATTTAATCAAATGTCGACGTTTTGGGGCCCCTGAGTCAGAAAAACAAGTTTTTACGTCACCCTCTGTTTGTGTGTCCGACTTCGTCGTTGTCTGTATACCGGATAACTTTCCAAAGACTGGTTCGATTGGATTGGGCTTTGACACACTGTTTGAGGGACCAAAAAGAAAGTTCGAGTTCGGTAAACAGCCAGTTTTGATAAAAATCCAAAAAGTTAGAGCTTTTTCAAAATTTGAAAATTCTATTCACAGCAATTTATGGTACAAAAAAATATGAACAATTTATCCTTAAAACTTTTTCAGATAAAATCAAACTTACCAAAGTTAAAGGATTTTCAAAATTCAAAAAAACCAGACGAAAATGGACATTTGAAGCAAAAAATGCTTGATATGGAAAAAAGTTAAGCGAAAAATTGTATGTAAAAATTGTACTATTTTCATTTGTATAACAAATATTTTTCTTCCCTTAAATTGTTGCAATAAAAGTGTTTTGAAGAGATTTTTTAAAAATCTTTCGGGGAATAAAATTAGTATTTATAGGTCGACAAGGTTTGTTTTCTTTAGCAAATTTGGCGAAGAAATCCATTCTATTGTTTGACAAATATTTTTTGTAAATTTTTCAGAAAAAATTACCCCGAGTGACCTTCAATTATAATTTTATAAACGTGAAAAACCCACATTTCAATGCTTTCTATGAAAAACACAATCACTGAGTGACAGGACGAAATCGGAAACAATAAGAGTCAATTTATTCAGGAACAAGGTTTTTGAACAAAAATGACCTTGAGTAAACCTTTAATATATATTTGTTAATTTTACAAAAATCAGGCGTTATTTCCTTACAAAAAAATCATTAGTGGGGGGGGGGGGTGACAAATGATAAAAAAATAAATACAAACTGAAGTTGTACGACTTTAATTCGTAACTAAATAATTTGAAAGGTTTCAATCTAAAATTATCAAACACTTTCCATTCAAAAATTCAGATTACATATTTAAATAGCTTTAAGTTTTACATTATTCAATATACTGAAGACTACAAATTTAAAATGTCTCAACTACTAAGGCTTCAAATATTTTTGAAATTGCTTTTCTGGAGACTAAATATCACTTATTCTTTTATTAAGAAATCACAACCAAAATTGTTTTAAAAAGTTTTAAAAACCTTAAAAAGGGTCAGAGATTTTAAAAGTACAATATATGTGATAGGACCTCTATAAATTTGAAATTAGTTTATATTTTATTCACGTTTGAGCTACAATTATTCAATTTTAGAAGTTATAAATTACAATCGTGAAAAAAAATGTCTTAATTAATTTATATTTGAAACTTTTTTTAATTATATTTAATTTGAAATGCTTTGAATTCAAGGTATATTTTAAAAAGAAAACTGAAAGCAAAGGATCGACTTTCAAAAGAAGCGAAAGAAAGTGACTCGCTAGATTGCAAATGAACATGGAAAATGGTGTATTTTCGCATTTTTAAATTTTTTATTTAAACTTTTTCGCGTTATAACAATTTCGAATCCCAGAATGTTATTTTTGACCTAACCTATAACTTATAACGAAAATTCTGAAAATTCAAAGGCTGTATTCTGAAAATGAAGCAACTTTAACGTTAAAAGTCAAGTTCTTAAGCTAAAGGCCTAAAATTTGCCAATTTTACAATTAGTGTTGTGTAAATTGTATTGGTATCTTAAAAGAGTATAAATAGTTCTTAAATTAGTTTTTAACTTTTCTGAAGTTTACCTTTTTTACATACCCAGATGTCAAAAAAGCCTACCCAATTTTTTCAAATTTTAATCACTTATTTTCTAAGAGAAAATCACTCCCGTTTACCAGTCACTGAAATGGATTAGAAAAAAATCGCCAAGACCCAAGAATAAAAATTGGATGTACAGCGAATTTTTTAATTTTTAATTGTGATTATCTTGAACTTTGTGACATCAAAAATTTCCATACATTTTTTTTTTATTAATACTGTAGGAAAAAATCAAAAAGATCAGGTGCCGAAATTATAATTAGAGTAAATTTTCTGTAATTCGATGGGGACGGCTGAAATATCCCGAAAAATAAAATTCCCGACTCGGTAAAACTCTCTGTCCCGAAAAATGAAATTCCAAATTTAATAAAATTCCGGAACAGTTTATAATATTAACGAATTTGAAAATTCCCAAATAATAAAACTCCCCAAATAAAATTGTTTCTTAATCAATATTAATGATTTATTAAAAATACGATAATAAAATATTTTTATCAAATAAATATTGGTTTAATGTTTAAAGTTTTAAAAATTATTCTTTAAATCTAAAATTAAAATTATACAAAAAATTTTACCGACAAATTAATATACGAAAACACGTGTTTTTTAAGCAACATTTCCATTTTTCGGAAGAACTTTTGTGATTTAAAAAATACTATATACATTTTCAACCAAAATATCTTATCCAGAATTATATTTTGTGTTAATTAATTTAATTTTAAATTTAAACAATAATGTTCAAACACTTCAAACATTAAAAAAGTTGTTTCTTTGGTACAAATATTTGATTATTTCATTTAAAAATAAATATTTGTCAAAGAAAAATGTTTTCAGCACTTGTTTATCTCGAAATATCTTTCTATAATAGTTTTTCAAAAATTAAAAATATGATTTTTCCAGAAAATTTTTTTTATAATTAAAAAAAGGCTATGTACCGAAAACCTGAATCAAGCTTCATATCTGAAAAAATTCAGTGATACATACATGTCAAACTTTTTTAACCTCGAAAAATCTGTCTACTGCTTTACCGTCATATTTTACGAAGAATGTGAAAACAAGAATTCGAATTCGTAGTACGGTGAGGGCAGCACCTCGATAGGGCAGAAAATGTGATGTCCTATATATATAATTCCCCACTCTGACGCCCCGTACCGCATCTACGTTTATAATATCTTTGTTACTACTTAGTGTACGACGTGTCCACTTCTTGGGGTACGAAATGAAAAACGTCATCATCGATGCATAATCTACGCGTTCGTAACTTCTTAAATACTTTTCAAGATTTGAAATAGCCATATTTAAATGCATTTTTTATTATTTTGACAGCTTTGCTAATTGCATCTCATGGTCATTGAAGTTTAGCAGGTGGGTTGTTCGCACATTGTAAAATTGAGCCATTAGGTATTTCAGATTCGGTGGGGATATCCAAGACGTCTGCACGCTGAGGGGCAAACAATAATACCAAATATATGGGACTAAACTTTATTTTTATAATAACTTGGAAAATAATTATTTGTCACGAGAATTGTATTCAGAGTATTTAAATATTTAATAAATATTTAATTGAGTAATAAAATTGATATGTTTTTTGTAACGGTGAAAAAATATATTTAAGCAAGTTATGAACTAAATTAAGTTTTATCCTCTGGGATTTGTATTATTACTTGGCCCTCATCGTATAGACATCTTGCCAGCTGACGGCACAACTTGAATTATTTAATATTAGAAATCTTAGCGCATATATAACTGCAGGGAACCTAGGAATGGCAGATTTATTGCAAAAATAAAAGAGACAGACTAGGAGTTGTCGGGATAAACTGTCTCTCTCACGCAGCGATTTGATTGGCTGTTTACCGCTCCCCTCTAAATGAAGGTTAAATAGTTTACATGTATGCGGAAGCAAACAGCTATTTATGGAGAAAAATTGAGAAGACCGATCATGTTGTTGTGCGAGAGAGATAGCTTATCCCCAAGCCCCAGTCAGTAGTGGCAGAACGCGGATATCTCTGGCATGCGCAGTAGTTATTCCTGTGTATTTTGAAGTTATGTAAGGCCATGTGTCAATTTAAAAATACACAAGAACCACTACTGCGAATGCTCGAGATATCCGCGTTTGCTCACAATATAACTTTTTATCTTGAATAATTCGTACCTTAATAAGAATACATAGTGGAGCATAGGCATTTTAAGATTACTGGAAAAGTAGAGCATATGGATACTAAATTCCCCACGTATGAAGTTGTTCGATATTTAAGATGCAAAGGTCTTTCTACACACGTAATAATAGCATACTCAGATTTAACTGAGTTAAAAAAAAACATTAGGAAAACGTACAAATTCAATTTGATAAAATACAAACTATTTGATAACATTTTCTATTACTAGACATTAATCTAGAAAGTTTGAAATATTTTTCAAAGCATTACTTTATTATTAAAGTTAAATAATATGACTTCATTATTAAAAAAATACTTATTTAAATTGGAATTAAAAATACGAGAACTGAAACTACAATTATTTAGGGGCTATAAAACTATACAATTTAAATAGTAATTTATTTTTTATCAATATATACATTTTTATTCAATTCTCATACTGTTTGTTGCGTGATTATTTACATGAAAGCAACAGAACCTCGATTTGAGCTTCTTGCCAAAAAAATACGCAAATTTATATTTATAACCTGAGCATTTAACCTTTTTTGGCAATTAATAATGCCTTGAAAATATAATAAACATTCTAAACATTCATGTGTTAGAAAGAGAGATTCGATAAACTATATTAGTGGGCATCGGAATACCACCCCTGGTAATTTTAATCATGCTCATACCTCAAAGCCTAATTTCACAAAGTGGAATCCGCATATCTTCAACTTTTCTAAGACCTTGGCATGCTTGACAACAGCTGCCAAAATTTCAAAACAGTAACATCCATGGACATAGGAAACAAGGGACTAGGCATGCCATCTTAATTTGGGCGAGCGGGGTTGAATCCACGGGACGGGGGAGAATTCCATGAGTGGGGAGAGCCGCCATCTTACGATGTGTCATTTGATTATGCGCACGAGCGTTTTTGTCGACAAACTGTGCATGAAAATATAAACATGTGGGCGCTGCCATGTTTGTCACGGGACATCTAAATGTGGCGGACCTCACCCCTCATTGCATCACCCCCGCAATGGCATGCCTAGTCCCTTGTTTCCTATGTCCATAGTAACATCTAACCTTTCGTACCCCACCTTGTGGCTATTTCACACCCTACATACTCGGTAGGTCGTATCCTAAGTTCGAGAAATATCTGAATCCCTACCGAGGTGCAGTGAACACCGTTATAATTTTACCTGCAACAAAATATACCCCCAAGTTTTTACTGTGCAGGTGAACGAGCTAATTATCAATTGAAACAATAGTCGTAAAACAAAATTGACTTCAAAAAGAAACAATATAACTTCAAAGACATTTTCACCAGCTTTTTACTTAGATTTTGAGGGATTTAGCAAATATCAATGTACTTCAATACATTTTCCATGCAGTCGTAAAATATAATTTCAATATTTTTAAATATTCCATTTCATTTTCAACATATGTGAACAATTTCAACGGATTTCCAAGGGTTTTAATAATTTTATGGAGCTTAAAGTTTGTTATGGATTTCACGGAATTGTTTGTGAAGATCTGAAGAGATTTTCAAATATTTTTTACAATTCATTTGGAATTGGCCCTGAAATCTTATTAATTAATCGTAAATCCTATTCAGTTCTTTTAATTTCTTTTGAGTTCTACTGAATTCACTTAATTCTACCCAATTGAATTACTTTTCCCATATTTGTAAATTGTTTTCAATTCACTTGATTGCTTTTTAAAATGCAGTTTGAATGTTTATGAATTAAATATAATTTTTCTCAACACCTTTAAATTTCTGTTATTTGAATTGTCTCGTATTTTTCTGAATTTATCTTGAATCTGTTACCCTTTGTGCGCCAAAAAGTACGCTATGAGGTTGAGAATAAGCACCTATATTATACCCTATATTTTATCCCATAGGGACTGTGAGTCCATCGAATATTTAAAAAAGTTTCTTTTTAGGCAATGACTTTTCGTCCCTCGTAAACCACCTTTTGGGAGGATCGTTACTTCCTTCTCTTCTACTTGGAGTGACGTTGTTAAAAACGATATTTCAGTATATTTCGAAACTATGCTTCGATCAGACAGTAATTCATATGGAGTCTTTTCAAAATGTTAAACTTTATTTTTACTTCTTACGACTATTTTATATGAAAGCATTGTTCACAGTTATAAATGATGTGTTATGCTTGGATTGGATTGTTATGCTTTTAGAGACATGTCGTTTGGGCGTAATTTCTCCGAAAGTATTGCGAAAAATATGACTTATGTGGTATGTCTGGATTAGGAAAATAACGAACTATGTGCATGTGTTATCAAAAGTGAAATAATGTTTATTATATCAAAAATAGGCTTGTTCAAAGTTACTCTAATTTGGAAGAATTATTACATTCAATTTTTTATGCGAAAAGTGACATCTAAAAGTATATATCATTCAAATCAGAATTTCAAGAAACGCCCAACTCCGTTGAGCGTCAGAGTAGTATTTTTAGCATTTTTTTTGGAACTCCAAAATTTCGTTAATTTCATTTGTTCCAAAGAGAAAATTCAGAAATAAATCAAAGAAGGTTTTCTTGAGAATGGTGCCAGATGTGAATTCCAGTTTGCGTAGGTATAGTGACCTTACGGGTCCTGCAAATTTCTGGGGTGAGGTAAAGGGTATGCATTGCATTTAGGACAACAACGTGGTATGTCTAACGCTCTCTCTAGCAATTGGCTGCTAGGATCGGTAGTTACTTGCCTTAAATTTAACCAAAAATGCTTTTCGTTTATGCATGCTTTTAGCATTTATTTTAAATTAATCTTTCTTTCATACATGCTAATCTTTTCAGAAAGACTTTATCTAAGTTTCTGCGTAATACAATTTTCGATATAATCATAACAAGCCGAGAAATTAGCCTTCAAAAGTAAGGTAACTTTGACCAATCATATTTTTAATATAATAAACATTATTTCACTTTTGATGACACATATCCATAACTTATTATTTTCCGAAACCAGACATACCACATAAGTCATATTTTTCACAAGACTTTCGGAGATATTACACCTAGACAACATGTCTCCAAAATATTAGAGTACAATAAAGTACGTTTAGGTACTGTATTTTGGTAGGAACTTCACTGAAAATTATTTCATCTTTTTTCTGAACCTCAACATTTTTTGAACGTTCGAACTTTTTTATACATAAAATATCGGTCTCGAGCTTTGAGAAATGCAAGAGCCGAAAGAAAACTACGTTTAAGTACAAAGCTTAATAATAATAGATGTAAAAAAATATATTTCAAAAATCAATTCCAACGGCATCAGCCGGTAACGTTGTACACGAAAATACGAACTCTCTAGAGCCTCGTCTAGTGGCCGCCA
>NC_046658.1:28737152-28738623 GCF_010883055.1 Belonocnema kinseyi
CGGTTCGGCTGTGATTCGTCTAAAATCAAACCAAAGGGCCTATGACAAAGCCACCAAATGCGTCCTCGGGTTGCGGATAGAGGGTCCCTGTACCAAGGGCTTCTGCTGAATATGGTTATAAAAATAAATAGGCAGTCGCGGACAATTGTCCAGGGATGGTCCCGAAGGAATTAACCCCTAAGCGGAGGTGTGAAAACCGTGCCGAAAGCTGAATGGCACCTGGGTGAGGTGTCTAGAACGGTGACTCTGGGATACCGGGCTACCTCTTAGAGTACGCAGGTTTATCCTTGCATGCGGGGCTCTACAAGGATGGGCGAACCCCTCTCCCTAGCTTCTTGTGGGAACAACAATAACAACACCAAATATAGTTGTAGTAAGTGCGGTTCAAAACAACAGAACGCGCAGGGCTCCCGACAATGGGTCGGCCAACAATGCCGACCAATCTAGAGCTGGGAGAGGCAATGAAAATGGATTCAAGGCAATGGATCGGCGGGATCTCGCGACCTTTGGGTGGACGGAGCAACTGAATCACGACTTGCTAGAGTACTACGATGCGAGTGTGGCCCGTGAACGGGGTTACATGGCACAACTGCATGCTCTGTGGTGCGAGAAACACCCGGAGCTTTCGCACTTTTCGCAGCAACGTCTGCGAAACCATGCTGAACTACTCCGTAAAAGGGGCTATGTAAGCAGAACGCCTACTCTACCACAGCTAGAACAAGTCGGCAACAAAGAAAGAGAGGCGACACTAAGACCAACCGTGAGCAGGCATCCAATAGACTGAAGACCGATGCTTTACGAACCGGAGAAACATCAACACTAAGGTTTCTCTCAATCCTAAAGATCTGGCTGAAATGTATGACGAGCTTAGTGGACATTTTCACGGTGAATCCAACCTCTGGGCTATCAATTATTGTGTGTGTAATGCAGCGAGAGCTTTAGCCGATGCGAACCGTAAAACAAAACCAACGGCTGATCATAAGACCAAAAGACGAATGCATAAACTTGCCATAAAGATAGGCTGGGCAAGACAGTACGCGTCCCGCATTCAATGCGTGATTGACTACATCACATCTGGCAGGAATTTTACCGCTAAGGTTCGAAAGTTCGCGCGCGAACTCCGGACCCGTTATCAAACACTTAATACGTCAAAGCTGCTGACCATCAGACAGCATATTGTTGAGAGAATACTTATACTATCTGACGCCAAGAAAAGTCTAGAGCGGAGGGAGAGGTGGGACAGAGAAAATCAACAGTTTCTCTCTCACCCATCTCGACTCTTCCAAGACCCTCCAGTTACTGTCGAACACCCACCCAAGCCAGAGGAGGTCGAAGTATTTGGGAGAGAAGTCTACGAAGTTCAGCATACACTGGACGAAGACTCAGAAAATATAAATAGCTTCAAGGAGTTATGTGTTTCCCTCATAACACCTGATAAAGAATGCCCACCCATCACTACCGAGGAGGTGAA
>NC_046658.1:28738723-28742824 GCF_010883055.1 Belonocnema kinseyi
GTACTCTAATAAATCTTCCAAAGTTTCAGCTCGATATCTTATTTACAAAAAAAGTTCTGAGGTTCAAAAAAACATTCAGTGAACCGAAAAAGTGAGGTCGGTTATATAGGTATTTAGCTGTGTCACATGCCGTTAAGAGCTGTGGGAGATCGGCAGTCAATCAGTTAGTATCAGTGTAGTCCAGTCAATGAAGGATTTGAAAAAAAATTCGTAAAAGTAGAATTTTTGTTCACAGATACGTTGACAATGGCTTTATAAAGATATTGTAAAAAGTCCTCAAACATACGTGCACGGCAAAGTTCCGAATTTCTGGAGAGTGTTAAACAATAACATGTTTTTTTAAATGACTCGAGCACTGTTTATTTTAGGTCGAATATGGTGATGTGAAAAAATGTTCATAATTTTATAGTGCACAAAAAAGGTTCAATCTATTGTGAACTTGTTATCCACGGCTACGCTATGAAATTGGATTAGCTGCACAATTCTTTTATTTCTGAACAAATAAAATAAAATCTCAAATATCCTGGAAAAAACGTCGGAAATATATCAGGCGATTTGTACTGGAGCAAATGCAGGTTCCTGTTAACAAAAAAAACGACTAAGTCATTTGCATGACAAACTATCAGCATAAAATGAGCTCAACTTCAGTGTACAATTTGATATGTTTAAGGGAATGCTTTTGAGATGAAACGTCTTGCAAGTGTTCCTCCATTTTCGTACAATACAGTTTCCAATTTGTAGGTCAGAATAATAATAATAATTAGGGCCTCTTTTAAAGCTTTAAACAAGTAAATTTCAAAATGTAAGCTATGATATCGGAAGCAGCGGTGATTATGAGTCCTAATGGCAGCAATGGGAGCGGGGGCGAGAACGGTTACCTCTTTCGATGATATTGAACCCTTCGAAATTTTTTTGCTCACTTTTCCCGACAATAGACTTAGCCTTCGGGTGGCCGTGACGTCACTGCAATGCAGGTCCTCAATGAGGAAAATTTCAAAAATAAAATTATAAAATAAAATTAATGCAATGCATATTAATGCATCTTTGATTTTATGAAAAATATATTCTGCTTGATAATTTGAATAAGAGTAATTACAAACATATCCTTAAGAAGCTATAAAAACCCATAATTACAAAAATGAATTTTTTATTTTCAAACTGCCATTCAAAATCCAAAAGTACAAGTATTAGACTTGCTACAGGTCTGATGGGTCCGCAAAATTAGTGAATGTCAGGGAAAACATGATAGAGTTCGGGCATTTTCGATAAAGTAAAATTATTTGCATTATTATGATTAAAAATTACAACTACTTAGTTGCAAATTAATCTGTGTTTGTTAAGGATTCAAATTATTTAATTGAAAATCCTTTTAATTTCACTGAATTCAACTATTTTTTGTATAAAATTAAAATCTTTTCTGAATAAAATATCAAGTATCATATTTCTCGTTAAAAAATTATCTTCTTTGGTTAATAATGCCATTACATAGTTAAACGTGAAACTACTTTGTTTAAAATTAATTTATTTGGTTGATGACTGATCATTTTAGCTGATAACCATTTTTTTCAAAATTTAATTACTTTATTGAAAATTAAGATTTCTAGTTGACAATTAATTTTTTTAAATGGAAATTTCTTTTTCAATCAGATAAATGATGAGTTGTTAAAAAAATGGAGGTCTTGAATTTCCTACAAAACAAATAATTTTTTAACGAAAAAGAGTACGCTTCTATCAAAGAATAAGTTAACTTTTGCACAAAAATTGGAATAATTCGAGTCAATTTTTAAATAAAATGATTAATTATTAAAAAATTATAATTATTACATGCATTATTAACTGAAAAGATTAATTCTAAACCAAACATAAAATAGTTAAATTTTCATTTAGTAAAATAAATTTTTAACAAAAAAAAAATATAATAAAGAAATTGTCAGCAATATAGTTTAATTTTCTAGCAAAGAAATTAATTTGTAACCAAAAAGATATATAAAATACAGGAATTTTTAACCAAATATTTAAATTTGTATCTTATGAAGATAAATTCTGAACCACATATTTATGACTTAAATTACCCCTTAAAACAATTAGTTGTCAACCAGAGATCTTAATTTTCAATAAAGTAATTAAATTTAAAAAAACGTTTATCAGCTAAAATGATCAGTCATCAACCAAATAAATTAATTCTAAACAAAATAGTTTCACTTTCAACTATGTGATGGAATTATTAACCAAAGAAGATAATTTTTTAATGAAAAACGTGATATTTTATTCAAAAAGGATTTTAGTTTTATACAAAAAATAGTTGAATTCAGTGAAATTAAAAGGAATATTTAATTAAATAATTTGAATTCTTAACAAACACAGATTAATTTGCAACTAAATAGTTGCAATTTTTAATCATAATAATGCAAATAATTTCACTTTATCGAAAATGCCCGAACTCTATCATGTTTTCCCTAACATTCCCTAATTTTCCGGAACCGTCAGACTTGTAGCAAGTCTAATACTTGTACTTTTGGATTTTGAATGGCAGACAATCGTTCCCGGAGTTATCATGCTCATCGCAAGCAATAATAAAAAACGTGTTTTGCGGGAGCGGCCATATTTTCCCAGTCTACTTCAATATAATGTTGTTATCATTACCAAAAAGAATATTGACATAGTATATTTAACCCCTAAATGAGAATGTAAAAAGATGAAAAGTTTTTAACCTCTACATAGGAAGTAAACTCTATCAAAATTTTCTAGTGCTTAGTGAATAAAGTACAAATTAATCCGAGTTATAGACATTTCAAAATTATGTTATATTTATCGTTAATTGTCTTACTCACTGCGTTTGAATATAAAAAATTCATTTTTGTAATAATGGTTTTTTATAGGTTCTTAAGGATATGTTTGTAATTACTCTTATTCAAATTATCAAGCAGAATATATTTTTCATGAAATAAAAAGATGGCTTAATATACATTGCATTAATTTTATTTTTATTTTTGAAATTTTCCTCATTGAGAACCTGCATTGCAGTGACGTCACGGCTACCCGAAGACCAAGTCTATTGTCGGGAAAAGTGAGCAAAAAGACTTCGAAGGGTTCAATATCATCGAAAGAGGTAACCGTTCTCGTCCCCGCTCCCATTGCTGCCATTAGGACTCATAATCACCGCTGCTTCCGATATCATAGCTTACATTTTGAGATTTACTTGTATAAAGCTTTAAAAGAGGCCCTAAATTTTATTATTCTGACCTACAAATTGGAAAATGTATTGTACAAAAATGGAGGAACACTTGCAAGAAGTTTCATCTCAAAAGCATTCCCTTAAACATATCAAATTGTACACTGAAGTTGAGCTTATTTTATGCTGATAGTTTGTCATGCAAATGAATTAGACGTTTTTTTTGTTACCAGGAACCTGCATTTGCTCCAGTACAAATCGCCTGATATGTTTCCGACGTTTTTTCCAGAACATTTGAGATTTTAATTGTTCAGAAATAAAAGATTTGTGCAGCTAATCCAATTTCATAGCGTAGCCGTTGATAATAAGTCCACAATAGATACAACCTTTTTAGAGCAATATAAAATTATGAACATTTTTTCACATCACCATATTCGACCTAAAATCAACAGTTCTCGAGTAATTTTAAAAAACATGTTATTGTTTAACACTTTTCAGAATTTCGGAACTTTGCCGTACACGTATGTTTGGGGACTTTTTACAATATCTTTATAAAGCCATTGCCAATGTATCTGTAAAAAAAATCTACTTTTACGAATTTTTTTTAGTGATATTTGTTCCCCGTTGACTGGAATAGTGATCCCAGATCTGAAACAAGACGTGGTCCAATACTATCACAGGTCTATGTCCGTGTGAATATAGTAGGAGACGATGTAAATGATTGGGTTGCCCGAGCAATTCATTTCTCCTCTTCTGAATTCGAAAACTCGAAGGTGCACGATTGCTGGTCGGAACACTTCGGCGGTTCTTATGATTTGAATACTTTGCGCGCCTCTTTATATGCGTACATTTTTTGGTTACGTTATTTCAAGTATAAAAATAACTTATATAAACATTAATACTATTATATATATATATATATATATATA
>NC_046658.1:28742924-28745388 GCF_010883055.1 Belonocnema kinseyi
CTAGACACCTCACCCAGGTGCCATTCAGCTTTCGGCACGGTTTTCACACCTCCGCTTGGGGGTTAATTCCTTCGGGACCACCCCTGGACAATTGTCCGCAACATTAATACTATTATATATATTAATGATAATATTATAATTATGTTATATTATAATAGTCTTATTTATATCTTGATCCGCATTTGAAAGAAATTAAAGAAATTAGCGATTCTTGAATTCATCTCGTTTGGATAAAAGCTCAATTATTGGATTGACAAATTAATTATTTTGTTGAAAATGTAACTATTTTGTAAAAAAGTCCTCTTTTCTATCAAAAGTTCCACTACTTTGTTAAAATTTTAATTTTTTGATTTGAAGGTTCATCTCTTTCTTTGAAAATACATGTTTGAACCTGAAAATTAATCTATACCATTTTTGGTTAAAAAATCATGTATTTTGTTAAAAATTCGTCTTTCTATGTAAAAGTGAAATTGTTTTATGGAAAATTTATACTTTTTGGTTAAAGATTAAATTTTTCGGTTGAAATATAAACTGTAAATATTTCTTGGTTGCAAAGTCGTCATGTTGTAAATGCAACTATAGTGTTAAAAATTAAAATCATAATTTTTGGGTGGAAATTTCGATTATTCACCTAAAGTTGAAGTACTTAGTAAAAAAATTAATTTTTTCTTATTGAGGATTCATAATAATACTTGAAAATTCAACTATTTGCCTTCAAATTAATTTCTTTGTTCAAAATTTTACTGTTTTGTAAAAAATGCATCTTTTGGGCGTTAAAAGTCAATAACTTGATATAAAGTTATACTATTTGGTCGACAATTAAAATTTTGGTTAAAAATCATATTTTTGGTTTCAAAATTCAGCTTTTTTGTAGATAATACTCTTTTTGACATTAAATTAAATATTTTCTTTGAACTTACATGTATTTTGTTGGAAATTGACCTTGTTTGGTAGAAATTTAATCTTTTTGGTCGAAAATGTATTATTTTTGGTAAAAATTGCAATTGTTTGGTTGAGATATCAACTGTACATCTTCCTGGGTTTAAAAGTCGATTATTTCACTAAGAGTTGAACTACTTTTTAAAAAATAGGGTTTTTTTCAACAAAGTTTTTTAATTATGGTTGAAAATTTAAATATTTGGTTGAAAGTTTAACTCTTTGATTAAACCCTCATATTTTTCGCTTAAAAAATTCAACTTTTTGTATATAATTCGTCTTTTTGACTTTAAAATTTTTGGTTGAAACTTTACCCTGTATATTGTAATTGTTAAAACACCAATTATTTGATAGAAAATTAATTTATTTTGTTAAAAAATAAACTTTTGGGTTGGAAATTGATATTTGTTTTTAATTTTTAAAATCTTTTCAAATACTCACTTAATTTTTTTTTTAATCTGCGAAAATCTACATCGTGTTTTAAACTATTTGAAATAATTTCAAGTTTTAAATTAATTTTGAATCTTTTTTTAAATTAAAATTGTAGCGTTCAAACTTAAAATTTAACTCATTACAATTTTAACAATTCAAGGCTTTCTATTTCGAACCATTCTATTCAAATGTGTATATTGTTTAATAGTTGTTTATAATGGATTGTTTTAAATGAACGATCAAATATTGCTAATGATTAACGAAATTTTCTGTTTTAAATTTAAAAATTTCAAATTGAATGGGTTAAAAATAAAATTTTTTAGACTGAAATAATATTTGAAGTCATAATTGAAAATAATTTTATAAGCTATTATCTATTAATTCTTTAGTTTTGAACAGATTCATAATCTACTTGGAAAATTAATTATTTTTCAATTTTTAATACCTTAAATTAAATTTAAAACATTTTATTTTAAAATTCTTTCAATTTAAAAAAATTATAATCGAAAGTAAAGAAATTAATTTTCTATCAAAGCATTGGTTTTTAACTAATACAATGTACAGGATAAAGTTTCAAACAAAAATGGAATAGGAACAAAAATGTTCAATATCCAGATAAAAACTGTGATAAAAAATTGAATTTAACAAGAAAAAAAAACGAATTTTCAACATAATTGTTAAATTGTTAACCAATCAGATGAATTTTCGATCAACAAAATTAATGATCTACAAAAAAAGACAAATTTTAAACAAAATACATGAATTTCCAACGAAATTATTTAATTCTAATGTCACAAAGACGAATTATCTACAAAAAGTTCTATTTTTGAAGCGAAAAATATGAGTTTTCAACCAAAGAGATGAACTTTCAACCAAATATCTGAATTTTCAACCATAATTAAAAAATCTTGTTGAAAAAAACCCTATTTTTACTAAGTACTTCAGCTTTAAGGGAATAATCGAATTTTCCACTTAAAAATTATGATATTAATTTTCAATAATATAGTTGCATTTACAACAAAACGACTTTGCAACCAAAAAATATTAACAGTTTATATGTCAACCGAAAAATTTAATTTTTAACCAAAAAGTATAA
>NC_046658.1:28745488-28751049 GCF_010883055.1 Belonocnema kinseyi
ATACCTGGGCGTGCCACAGAGCCGCATTCAGGATGTGACATCTATAAAGGATACTCTCCGAAGCAGATACAAACGTCTCGTCCGACAGATTTGGTCTTCCGATCTGTCAGCGAGGAACAAAGTATCTGCAACGAACATGTTTGCCGTCCCGGTACTACTCTATTCATTTGGAGTAGTTCCATGGACGAAGAACGAGCTCCGATCTCTTGATATCGGGACAGGAAAGGTTATGCACATAAACAAAAGCATGCATCTTAAGTCTTCCGTTCCTTGACTGTACATCTCACGCCGTCAAGAGGGTCGCGGAACATTGAGTCTTGAATGTCTTCATAACAGGATTATTCTGGGTACAGCACATAGAGTTGCAAATGGAAGAGACCCTCTTCTTAAAATGGCCAGGAATCACGAAGAAGTGGGCAAAGGAGCGTTTCTGTACAAAGCAGCGGAGGAGGCTGCTGAAACACTCGGACTTGACTTCAGTATTAGGGGTTAGCAAAATGCATCAAATCTTATCTGTCTCGAGTACTCACTCCTGAAATTTCAGTTTAAGAAAGCACAAGAGAAAAACTTTCGTGAACAGCTCCTCGATAAGAGGATGCAGGGTTACAGACTGTACAGACTATACAGACTTTACAGACTGTAACCACCTATTTCATGGTTGTGAGACGTGGTTGTGGCTGAAATTTTACCGCGATTTCGCTGGAAGCGGGTGCAATTTTTCAGATTAGCACCCGCTCTCGGCGAAATCCTGCGGTTGTCCTTATGACAAATTTTTAATTATATATGAATATATATAAGAGTATTATTATTTATATAATTTATATTTTCTACTTGAAATAACGTAACCTCAAAATATATGCATATAAAGAGGCGCGCGAAGTATTCAAATTATGAGAATCGCCAGCATGGAAATCTGGAAATATTAAAATTCCAATCCCTTCATTTTATTTAAAAGCAGATGGAGATATAAATAGAACCGTCGAAGCGTTCCGACCGGCAATCGTGCACCTTTGAGTTTTCAAATTCAGAAGAGAAGAAATGGGTTGCGCGCGCAACCCAGTCAGTTACATCGTCTTCTACTATATTCACACGGACATAGACCTGAGATAGTATTGGACCACGTGAAACATAGTAGAAGACGATGTACATGACTGGGTAGCGCACGCAACCCATTTCTCCTCTTCTGAATTTGAAAACTCGAAGGTGCACGATTGCTGGTCGGAACACTTCGGCGGTTCTATTTATATCTTTATCTGCTAACTGCTTTGAAATAAAATCAAGAGTTTGGGATTTTAATATTTCCAGATTTCGATGCTAGCGATTCTCATGATTTGAATACTTCGCGCGCCTCTCTATATGCGTATATTTTGAGGTTACGTTATATCAAGTATAAAATATAAATGATATAAATATCTATACTATTACACACACACACACACACACACTTTTCTATCAAAAGTTCAAATAATTTGTTAAAATCTTTTGTTTTTTTTCTTTGAAGGTTCATCTCTTTCGTTGAAAATACATTTTTGAAATTGAAAATTAAACAAATTTAACTATTTGTTTGAAAGTTCAACTCTTTGATTAAAAACTCATATTTTTCGACTAAAAAATTTAACTTTTTGTAAATAATTAGTCTTTCTGACTTTAAAATTAAATAATTTCGTTGAAAATTCATGTATTTTGTTTAAAGTTGATCTGTTTTTTGATCATTAATTTTCTTGCTCAAAAATTCATCTTATTGGTTGACAATTCAACAACTTTGTTGAAAATTCATTTTTCCTGTTAAAAATTATTTATCTTTATCTGAAAATGTAACTATTATATGATTGATTAAAAATTAATTGTATATATTGGTTAAGTTGAAAAATATTTTTTTCATAAAAAACATTAATCTTCTTGGTCGAAAAATCACATTTTCACTTGAAAATTTAACAATTTTGTTGAAAATTCCGTTTTTTTTTTGTTCAATTCAATTTTTTATAACAGTTTTTATCTGGAATTTGAACTATTCTATTTTTGGTTGAAATCTTATCCTGTACATTGTGTTAGTTAAAACACGAATTATTTTATAGAAAATTAATTTATTTGTTTTTGATTATCACTTTTTTTTAATTGAAAGAATTTTTGAGCAAAGTTTTTCAAATGAAATTTAAGGTATTAAAAATGGAAGAATAAATGATTTTACAAGATGATTCTGAATCCGTTGAAAATTAAAGAATTAATAGATATTAGGTTTTAAAATTATTTTCAATGATGACTTCAAATATTATTTCAGTCTAAAAGAAATTTATTTTTAACCCATTCAATTTGAAATTTTTTAATTAAAACAAAAAAATTCGTTGATTATTATCAATATTTCACCGTTCATTTAAAACAATCCATTATAAACAAGTATTAAAAACTATAAAAATTTGAACGGAATGATTCAAAATAGAAAGCCTTGAATTGTTAAAATTGTAAAGAGGTAAATTTTAACTTTAAACGCTACAATTTTAATTTAAAAAAAGATTCAAAATTAATTTAAAACTTGAAATTATTTCAAATAATTTGCAAGAGCATGTAGATTTTTGCAGATTTAAAAAAAATTAAGCTTTTTGAGAATTGTGAAATATCTAAAGAGAATAACAAAAATGGTTGTGATTGCTAAGAAAATTGAAAATAATTTATTATTTTGGAAAATTAATTTTAAGTGAGTATTTGAAAAGATTTTAAAAATTAAAAATTTCAACTGAACAATTGCATTTTTGACCAAAAATGATACATTTTCAACCAAAAGCATTAAATTTCTACCAAACAAGGTCAATTTCTAACAAAATACATGAACTTTCAACGAAATTATTTAATTTCAAAGTCAAAAAGAGTATTATCTACAAAAAAGCTGAATTTTTAACCCAAAAATATGATTTTCCAACCAAAATTTTAGTTTTCGACCAAATAGTTTAACTTTCTATCAAATAGTTACCTATCTATAAATATTTATAATATTATGTATATTATATTTTAATATTATATAGATATAATATTATATATAAATATATAATATTACACCTAACAGGTGTAATTAAGATGTTTTAAATTCTAATTTTATAGTAATAATAGTCAATTCCCAAAGAGTTATATATTTTTATAAAGATTTTTCCTTATATTTTACAAACTAAATAATTACTACATCTATTTAAGAAAACGACAAGGCGGGTTGTCAAGAAATTATCCACATATTTTTTTAAAGTTTTTCTTTTAAGTTATTGATATAAATATTTATGGATAGGTAACGCGGATAGATTTATAATACAAATATTTACGATTTTGTTTTTAGTTTAAACAATATCACACACTAAAGAAAAACTTCGACAATTGTCGATTATTTTACTAAGAGTTGAACTACTTTGCAACAAAAAATACGCTTTTTTTAACAACGTTTTAAAATTATGGTAGAAAATTTAACTATTTGGTTAAAAGTTTAACTCTTTGATTGAAAACTCATATTTTTCGCTTAAAAAAATCAACTTTTTGTAGTTAATTCGTCTTTTTGACTTCAAAATTAAATAATTTCGTTGAGAATTCATGTATTTTGTTTGAAATTTGCTTTTTTTTGGTAGATCATTAATTTTCTTGGTCAAAAATTCATCTTATTAATTTACAGTTCAACAACTTTGTTGAAAAATCATTTTTCCTGTTAAAAATTATTTTTCCTAATCTGAAAATGTAACTATTCTAGGATTGATTAAAAATTAATCGCTTTTATGTGGAAATTGTATTATTCCATTTTTGGTTGAAAATTTATCCTGTACATTGTATTAGTTAAAACACCAAATGTTTAATAGAAAATTAATTTATTTTGTTAAAAAGTAAACTTTTGGGTTGAAAATTGATATATTTTGCTAATTACATTTTTTCCTAACACTAAAAAACTGCAAAATGTAAAAAATTGCCTTAAAATCGTCCTGATTCTTTTTTTTTAATTTTCTAAAATCTTTTCAAATATTCACTTAAAATTAATTTTTCATAATAAAAAATCATTTTCAATTTTCTTAGCAATCACAACCATTTTTGTTATTCTTTTGAAATATTTCACAATTCTCAAAAAGCTTAATATTTTTTAATCAGCAAAAATCTACATCGACTTTTAAACTATTTGAAATAATTTCAAGTTTTAAATTAATTTTGAATCTTTTTTAAAATTAAAATTGTATCGTTCAAAGTTAAAATTTACCTGATTACAATTTTAACAATTCAAGGCTTTCTATTTTGAACCATTCTGTTCAAATTTTTATAGTTTCTAATGATTGTATATAATGGATTGTTTTAAATGAATGGTCAAATATTGCTAATAATTAATGAAATTTTTTTTTTAATTAAAAAATTTCAAATTGAATGGGTTAAAAGTAAAATTTTTTAGACTAAAATAATATTTGAAGTCATCATTGAAAATAATTTAAAAAACTAATATCTATTAATTTTTTGATTTTCAACGGATTCAGAATCATGTTGTAAAATCAATTATTTTTCCATTTTTAATGGATTAAATTCAATTTCGAAAATTTTATTTAAAAATTCTATCAATTAAAAAAATCATAATCGAAAACAAATAAATTAATTTTCTATCAAACACTTCGTGTTTTAACTAATACAATGTACAGGATGAAATTTCAACCAAAAATAGAATAGTTTAAAATTTCAGATGAAAACTGTTATAAAAAATTGAATTGAACAAGAAAAAAAACGAATTTTCAACAAAATTGTTAAATTTCCAAGGGAAAATGTGAATTTTCGACCAAGAAGATTAACGTTTTTTATAAAAAAAAGAGTTTTCAACTTAACCAATATATACGATTAATTTTTAATCAATCATATAATAGTTACATTTTCAGATAAAGATAAATAACTTTTAACAGGAAAAATGAATTTTCAACAAACTTGTTAAATTGTCAACCTATAAGATGTATTTTCGACCAAGAAAATGAATGATCTACAAAACAGACAAATTTTAAACAAAATACATGAATTTTTGACGAAATTATTTAATTTTAAAGTCAAAAAGACCAATTTTCTACAAAAAGTTAATTTTTTTAAGCGAAAAATATGAGTTTTCAATCAAAGAGTTGAAATTTTAACCAAATAGTTAAATTTGTAAAATTTTCAGTTTCAAAAATGTATTTTCAACGGAACAGATGAACTTTCAAAGAAAAAAAAACACATTTTAACAAAGTAGTTGAACTTCTGGTAATAAAGAGAACTTTTTTTACAAAATAGTTACACTGTCAACAAAATAATTTATTTTTCAACAAAATAATGGAGTTTTTATCGAAACGAGATGAACTCCAAAATCGCCAATTTCTTTAATTTCTTTCAAATGCGGATCAAGTTATAAACAAGACTATTATAATGTAACATAATTATAATAGTATCATCGATAATGTGTGTGTGTGCGCACACGCGCGTGTGTGTGTATATATAATAGTATAGATATTTATATCATTTATATTTTATACTTGAAATAACGTAACCTCAAAATATACGCATATAAAGAGGCGCGCGAAGTATTCAAATCATGAGAA
>NC_046658.1:28751149-28754288 GCF_010883055.1 Belonocnema kinseyi
ATACTTGAAATAACGTAACCTCAAAATATACGCATATAAAGAGGCGCGCGAAGTATTCAAATCATGAGAATCGCCAGCATCGAAATCTGGAAATATTAAAATTCCAATCTCTTGATTTTATTTCAAAGCAGTTAACAGATAAAGATATAAATAGAACCGCCGAAGTGTTACGACCGGCAATCGTACACCTTCGAGTTTTGAAATCTGGGATCACTGGATCACTGGTAGTGCGTGGCGCGTTCTTCGTGCTATTTCATATAGCTCGTTTCGCCTAGGATCGCGGTTAACAGCTACCGGGCTGTCGACCGAACGATCTAGGATTAGGGCTCTTACGAGCCAGTTCTTCGCGCTTTTCCTCTTCGGGTACGTTCCGCGACACCTTTCGGGGTCCATACCTTCGTGCGGCACTTTGCACAGTTAGAAAAGAGCTACTTCTACAAAAAGTTGTGTTACTTATTTATAATATATTTTACCATTTACAACAAAAATAAGAAATTCAATTTTCATTAAGAAAAAATAGTTTAACCCACATAAAACTAGTTTTCTACCAAGTTCTCGAATTTTGAAGTTGAAAGGAAGAATTTCGTACAAAAGCTGAATTTTTATCCAAAAAATAAACAGTTTAACCAAAAATCTTAATATTTTAATAATATTATTTATCCATGAAGATGAATTTTCTACCAAGATAAATGAACTTTCAACAAAATACATAATTTTTCAACAATCAATTTAAGATCACTTTTTAAATAAATGTGGAATAATTTTAATTAAAAAAAAAAGAATTTCCCGCAAAACGCCCGGTAACAAGCGTTGAATACAGAAAAATTAAGAATTTATTTTCCTATGAACATGCGATTTTTCCTCCGTCTAAAAATCTCCCAAAGGGAACAGAAAAAGTGCAAATCCTATTCCTCTCAATCGACTTAGTAAAATTTAACGAAAGCATTTATTTATCCTATTTTTCATTATTAAATCTTTTTATATCTTATAAATTCGAAAAATATTCAAATTTATATTTATTTATATTTTAATAATTTAATTAAACGTCTTCAAAAATGCAACAAAGAAATCTATGCAAATGTGTGAATTTAAATTATTTTAACTCTAGAGAGGCAGAGTTGAATTGGTGATAATTAAAATTTCAGAATTTATATTCCGCATTAAGGAATTAAAACAACTTATTACATATATTTTGTGAACTTATTAGAAGGAATTAAATAAAATCGAAGTATGACCACTTCTGAGGAATAAAAAATATCTCTGTGAGGTGCGGTATCGGTACAATTAGATGGAATTAAATATATTGAAAACACGTTCTCTTTGAGAGAATAGAAAACTGTGTGGCGGGCGCTATGCAAATAGAAGTGAATAAGTTTAGGAGTTATCTTATTATTATGATGGCATTTTAGACAGATGGAAAAATCGCGCATTCAAAATAATAGAATAATCTTCACTTTTGCGCTGAAATCTGAAAATATTCATTTTTCTCTATTCTACGATTATTACCGGGCAGTTAAATCCTCAACTAAAATTATGAATTTTTAATTTAAAAAAAAATTATAAAGTTGTTTAACTTAGACCAAATACTTGGATTTTTAACCAAAAAGATTAATTTTATACTAAAAAAGAAGAAATTGCCAACGAAATAGTTGGTTTTTTAGACTATAAAAGATTACTTTCTATCCAAAAATTACATTGTTCAATTTTCATTATAAAAAATAATAATTTTCAATTTAAAAAGCGAATTTATTATAAAAAAGTTAATGTAAATTAATATGTTATTAGTAACAAAATTGTTAACATAATATTTTTATTGACACTCACAAATATTGTATTTTAGCTTTAAGTGGGGAAAGGGGAAACAAATGTAAAAGTCTGAAAAGACATACACGAAGAATGAATAAATAAATAAATAAAATTATAGAAAAGTTAAATTATTTACTAAATAGTTGAGGTTTTAACCCAAAAATATGAATTTTCAATAACAAAGCTAAATTTTTTAACTAAAAATTCAATTTCTACCAAATTTTTATCCCAAATGTATAATTTATTCTAAAATATAATAAATTCTCATGATTAACAAGCGCAAAAAACTGTTTAAACAAAAAATGATTATTTAAATAACTTAAAATTAGTGAAAAAGTACTAGGAAACTTTTCACTCATCGAATGAAAATAGTTTATGTTGGGAAAGTTCCAAACAACACCGTGTTTAGTATGAACTTGATTTAAAACTGCTATTTGTAATTTTTAAGAGCATTTCACGAGCACAATACAAGAGATTCAAAAGCAAAAAAAAAAATAAAAGATAACTTAAAGCTTCATTTTCATACTCCTAATGGGCGGGGCAGTTTTAGCTCAATTCAGGACCACCGAAAATTGCCTACTTAACCGCTGGGCTCAATTCCGGACGAGAAAGGCAAGGGTGGTTGACCGCTGGCTCAACTCGGGTGAGCCCTTGACACAACCTCAATATCGTTGAAATTAATATTTATTTTATAATATTTATCTTTGTATTGCTCGGAGGGTAGCAGTGCTTTGTGGAACATTCGTCTTTTTATGTTCAGAATTCAACTATTTGGTCGACTATTAACTTTTTCTGCTGAAATTTCATATTTACGGTTTGAAAATTCAACTGCTTTGCAGAAAAATCGTCTTTTTGGTTGAGAATAATATAAATAAAGGTCAGGGTAAATGAAAAATTGGCCAGCGAAAAGTTAGGATATTTTGACATTCGCATTATGTAGCAACCCTGTTTTTGAAATGCATATTATCAAGCAACCCTGTTTTTGAAATAACATACTTCAAATTAAACTGTATTATTATTGGGGAAATTACAGGTTAAAGGGGATAAGGAATGGAATAATGTACTGATTTTCTGAACAAGCCTTCTTGTTACCTTAACTAAAGACGGTATTTTATCACAATTCAGGGTGGCCACTGGACCGGGAAACCTGGAAAATCTGGAAATGACCGGGGATTTTACAACATGGAGAAAAACTGGGAAGTGGCAGTTAATTTTTCTTTTTGCCGTGAATTTTGCCAAAGGGGGAGGGTCGGTAAGGCCGGTTTTTGGCCTAATTTATTTTTGGACCAAAAAATCTGAAAAAATCATGGTAGTATCTTATAAGTATCCCGAG
>NC_046658.1:28754388-28763136 GCF_010883055.1 Belonocnema kinseyi
GACAGAGGTCAATGGATGGCAGATTCGTAATCAACGACCGCGAAAACCTATAACATATTTTTTTTATTTTTTCAGCGTTTTTTATTGATTTGACTTTCAAATGACCTTGAACCTGACGCGATAAAGGTCAGCGGACACCAGGTTCATAATCAGCGACGCCAAAAACCTATAACATATTTTTTTTTAATTTTTTTACAGTTTTTTCTCGATTTGACCTTCAAATGACCTTGAACCTGAAGAGATAGAGTTCAACGGATGCCAGATTGGTAATTAGCGACTCCAAACACCTATAACGTATTTTTTTGAATTTTTTTACCGTTTTCTCTCGATTTGACCTTCCAATGACCTTGATCCTGACGCGATAAAAGTCAAAGGACGCCAGATTTGTATTCGGCGACCCCGAAAATCATAGTAAACCCAAGCTAACCTCAGAATACATGTTTAAGAGTGTCAAATATCTCGAAAATAGAGTTGGTGGGTAGTGGTGTTTCCTATATTTGAAGGGGGTGGGGGTGGCTGGGGGTGGAGGGTAGTCCGTTTAGCGTGCAATCGACTCGGGATACTTATAAGATACTACCCTGATTTTTTCAGATTTTTTGGTCCAAAAATAAATCAGGCCAAAAACCGGCCTTACCGACCCTCCCCCTTTTTTACAATAAAAGATCCTTCCAAATTGGATTTTAAACGTTCTTTTAATGTTTGAATTGTGATCTTTTTAATTATGATATCATTCAGTTTGAAATATATAATACGAAAATATTTCACTTTGAAGATTTTGAAATTTTAGATTTTTAAGAATTTAATCATTTATTTCACAAGACGATTCGGAATCATTTAAAAATTTTAGAATGTACAGGTTTTAACGTTAAAAATTACACTGTTTCAATCAGAAAGTCTTAGTTAAGCAAATGTAAACGCCTGATTGCAGCTTTATAAACTATTTTCAATTTTAAATTAAAATTAAATTAAAATTACTTAATATTTAGAAATATCTGAGTGTTCGTTATAATTAGCAATTATAAATTAAATATTCAAAACTAAACAAACACTGTGTTCTCAGAAAAAATTCGAATAATTTGAAGAAATATTTAGGAGCTTTGAACAAATTCAAACTTAATCTAAAATTTGAAATTATTTCAAATACTTGAAACGAAGTGTCTTCGCGTACAGACAACGTCCGGCTATTGGTACAAAAAATTAGTACAAAAAGTTTAGAAGCATTTTAAGAATTTTCAAATGCTTCAGAAGAATAAACAAGACTTTATAGAAAAATTGAAAATGATTTTTTTATTTCGAAAAATTAATTTTGAAAGAATATTGAAAAATTTAGCAAATTTTAATAAATAAAAATTTAAAAAAATAGGTTATTCCGATCTAGTACTGGAGATTTTCGAAAAGTAACAAAATTATTAATTGGAACAGGAACTTTTTCCAATGAATTTTAATTTTGAGTTGAAGCAGGGAATTTTCAAATTTTAACAAAATCTGAGTTGAAACTGGAATTTATTCAGGAGAATAACAATTCAAACAGAATATAATTCTGAGTTAAAACGAGGTATTTTCGAACAAAATGTAAACGATGAATTGGAACAGAGAATTTTACTAAAAAATTATTATTATTATATTAAAATTATTGATTTGAGCACGAATTTTTTCAAACGAATATTATTTCTAAGTTGAAGTGAAGAATTTTCTTAAAGAATTAAAATTCAGGATTTGAACTGAAAAAGTTGAATTTTTAATCAATTCGGAGCTAGATTTTATCCAAGAGAATAACAATTCCTAATGGAAAATTGAATTCTTCAAACAAAATTCTTATCCTCTGGCCAAACGCGGTATTTTCGATAAAATTCAAATTATGAATTGGAGTAGGGAATTTCACAAAAAATTGTAATTATTACAATTAGTTAAAATCTAGAATTTTGGAAAAGTATAAAAATTCTGGATTTGAACATGGATGTTTTAGAAAAGAACTAACATTTCGGATATAAACGGGGAATTTTCAATTGTAACTACTTACGAGCTGGAATTATAATTTTAAATTGCTTAAAATTGTATAATTTTCAACATTTGTAAATCCATTGATTGATCCTTCAGTTTCAAACATTAAAAATGATAACGTGGATGTATATTTTTGGAACTGAATCTGAATCTTTAAACTCTACAATTTATAAATAACAAATTTTAACTAAAATTTTCAAACTTTAAAATTCAAGAGTTCCACTTTGAGTGCTTTCATTTGCAGTTCAGTTTCTATTACTTCGAATGGAATAACTTTAAGAAGGAGTCGCAATCGATGTTAATCGTATTATTGGGACAAGTTGGAGGGACTGAAAAATACGAAGTCTGTGAAGCTCTGAAGGCAAAGAGAATCACAAAACCATTGATCGCCTGCCGCATTGGAACCTGTGCTAGTATGTTGAAGTCCGATGTTCAATTTAGACACGCTGGATCGTTCGCGAAGAGCAATGTGGAGACTACCCATTGCTAAAAACACCGCTGGCAAAGAAGCCAGCGGTCATGTACCTGAAAGTTTCGATAATCTGAGAGACCTTATTTACAGCGTTTATTAGGAACTCGTCAAAGTCAGCACTATCTTTTCTGAACCGGAAGTCCCTCCTCTAACCGGACCACTGGATTACAGCTGAGCTAGGGTAAGATTGATTGTTGTATTATTCTAAAGGCCTCAGATTCACTTAACTCTTGACAAAATTTCACACTTTTTTTTTTTAAAGGTACACTATTTGAATATTTACTATTTGGAAAAATGTCACACAAAATACACTATTTTCTCATAATTAACCGCTAATTTTAAATAAAAAACGATGAATTTTTATGTAAAAAACACCAGTTTTCAACCAAGAAGATTAATTTTTCTACAAAAAGGATCAATTCTTAATGAAATACAAAATGTTAATCAAATAGTAAAATTTTCAAACAAAATGATTAATTTTATACCAGAAAAGATGAATTTTCCAAAAAATGCATACTTTTTAAACATTTAAACCATATATGTACAGGGTGACCGCTGGACCTATAAATGACAGTGAATTTATTTTTTTACTTGGAATTTTACAAATAATTATAAGAAAAATCTATTCAAGTTCGATTTCCGAAGTTTTTTAAATTATTAGTTGAATTGTTATATTTTTCAATTATGACATTCAGTTTACAATAGATAATTCGAAAATCTTCTACCTCCAATTTTTGAGAAAAACCCGTTGTTAGTTTATCAAATTTAAATGTAAATATTTTTAAAAGAAAACAATAATTGATTTGTCAAAATGATTCTAAATCCGTGTAAAATTAGAAATTTCCAGATTTTAACGTTAAAAATTAAACCTATTCATTTCGAAAGTCATAGTCAATAAAAAAATGGAAACATTCTATTGAAATTTTACAAACTAATTTTAACTTAAACATAACTTCATAATAATTTATTTGTAATTAAAGGCTTCTACTAAATTAAAAATATTGTTTCAGTGTAGAATATTTAATTTTCAATCCATTCAATTTAAAATTTTTTAATTAAGAACAAAAAATAATTATTTAATATTTAGCAATATTTAAGTATTTATTTATGACGAATGAATTAAAACCAAGTATTGAAAATTAAACAATTTGAAACTGAACTGTTTGAGAAAGAAAGCCTTGAATCGTTCAGATTTCGAAGAGTTTAATGTTTTACACGTTTCAATTTTGATTGTTATTTTTTTTTAATGTTTAATTTTTAAGTGAAATTGTTGACTTTTGGTTCTTACATAGCAATTGAACACTTATTATTAGTAGAAAAAAAGTAATTTAAAGAAGTATTCAGAAGTTTTGCAGAGATTCAAATTTAATTAAAAACTTGAAATAATTTCACATAATTTAAACGAAGTTTGTACCGACAAGATCCTGCTTTTCGTACCAATTTCGGTGCAAAAAGCCACATCATAATTTAAAACGAACTGTTTATTTTTGCAGATTTATAAAAAAAATTAGAAACTTTTTAAGAATTTTGATTAGCTTAAAAAGAATAAAAACATTTTCATAAGATTCCTAGAAAAATTCAAAACAATTTTTTATTTCAGAATGTTAATTTAAAAAAATTTCCAACATTTTGTAAAATAAATCTCGAAGATTTTAAGAAATTTCTTTTTCAATTTGCGGTGGCTTCTTTAAATTACAGTAAAAAATCTTTTCATTTCAAAAGATATTTAGAAATCCTAAACAAATTTCAAAAATAATTATAACGTTGAATAAATTTAAAACAACTGATAGATTTGTCAATATTTTGAAATACAATTTTGAAGCTTTTCAAGGATATTTTTAGTTGAAAAGAATTAAATTTTTCAATTTCTAACGTTTCTAACTAAAAATTGTTCAAAATAATACAATTTTGAAAATTTTACAGTTCATTGATTCTTTATTTCAGAATAAGAATATTTAAAATTATAAAGTGGATTTATAGTTTTAGAATTAAATCTGAATCTTTTAACTCATTTATTTTCGAAATGTAAAAATTCTTTCAGTTTATCTGAATGTTCAATTGAAAGTTGTCAGTAACTTTTATTTTTTACGTATACATGATTGAGCAATGAAATACAACATTTTTTAATAAAAAACTTTTAAACATTAATTTCAAAAGTTTAAAATCCAAGAGTTCCATTTTGAGTGCTTTAATTTGTAGATTATTTTTTATTACTGAAAACGAAAAAAGTTTAGCTTAAGAGTTTGAATTTTTCGTTTTATTGAGCGTGAGCAATGTTCGCGAACCGAAAAAAACCCGGGAAGTCGCCCGGGAATTTTTTTCCAGTTGAAGATTCGTAATTTTAGTTGAAAATGCAGCTGCTTGGTTGAAAATTAATTCATACAGTGCAAATTCAGCTGTCATATTTTTAGTTGAAAATTTGATCTTTGGTAGTTCAAAATTCCACGATTTGACTGATAATTTGTCTTTATTTATTAAAAACTCGACTATTTCATTAGAAATTCACGGATTTGATTGAAAAATCGATATTTTTGTAGAAAATCATCTTTTTCTTTGAAAGTTCATCTCTTTGTTAAAAAATTCTTCTTTTCGTTTATAAATTAAGTATTTGGTCCAAATATTTATCATTTCAGTGAAAAAAAACATCTTTCAGATTGGAAATGAAATCACATGGTTGAAAATTAAGCTCTTTTGTTAGAAATTATTTTTATTTGTTTAGGATTTATAATTTTAATTTAAAATTAATTTATTTTGTTGAAAAATCGCTATTTAATTGAAAACTTATTTCTTCTTGGATTGGAAAGAAATTTTTTTGCCGAAACTTTAACTATATTGTTGAAAATTATTTTCTTTTTTGATTAAATTTTTGTTTGAACTGAGAAGGTAACTATTATTCTAGTTGAATATTCTATTATTTTAATTAAAAATTCATCTCTTTGCTTGAACATTTATTTTTTGGCTACAAATCTAATTTTTCAATTTTTCGTTGACAATTTATCGTTTTTAGTAAAGATCAAATATGTTGTTGAAAATTCAACTATTTAAGTTGCAGATTGATTGTTTTAGCTGAAAACTCATTTTTATGGTTTAAAATTCAGCTATTCCAGTTTAAGATTCATAATTTTAGTTGAAAATTAATTAATTTAGCCATTTTTTTCTGTGTTGTTTTGTTACTTATCGACATTAAGGATCGAAAATATAGCCTTTTAAGAATGTGACTTACTTGAAGAGATAGAATAGTTCTATCTCTTCCTATACCTCAACTTCTATCTTTTTCGATCTTTCTGCTTCCAGAAGGGCCCTTCGAAAAACTGTCTCCATCTGCCCTTGCCTGTAACTCCTTACTTCTCCACACTGATAATTCCCTATAATTTTACAGCAAGTAGGTCTGGTAGTATCGGAGCGATTCATTTTATCGGGAATGCAACCGCCCTGAAATGGTTGAAATTCAATATTTATTTATGACGAATGAATTAAAACCAAGTATTGAAAATTGAACAATTTCAAACTGAACTGTTTGAGAAAGAAAGCCTTGAATCGTTCAAATTTCAAAGAGTTTTAAATTTTACATGTTTCAATTTTGATTGTTATTTTTTTTAATGTTAAATTTTTAAGTCAAATTGTTGATTTTTGGTGCTTAAATAGCAATTGAACACTTATTATTAGTAAAAAAAAGAGTAATTTAAAGAGGTATTCAGAAGTTTTGAAGAGATTCAAAGTTAATTAAAAACTTGAAATAATTTCATATAATTTAAACAAAGTTTGTACCGACAAGATTCTGCTATTCGTACCAATTTCCGTGCAAATAGCCACATCATAATTTAAAACGAATTGTAAATTTTTGTAGATTTATAAAAAAAATTAGAAACTTTTTAAGAATTGTGATTGGCTCAAAAAGAATAAAAACATTTTCATAAGATTCCTAGAAAAATTCAAAACAAATTTTTATTTCAGAATGTTATTTTAGAAAATTATTAAAAATGATTTTAAAAGATCTTCAAAATTTTTTAAAATAAATCTGGAAGATTCTAAGAATTTTTTTTTCAATTTGCGGTGGCTTCTTTCAATTACAGAAAAAACTCTTTTCATTTCAAAAGATATTTATAAATCCTAAAAAAATATCAAAAATAATTATAACGTTGAATAAATTTAAAACAACTGATAGATTTGTCAATATTTTTAAATAAAATTTTGAAGCTTTTCAAGGATATTTTTAGTTGAAAAGAATTTAATTTTTCAATTTCTAACGTTTCTAGTTAAAAATTGTTCAAAATAATACAATTTTGAAAATTTTAAAGTTCATTGATTCTTTATTCTAGAATAAAAATATTTAAAATTATAAAAATGATTTACAGTTTTAGAATTAAATCTGAATCTTTTAACTCATTCATTTTTGAAATGTAAAAATTCTTTCAGTTTATCTGAATGTTCAATTGAAATGTGTTTAGTACCTTTCATTTTTTTACGTATACATTATTGCGCAATGAAATACAACATTTTTGAATAAAAAAACTTTTAATCATTAATTTCAAAAGTTTAAAATCCTCACTTGAAGAGATAAAATAGTTCTATCTCTTCCTATATCTCAACTTCTATCTTTTTCGATCTTTCTGCTCCCAGAAGGGCTCTTCGAAAAACTGTCTCGATCTGCCCTTGCCTGTAACTCTTTAATTCTCAACACTAATAATTCCCTATAATTTTACAGCAAGTAGGTCTGGTAGTATCGGAGCGATTCATTTTGTCGGGAATGCAACCGCCCTAACATGTTTGAAATTCAATAGCACAGCTGGCCGTTATGTGGCATAATGTAATTTTCCATTTTCACGAGAGACACCTTGCTGAGATTACGCAACTACTAATATAATATAAACGGGATATTCCTGGCGAATACAACAAAAAGTCGCCCTCTCATTGTTCAGCCGAAGATACGTACCCTAATCAATATGCAGGATCGAAAAAATGCAACGAAAATCCTTGGAACCCACTTGGTTCTGCTTTCCTAATATAGGACTTACCTTTCCGGATATCTGCACGCAGGTAAATCCACGAAAACTCGAAGAATTATATGTATAATCAGGGTGGCCACCCAACCGGAATTCACGTGCGAATGAAAGTGGATTTTGAAGTTATTAATTTTGGACTTAAGGTTCAAATAATTTAATTTTTTAAATTTTCAGCTAAAAATATGCCAGCTGAATTTTCACTTTATAAATTAATTTTCAAACAAGCAGCTGCATTTTCAACTAAAATTATGAATCTTCAACTGGAAAAAAATTCCCGGTCAGTTCCCGGGTTTTTTTTCGGTTCGCAAACATTATTCACGCTCAATAAAATGAAAAAATGTAAACTCTTTTCATTTTCAGTAATAAAAACTAATCTACAAATTAAAGCACTCAAAATGAAACTCTTGGATTTTAAACTTTTGAAATTAAAGATTAAAAGTTTTTTTATTAAAAAATCTTGTATTTCATTGCTCAATAATGTATTCGTACCGAAATTGGTACGAATAGCAGAATCTTATCGGTACAAACTTCGTTTAAATGATGTGAAATTATTTCAAGTTTTTAATTAACTTTGAATCTCTTCAAAACTTCTAAATACCTCTTTAAATTACTCTATTTTATACTAATAATATGTGTTGAATTGCTATTTAAGTACCAAAAATATAGAATTTCACTTAAAAATTAAACATTAAAAAAAATAACAATCAAAATTGAAACGTGTAAAATTTTAAACTCTTTGAAATTTGAACGATTTAAGGCTTTCTTTCTCAAACAGTGCAGTTTCAAACTGTCTAATTTTTAATACTTGGTTTTAATTCATTCGTCATAAATAAATACTTACACATTGCTAAATATTAAATAATTATTTTTTGTTCTTAATTAAATTTTTTTAAATTGAATGGATTGAAAATTGAATAATCTAGACTGAAACAATATTTTTAATTTAGCAGAAGCTTTTAATTACAAATATTTATTTTTGTTAAGACTAAGACTTTCAAAATGAATAGGTTTAATTTTTAACGCTAAAATCTAGAAATTCTTAATTTTGAACGGATTTAGAATCGACTTGGCAAATCAATCATTGTTTTCTTTTTAAAATATTTACATTTATAAATAATTACAAATAATTACATAATTCTTTAAATGAAAATAAAAATATGAAATGGACAATTTTTAAAGTAGAAGATTTTTAAATAACGCATTGTAGGCTGAATGATGTCAGAATTGAGAGCCTGTACAAAAACAATTAATTTTACACTAAACCAGCTGTAA
>NC_046658.1:28763236-28765703 GCF_010883055.1 Belonocnema kinseyi
AATCTTTTAATTGAAGATGTAGCTATTCCATATTTGCTGGAAAAGTTAGATTTTTAGTTCAAAATTAATTAATGTGGTTAGAAACTTTTTTTTTATTAAACTTACTTTTCTACGTGCAACTCGAACTATTCTTATTTTGGTATGTAAATTTAATTAGCTTTTAACTAAAAATTTAATTCTTCTATTTTTGGGTAAAGAATCATTTTTGTATGGAAAAACAATCTATTTTCTTAAAAATTGTTTTTTTTTTCGTGTTTAAACATTTATTTTTCTCATTAAAAAAATACATTGCTTATAGATTTCCAATTTATCTTTTTAATTTGAAAAATTAAGTGAAAAGTGTTAAAAATGTATTCAGAAAACAAATTTTTTTCGCATTAATATTACTAATCTTCTAGGTGCATGGTTGGTTTTATTTATAGAAAACTTTAGAAATTGGTATATTGTAGCAAGCCTGAATAAAGTCTTGTTTAATGATATATTAGTCAGGGAAAAATGTTGTCAAGTAAAATGAGAAATTGAATACGGAAAAAGGATATAATATTATTTTTAGTAATTTATTTGCCTTGTATTTATCTTTTTTCTGTAGCTGCTTCCTGAATAGGAATATACAGTTAGCTATACATTTTGTTATTTGTCTGTAAATTAAATAACTCTGTTAAAAAGTTATCCTTTTTGGTCAAAAATGTAACTATTCCCAGTAGGCAAAAAAATAAGGATGTCCTAGAGACGTCTTTGGGACATCCCTAAGACCTCTTTTCTAACATGTATTTTGTACATCCTAGGGATGCTCTTAAAACCTTTTATGCCAGTATTAAAAATGTCCCGAGAACGTATATGCCTTTAAGACGTCTTTAGGTTATCTTTAGGACATTGGACGTCTTAGAGACGTTGATTGGGCTGACATAGAACATCCTAGAAACGTGCCAAGCATGTTCTTGGGATTTTCATAGTTTTGCGCCCACTGGGTTGTTCGATATTTTGCCTTTTGGGTTTGAAAATTGATCTGTCTTAGTATAAACTGCATCTTTCTTACATACAAATGCAACTGATTGGTTAAAAATTCAACAATATTGTTAAAAAAGTCGTCCTTTTTGGTTCGAAATTCAACTGTTTTGTTTAAAATTTGTCTTTTTAGGTAGAAAACAACAAGAAAGTATATGTGTGACTTCTGTACAAGAATCGCACAATTTTTTTTTGTCTGTTATATAATCATTTAAAAATGTTGAGGTAAATAACTCACCATGGTCCGATTGCATCAGCAAAGCATCGGTCGATCAAGCTCGATATTATAATATTATATTATTAGTGTATAAATTATTTTTTATTCTCTCAACTCTGTGCATGGCCACACACTATCGTTTTATATTTATTTACCATTTGCCAAATTATTTCCCGTTTCTTTTCAGTTTATTTTTTCCATGTGGACAAAAAACATTATAAGTGGGGCCTGGTTTAGTTGCATAATTCGCTCAGAGCATGCCTTTAATTCACAGAATTAGCTTATTCATATAATTGGAAGAATGTGAAAACGAGATTCATGAAAATCGGTTAATATTTGCAGTAATAATAGAAAATTTAAAGTGCACACGACAGTATAGCCAGATACGTCGTAGCGTTTCGAACCATGCGGAACGAACTATCTTTTCATTTACAAGAGATTCATGCCGGTTACGAAACCTAACATTTAAAAGGATGACTGGATACCATTTTAATTGCCAACTTTTGTTTTTTTCATATAATTGGAACAAAGTGAAAAACATATTCCGGAAAATCGGGTAATAATTGCACTAAGAACAGAAACGTTGAAGTCCATTCAAAAGTGTAGCTTTGCCGACAACTTGACACCTACTCCCTCAATCTGAATAATACGTACTTTATCTAAACTGCTCCTTTAAAAAGTGTTATTAATTTCGAGTAATAAGCTTTACTAAATGAAATAGCAGTTTGGTAGTTAAGAATGTGAGAAAAGCTTACTAAAGCAATTACTGACCGCTCACGATAAAAATTATCATTTTCATCTGGTGCACTTACTTGAATTTCAAATGATGAACTTTGTAAGAAGATTAAATAAAAAATTGGGTTAAAAAGATGACTGTAAGTATTCTATCCATATATAAATTGACAAAATGGTTAAAGTCTATATTTTTTAGAGACATACAGCATCCTTGAATCGCAGATTTCCACAACCTTCATATTCGGTAAATATTACTTTGCGAGTTTACAAGTTCGAATCCAGGTTTCGGACAAATATTTACATTAAAAAGAAACAGCAAATTCTGGTAATTAATCCATCAACTTTTATTGGAGGTAGGTTTTCTTAATCGTTATACAGTTTCCACATAAATTGTTATATGGATGACAAATGATACGAGGGTAGTTCAATAAGTCCTTAGAATGACCAACAGATGGCTCGCGAATCGCTCCAAATCATCTGTTTTCAGTCAGCACCACTCCCGACTAGATA
>NC_046658.1:28765803-28767254 GCF_010883055.1 Belonocnema kinseyi
AAACATAGTTGTAGTAAGTGCGGTTCAAAACAACAGAACGCGCAGGGCTCCCGACAATGTGTCGGCCAACAATGCCGACCAATCTAGAGCTGGGGGAGCCAAAGAAAATGGATTCAATGCGATGGATCGGCGGGATCTCGCGACCTTTGGGTGGACGGAGCAACTGAATTACAACTTGCTAGAGTGCTACGGTGCGAGTGTGGCCCGTGAACGGGGTTACATGGCACAACTGCATTCTCTGTGGTGCGAGAAACACCCGGAGCTTTCGCACTTTTCGCAGCAATGTCTGCGAAACCATACTGAACTACTCCGTAAGAGGGGCTATATAAGCGAAACGCCTACGCTACCACAGCTAGAACAAGCCGGCAACAAAGAAAGAGAGGCGACACTAAGACCAACCGCGGGCAGGCATCCAATAGATGAAGAGCGATGCTTTACGACCCGGAGAAACATCAAGACCAAGGTTTCTCTCGAGCCTAAAGATCTGGCTAGAATGGATGACGAGCTTCGTGGACATTTTTCCGGTGAATCCGACCTCTGGGCTATCAATTATTGTGTGTTTAATGCAGCGAGAGCTTTGGCTGATGCGAACCGTTAAACAAAACCAACGGCTGATCATAAGACAAAAAGACGAAAGCATTAAACTTGCCACAAAGATAGGCTGAGCAAGACAGCACGTGTCCCGCATTCAATGTGTGATTGACTATATCACATCTGGCAGGAATTTTACCGCCAAGGTTCGAAAGTTCGCGCGCGAACTCCGGACCCGTTATGACACACTTAACAAGTCAAAGCTGCTGACAATCAAGCAGCATATTGTTGAGAGAATGCGGATACTATCTGAACGAAGAGAAGTCTAGAGCGGAGGGAGAGGTGGGTCAGAGAGAATCAGCAGTTTCTCTCTGACCCATCTCGACTCTTCCCAGACCCTCCAGTTACTGTCGAACACCCACCCGAACCAGAGGAGGTCGAAGTATTTTGGAGAGAAGTCTACGAAGTTCAGCATAGACTGGCACGTATTTTTCACCTCATATTTGAAGTCGGAAGAGCCGATTCCAGAGTGGTTGGTGGAAGGGCGCACAATACTCCTGCCAAAAATAGGCAACTTAGCTGACCCGAAAAACTACAGGCTAATAACTTGTCTGAACAAGCTTTATAAGATATTCACAGCTATCCTAAATGATAGGATTGTTCGGGCAATTGAACCTGTGTGGCAAGAAGTGTATGAACAACGAGGCTCAAAGAAAGGCGTAGCCGGATGTCGGGAGAACCTGCTCATCGATAGATGTTTCTGCAAAGATGCAGCATTCTACCAGCGCACAGTGGGGTGAAATCGGAAAACGAGGTTAAAAATGACATTTAGAACGCAATTATGCACCGATTTTAGAATTTTTTTTTTTGAAAAATTCAGAACTAAATTTTTCAGAAAATGGTGAGAGTAGATTTTTTAT
>NC_046658.1:28767354-28768494 GCF_010883055.1 Belonocnema kinseyi
GGACAACCGCCTTCTGCATTTTTCCCGCAAGTGTTCTAGCATATTGTTGACACGCAGGGATGCTTTTTAGGCCATTAGCAAGTGAAAGCTTGGCACCTCCAATAGTGCCGATGATAAGGACGATCAGTTTAACAGAATATTCCGGGTACAATCGTTGCAACTCCCTTATAAGGTCTCGATACCTTTCTTTCTTTTCATTCTCTTTGGCTATGATGTTTTTATCAGCTGGTGCCGAAAATTCGATAACAAACATGGTTCGCTTCTCGAAGTCAAGAAGAACCATGTCAGGCCTCGAGTGAGCAACAGAAACAATTTATATGCGGCACTTCCCATTCTTGACAATTGACTCAATTTCCCTAGGAGCATTTAGAGGAGCGATATTAAGGTGAATGCCGTAGGAGTGACAGAGATGCTAATAAAGCATTCTTAGTGCCGCATTGTGCCTTTGAATGTAGGTCGTTCCCGTGTGAGTTGGACAACTAGATAGTATGTGAGCTAAATGCTCGGGGTGTGCATGGCACGCCCTGCAGCTATCATCAGGAATGTCTTGGCTCAAAATGTGGCGACGGTATGTTAAGGTGGAAATGACACCGTCTTTGCATGCACAAATGAAACCCTCTGTACCAGACTTCAATCCGTGCGATTTAAGGAAAGAAAACGTTAGCTCACAAGACATTGAGTGATCCTTCACATTTCTGTGGAAGATACCGTGCATCCTCTTATCGAGGAGCTGTTCACGAAAGTTTTTCTCTTGCGCTTTCTTAATCCGGTACCCAGAATAATCCTGTTGTGAAGACATTCAAGACTCAATATTCCGCGACCCCCTTGACGGCGTGAGATGTACAGTCGCGGAACGGAAGACTTAAGATGCATGCTTTTGTTCATGTGCATAATCTTTCTTGTCCCGATATCAAGAGATCTGAGCTCGTTCTTCGTCCATGGAACTACTCCAAATGAATAGAGTAGTACCGGGACGGCAAGCATGTTCGTTGCAGATACTTTGTTCCTCGTCGACAATTCGGAAGACTAAATCTGTCAGATGAGACGTTTGTATCTGCTTCGGAGAGTATCCTTTATAGATGTGACATCCTGAATGCGGCTCTGTGGCACGCCCAGGTATGTATAAGTCTCTCCAGCGCA
>NC_046658.1:28768594-28771171 GCF_010883055.1 Belonocnema kinseyi
TATCTAAGGATGGTACTATAGAACGCCACCTCAAGGTAGGCCTAGTGGCGCCATCTCTTGGTCAGGCCGGAAACTTATCAATCCACCCTCGTATAGTGTATAGAAATAATACCTCAACCACTTTTTAAATATTTAAACAAATATAATTTGTTTAAATAATTACTTTTTCAAAAATACTGTTAAAATCGTAATCAATTGTATGTCTTCTATTTTATTTTTTTAGTTATTAAAAAATAACTGCTTCAGCAAATAAAAATTATTTAAACAAATATAAATTTCTTAAACATTAGATGAAATGTATTAAAATTATGTAATTATTCAACAAAAAGTAGCAACGCATACCAATTTCAAAAGAAATGATCATCTCTGGCTCTATTTCAGAAAATTTGAAAATAGACAATAAATAATTATTCAAACATTACATAATGCTTTTTAGCAAAATTTACTAAAACAATGACAAAAAAATTACATTTCAATCTTAAAATACGATTATTTTTTAATATTTTTTGGGAACAAATAATTATTCAAATAATTTACATTTGTTTAAACAATTTAAAATAGTATAAAAAGACATTAAGACTATTGAAATTGCCCATTAGTAATTATTTGTATGAAAAAGACAACGGAAATTGTTATACAGTAATACTATTACGTATAAATGTAGGGTTTTCCTTATTTTTGGGTCATATTCAGGGTCATATTCAGAACTTTTCCGTGTTTTTTTCATGTTTGTTAAATCTATTTTTTTTTTAATCATATTTCTGCAAGATTTACCTCTTTGGCTTAACATTGAACTTTTTTTGTTGACAATTTGGTTTTTTATGTTCAAAATTATTTTTCTTTTTAAATTACAACTTGTCTAGTCTTGATTAGAAATGGATCCTTCATAAGTTGAAAATTCAAATATTTGTTTGAAAATTGTTAGAAATTCGTCTTTTTTGATGAGAAAATTAATCTTCTTTGTTGCAAATTCATTATATATTTCGACTTTAAATCTTAGGAATTTAAAGCGTTTCATATTGCATTCAAATCAATTGAAAGTGAGTTTTAAATAATAACTGATACGAGGGATTTTATTAGCTGTAAGGCATAGCATATATATATTGAAAAGATTTATGATTTTATTTATTTCTTCAAGTGGATTTTTCTTAAGTTTGCAATAACAAAGAAAAATTATCCAATTAGGGGTTTTAAGTGCTTAAACTCGTGATTTATTTTTTTCATAAATAGTTTCCAAATAATTTTTACATTGTATGTACACATCATCAATATAATATACTTAAAAAGCAGCTGTTGAGTACAATGTGAAAATTATTTCGAAACTATTTATGAAAAAAATGAATCTTTGTTATTGCAAACTTAAACAAAATTCACTTGAAGATATAAATAAAATCAAAAATTTTTTCAATCCTTGGTGGGAATTTTTTTACAAGTACGAAAAAGTATAACCATTTTCACAGGAAAACACCAATGAATATAATAAAATTTTAAATACTAATAAATCCAGGTAGCCGTTTTAATCAAGGAAATAAATTTCCGGTCATTTCCAGGCTCGCAAAAAATTATTGAATTATTTTCATTCTTTGGAATTCTTTCCTTTTCCATTTTTTTGTAATAGCCTTAGTTGCTGAGAAGCACCCCTAAAAGCCTTATATTTCTTTAGATTTTTTTGGATTCTTCGATTCTTTGAATTATTTTTATAAACTATTTGAATTACTTTGAAGTTGTGAATTCTGAAGAGCATAAGAATTGCGAGTGGTTAACTTCCCTCAAACTTTTAAAATTAAATTTGAATTTGCAAGGCACAATCTAGTTACTGGTTTTTGTAACAAAACAAATTATAAGGGAAAAGATTATACGTTTCAAATAATCAAGAAATAAACAAAAAACAAAATTTTAATATAATTTTGATAAATAATTAAGTGAGCAGTGAAAACCTTAAATTTTTCCTCGGAATTAAATGTAAATTGTCAATTCGACACTTCAGAGAAGTGTAAATATTACTTCAGTTATACCTTAATTATGCAAAAACATAATAAAATATTTCAGGATTTAAAAATACGTGTAGGGTAAATTTTTACAGTGAAGTATTCGAACCTTCAATTCATTATTCTTATAAAAATTATATTTTTTTAAATAATGTTTGAAATTTCGCTACAATTCTAAAATATGACAAGAATTTTTTAAAACTTATTTATATAGTATTTCGAAAATTTGTCTTTTAAAAGAATCCAGACGAGGAATTAATTTAACTATACTTTATTACATTTTTCAATTTAACTAAATTCTGAATTAAACTAAAATTTATTTACTTTTTAAGTTTATTTAGTATCTCGAAAATGTCCCTTTTTTAAAAATAAACCGTAAATGAAATTAATTAATTTTAACATAATAAATATAATAATCTTAGGCCCTCATTAATTTTAATATTTTCGGCGTGCATAGACAGCCCCGAGTCAGCTATAGATATTGCTGGCGAAGGCAAGCGCGAGAATCGAGAAACAGAAAATCACCGGCTCTTTCGATTTGGCTTTCGCCTTGGCCCCACTCCTCCCGTAGACGTAGGCAAAGGACGCG
>NC_046658.1:28771271-28772514 GCF_010883055.1 Belonocnema kinseyi
AAAGTGCGATAGCTCCGGGTGTTTCTCGCACCACAGAGCATGCAGCCGTGCCATGTAACCCCTTTCAGGGGCCACACTCGCATCGTAGCACTCTAGCAAGTCATGATTCAGTCGCTCCGTCCACCCAAAGGTTGTGAGATCCCGCCGATCCATCGCATTGAATCCATTTTCATTGGCTCCCCCAGCCCTAGATTGGTCGGCATTGTTGGCCGACCCATTGTCGAGAGCCCTGCGCGTTCTGTTGTTTTGAACCGCACTTACTACAACTATGTTTGGTGTTGTCATTGTTGTTCCCACGAGAAGCTAGGGAAAGGGGTTCGTCCATTCTTGTAGAGCCCCGGATGAAAGGAGAAAGCTGCGTACTCTGAGAGGTCGCCCGGTATCCCAGAGTCACCGTTCTAGACACCTCACCCAGGTGCCATTCAGCTTTCGGCACGGTTTTCACACCTCCGCTTGGGGGTTAGTTCCTTCGGGACCATTCCTGGACAATTGTCCGCGACTGCCTATTTATTTTTTTAACCACATTCAGCAGAAACTCTTGGTACAGGACACTCTATCCGCAACCAAAGATATTATAAACGTAGATGCGGTGCATGCTTAGTTACCCGCCATAAATATAGACGGCGCTTCCGGCGAAAAAAGTCACTTCCCCTCGACCCTCCGCTCCCCGTAGATAGCACCCTACCATATAGTTTGCCAAGAGCTACTTGGAACGCTGTAAGCATCTCTCGGCATACCTTTGAGGCGCACTGATGGTAAACTTAGCTTGGACAAGAACCATTTAAATAAAATGAAATTGCCAACATTTCAGAACAAACGTAAAATATCCACGCTTTGTAAGACATGGTTATTTTAATAGATACCGGAGAGAAAATTAAATGTATAATTTATAATTCTGTTTCATATATTTTGTAATATTTCTAAAGTTATTTGATTATTTCTTAATATATCTTTGTTATTTCTCATCTTTTGATATTTTTTTATAAGTAACAATTTATTTACTTCACCATGTTATTTTTTTATTCTAACAGATAAAACATTTAGTGCAATATCTATACATTATCTTTAATATTATTAAGTGTTTATTTTTATATTTGTGCAGTTTGCAATTTCTACAGATATTTTAGTCTATTCGACTAACGAATTTCCCGCATGTATTTTAAAATTTCTTAATTATTACGTTCCGATCACTGACAATGAGTGAATGGCAGAGTAATAATAAGTTCATAAATCTATAACTGCT
>NC_046658.1:28772614-28777695 GCF_010883055.1 Belonocnema kinseyi
ATTGTCAAAATCTCGTTTGATTAAAAATTCAATTGCTTGGTTAAAAATTAATTCTTTCGTTGAAAATTTAACTATTCTGCCGAAAATATGTTTTATGTGTTGTAAAAAATACATTTTTGAAACTGACAATCAATCTATACCATTTTCGGTTAGAAAAACCATGTATTTTGTTAAAAATTCGTCTTTCTTTGTAGGAATTAAATTGTTTTATGGAAAATTTATGCTTTTTGGTTAAAAATTAAATTTTTCGGTTGAAATGCCAATTGTAATTTTTTTTTTGGATGCAAAGTCATTTTGTTTTAAATGCAACTATGTTGTTAAAAATTAAAATCATAATTTTAGAGTGGGAAATTCGATTATTTACTTAAAGTTGAACTACTTACTAAAAAAATTATTTTTTTCTTATTAAGGAATCATAATTATAGTTGAAAATTCAACTATTTGCCTTCAAATTAACTTTTTTGTTAAAAATTTTACTGTTTTGTAAAAAATGCATCTCTCAGGCGTTAAAAGTCAACAATTTGATAGAAAGTTAAACTATTTGGTCGAAAATTAAAGTTTTGGTTGAGAAAACATATTTTTGGGTTAAAAATTTAGCTTTTTTGTAGACTATTTTTGACTTTCAAATTGAATAATTTCGTTGAAAGTTCATGTATTTTGTTGGAAATTGACCTTGTTTGGTAGAAATTAAATTTTTTGGTTGAAAATGTATCATTTTTGGTAAAAAATGCAATTGTTTGGTTGAAATATTAACTGTACATCTTCTAGGGTTTAAAAGTCGATTATTTCCCTAAGAGTTGAACTATTTTGTAAAAAAATTCGCTTTTTTTAACAACGTTTTATAATTATGGTTGAAAATTTAACTATTTGGTTGAAAGTTTAACTCTTTGATTGGAAACTCATATTTTTCGCTTAAAAAATTCAACTTTTTGTAGATAATTCGTCTTATTGACTTTAAAATTAAATAATTTCGATGAAAATTCATGTATTTTGTTTAAAATTTTTCTTTTTTTGTAGATCGAATTTATGTGGAAATTTTTTGCCAACATTAAAAAAACTGCAAAATAAAAAAATTGCCCTAAAATAGTCCTTATTCTTTTTTTTTTTAATTTTTTTAATCTTTTCAAATACTCACTTAAAATTAATTTTTCAAAATACATAATCATTTTCAATGATTAAAATTTAGCTCATTACATTTTTAACAATTCAAGGCTTTCTATTTTGAACCATTCTGTTCAAATGTGTATAGTGTTTAATATTTGTTTATAATGGATTGTTTTAAATCAATTTTTTTTATCTTTTAAATCTTTTAAAATCAATTATTTTTCAATTTTTAATACCTTAAATTCAATTTAAAAAATTTTATTTAAAAATTCTTTCAATCAAAAAAAAATCATAATCGAAAACAAATAAATTAATTTTCTAACCAATTATTGGTGTTTTAACTAATACAATGTACAGGACAAAATTTTAACCAAAAATGGAATAGTTCAATTTCCAGATAAAAACTGTGATGAAAAATTGAATTGAACAAGAAAAAAAACGAATTTTCGACAACATTGTTAAATTTTGAAGGGGTGAATTTTTGACCAAGAAGATTAATATTCTATAAAAAAACGATTTTTCAACTTAACAAATATATACGATTAATTTTTAATCAATCCTATAATAGTTACAATTTCAGATAAAAATAAATAATTTTTAACAGGAAAAATGAATTTTCAACAAAGTTGTTAAATTGTCAAGTAATAAGATGAATTTTCGAGCAAGAAAATTAATGATCTACAAGAAAGACAAATTTTAAACAAAATACATGAATTTTCAACGAAATTATTTAATTTTAAAGTCAAAAAGACAAATTATCTACAAAAAGTTGAATTTTTTAAGCCAAAAATATGAGTTTTCAATCAAAGAGTTAAGGGCATGTGATACTTCGTCGTGTGGTCAATTGGGTAGAGTTCCCTCGGCTTTTTTCCACAAAAATGAAAATTTTAAGAAACTGAATTCGGAGATGCTGTAAAATATCATAACGGACGTCCCCGGACTCTTTTTTTAAGGGATAATAACAAAAAAATTATTGTGCTAAAAAAAGTTGTACGCATTATTTTGAGGTTACGTCGTTTTTCATCACTACCATTGCGATAATTTGGAAATTATTTATGAAATAAAGCATACTACTTGAGCTATTATGGATGCGCTTGAAGTCACCTTCAGCAGAAGTTAATGACATTTTTTTTATATTTTTAAGGCTGCTAAAAAAAGTATTGCGATTACTCCGTGAGTTTCTAATAGAAATGTTAACGTATAATCTGATCAATCGCCATGCTCTGGAAAAGCATTGGTCTTATGGGAAACTCAATAATCAATATTAAATAAAAACCTTCCAGAGAATTTCAGTTTATAAAATTAAGACCAGCAATTCTTTTATGGGTAATTGATATTTAAAAAATATGAAAGTCATTAAAGTTTAAAAGGATCATAAACCTTTAAATGAAAACTGATTATTTTAAAAGTGCTTACGCATGTTTGTAATGAACAGTAGGTATTCAAGATATGGTAAGAATATGCTTAGAAAGTTGAATAACGAAATTAGCAAATGTAATAGTATCTTAATATTTTCTTCATTATTATAAATTAGGAATTAAACAATTTTAAATGTTATTAATGCAATTTTTAAGAACGAGAATCTTTTGTTAAATATAACAAGCCAATGAAAAATGTTGTATGCAATTATTTCTTTAATTTAAACACATGTTTATTACATAGTTGATTATTATTAAGAACTAAAGTACATTCTTTTAACCAAATATACGTGGGAAAAGAGGGTGGGGGGTTGATTGAATTAAACGAATACGTAGACATTTGCAAAATCAACAAATTGAGTATATTTTCATAAAATGCACAACTAACTAACATAAAATATAAGTTCTATCATACGTGCAAATTTTTAATGCTATGTATATAATAATGCAAATAGTACATAAATAACACCTTTAAAGCATGTAGATATTCATTATTACGTTATAAAATTTACAAACCAATTAGATCAGTCAAGGAACTTAAGGCAAGCCAAATTGGCTTCAACTATAGGGTTTTGGATTTATTCGGAAAGCAGCTTGGCTTCCTTCTTCAATTGACTAGTTTTTTTAATGTCAATCTTTTTCTCTTTGATGAATTTGCGCATTCTAATTTGCAAATAATATTAAATTATATACGCTAAAATTTCGAGACCATCATTTTCGTGCTCTTTGCATGGAAATTGAATTTTAGTCGCGGATGCAGGGAAGTAATTGAGAATTATATCAAAAGCATTACGGAACCCTGGCGGACTGAAGGATACCGAATGGAGCCTCTACAAAGTACCAGTAAAGACCCCATTGGGTCCCCATTCGGTTCATTTTCAAAAAACTCAACAAAAAAAAAACAGCAAATCAACTTTTAAATGGTTGAAATTCGGATTCTACGTTAAAAGGCCCTATAGAAGGGCACGGAATAATCGCAATAGTTTTTTTGCAACGGTAAAAAGTTTAAAATAATATAAGACGTATAACGCCTGTTCACTGCTACACTTCAAACGCATCATCTGTAAGTAGCAGTCAACAGCCGTTATAGATCTTATATATTTTTTACAACTTTTTACCGCAGTAAAAAAAGTATTGTGATTACTCTATGAGTTTACAATAGAAAATTCAACGGCAATAAATAAGGTACATAGTAAGATGTGCCTATAAATAATCATGCATGAATAAGGTATCCCGGTAACAAGTGTTGAATTTAGAAAAATTAAGAATTTGTCTTCCTATGAATACGCGATTTTTCCTCCGTCTAAAAATCCCCTAACGGGAACAGAAAAAGTGCAAATCCTATTCCTCTCAATCGACTTAGTAAAATTTAACGAAAGCGTTTATTTAACCTATTTTTCATTATTAAATCTTTTTATAACTTATAAATTCAGAAAATATTCAAATTTATATTTATTTATATTTTAATGATTTAATTAAACGTCTTCAAAAATGCAACAAAGAAATCTATGCAAATGTGTGAATTTAAATTATTTTACCTAACTCTAGAGAGGCAGACTTGAATTGGTGAGAATTAAAATGTCAGAATTTACATTCCGCATGAAGGAATTAAACCAACTTATTACACATATTTTGTGAACTTATTAGAAGGAATTAAATAAAATCAAAATATGACCACTTCTGAGGAACAAAAAATATCTCTGTGAGGTGCGTTACCGGTACAATTAGAAGGAATTAAATATATTGAAAACACGTCCTCTTTGGGAGAATAGAAAACTGTGTGGCGGTCGCTATGGAAATAGAAGTGAATAAGTTTAGGAGGTATCTTATTCTTATTGTGGCATTTTAGACAGATGGAAAAATCTCGAATTCAAAATAATAATCTTCACTTTTGCACTGAAATCTGAAAATATTAATTTTTCTGTATTCTACGCTTATTACCGGGATGTTTACGTCTTTTTATACAAATAATTACTAACAAACAATTTGAATATTGACCATGACTTTTCAAATAATTTTCAGTTGTTTAAGCAAATCTAAATTATTTAAACAATTATTTAGTAACAAATAATGTAAAAAATGATCGTTTTTTCTGATCGAAGTGTAATTTGTTGTCATTGTTTGTAGTAGTTAACTTTTCTAAAAACATTATGTAATAATTTAAATAATTATTTATTGTCTATTTTCAAAATTTCTAAAAATTGAGTCAGAGATATCAACTCTATTTTTAAATTAGTATCCTATGCTTCGTTTTGTTGAATAATTACATTATTTTCATAAATTTTTTGACTGTTTAGTAAATTTCTATTTGTTTACATAATGTTTATTTACTCAAGCAGTTTTTTTAATAGCTAAAATAATGAAATAAAATAGAACACATACAATAATTATGTTTCTGACTGTACGAGGGTGGATTGATAAGTTTCCGGCCTGACCAAGAAAAACAACGTTTTTAAGATTTTTTTTTTTATTTCTTAACATAATCTCCTCCAAGGCTGATACATTTCTCATAGCGGTGTTCTAGTCTAGTAATGCCATCTCTATAGAATGATTCGTCAA
>NC_046658.1:28777795-28779982 GCF_010883055.1 Belonocnema kinseyi
GGTGAATTTATTTGACTAAGAGAACGATTTGATGAACATGTCCGTTGAAATTTCTCAAATGTGATTTTTTTGGGCCCCAAATTAATTTAAACTTTTAACCCAATACTTCGAAATTTAAATTTCATTAATTTTCATGACATGCATGTCAAATTTCGTGGATTAGGAAGATTTATAATTGAGAATTCTTTACTTTTAATTTTCAAAATCATGACAATTTATATGAATTTTTATTTTATTTTGTTATTTAATTAAAATTTTGTTAGTTTTCAATTAATTTATTTATTTGTTATTTATATTATTTATACATCATTTAAAATTCAAGAGTTTCTGATTGCAAATATTCTAAATTAAAGAGCTTTAAATTGCAGATCGTTAAAATTAAAGAATTTTCCATTGCAAGTCTTCAAAATTGAACTTTTCAAAGAAAATTTCATAATATAGCTTTAAAATATATATCTTGAAAACTAAATAATTTGAAATTCCAAATCTTCAACATTTCAAATCAAGGCAGTACTCAGAGTACAGATATTTTTTACATTCTCATCAAAAAAGTTATTACATTTGTGTAAAATATTACGTCTGGTCACGCAATACCGGTTTTTACGAGTGTTCTGCCTTTCCATATGCATGTTTGTTTGCGAGTATAATAACTTTTGAAAAAATAATCTATTATATTGGCCGTTGATATACTCTTTAAGTGTCAGAAACTAAAGATCAAGTTCATTGGCTATTTTGGGTGAAAATTCAAAAAGTTAGAGAATCTTCAAAATTTCTGAGACAATTTTTTTCAAGATTTAAAAATTCCACGTACGGGTATTCATAATAATTGGAAATCCGAACAATTTACCTCATCGACTTCTTTTGATAAAAAGAACATTACCAGAATTATAGCGTTTTCAACAAATTAAAAAAATACCAAAATGAAAATTGTAAACTAACCAGCGCGAGACTTGAAAGAAAAACTCGAGAGAAGAAAAACGTTGCTTTTTGAGAGCCCTACAATATTATCATAACAACTTTTCAGATTGTTTTGAATAATCGAAAATTCAAATTTTGAAAGAACCAAAAATAATGAAAAATCATAAATTTAATTTAGTTATCAAACTTTGCAAGATGCGGAAAAAAGAAGAGAAATAAAAAATTGTGCACCTTAAAAAGATCCAAAAATTTTTTATCAATTACTTTTTGATACGAAGGGTAGTTTTTATTTTATTCGTAAAAAAAAACATTAAAAATATAAGATATAAGTCTTTGGACAAACGACATAAGCAATGAAAAAAATAAATAGATAAAAGTTGATAATAGATTTTATGCTTTCACGATGATTCATTTTGATAAAAAGAGATATTTCGGGTTTCACTCGTGTAAAAAACTACGAATTGTTTGCCTACCTTGTTTGTCGCAAGATTTCGGAAATCTGAACATTTTCTTCGAGACATTCGATAAGCACACATAAGGAGAATACATAGATAAAGAATACATAATAAGGAGTAAATAAAAACAAATTCACGAATTGGATAATGTTTGGATGAAACCAGACATAATCAAGGATGTTCAGAAATCATGAATTAAAATTCACCTATAAAGTCCCAAGGTTGAAAATGTCATTCTCTGACTATCGCAATTTTTTTTACAATTATAAAATGTCATATAAATAAAAAGTTAAACTTTACGTACCAAAAAAATAAGTAAGGAAAGAAGATAAACAAGGCAACCTCGCAATCCCTTTAATGCATGTTTGTTTTTTTTATTTTGCCCTTTGTTATTTCTCAATTTTTTAATTCATAAAAAATATATCTGTCAATATTTTGGTGTTAATTTAACTAAGATTGTCCAAATGACAAAATTTAATTTAGATTTTGTCAAAATATAAATGCAATAACAAAATTATTATGAACTGAAAATAATTTAAATTTCAAATTGGATAAGCACGAAATTACAATTTCTCTTTAAGATTCAAAGCTAAACTTCAAATGCAAACGCATTTTCTGGTAAAGTTTAGCTTTTCAATTTTCACAACAATCATCCCTGGGAAGGTAAATACAAAAAATAAATACATTTCCGGTTGAAAGCAAGGTCCAGTAATACAGCTTAAACTATTTGGAAATTATCTTTTTTGGGCAAAAATTATAAGCCCTTTTTATAAATTATTGTATAAATAGCTGTTTCCTTTATCACGAAATCACA
>NC_046658.1:28780082-28781548 GCF_010883055.1 Belonocnema kinseyi
GAAGAAGTTTTCTTCAACCCATCAGCATTTGGCCCGTATTTTCACCTCATATTTAAAGTCGGAAGAGCCGATTCTAGAGTGGTTGGTGGAAGGGCGCACAATATTTCTACCGAAAATAGGCAACTTAGCTGACCCGAAGAATTACAGGCCAATAACTTATCTGAATACGCTTTATAAGATATTCACAGCTATCCTAAATGATAGGATTGTTCGGGCAATTGAACCTGTGTGGCATGAAATGTATGAACAACGAGGCTCAAAGAAGGGCGTAGCCGGATGTCGGGAGAACATGCTCATCGATCGATGTGTCTGCAAAGATGCAGCATTCTACCAGCGTGACCTATCGATGGTCTTTTGGAAATCTTAAAGGTTCATCCGCAAATAGTTGGGTGCACAGAGAGATTTATGCCGCTTTGGAAAACCAGATTAACTATCTCATCTGGAAAAAATCGTGTGACAACTAACAAGGCCACCTTTCAGAAAGGTGTCTTTCAGGGCGACACCATGAGCCCACTCCTCTTTTGCCTTACATTATTGCCACTATCTGTAGCACTTCGCCATTCCGACGGGTACTTCTGCGGCAAACCTCCAGATCGAAAGTACAAGGTCACTCATGTATTTTAGATGGACGATCTTAAGATCTATGCTAAAAACAGAGAGCAACTGCAACTAACTCTGGGGATTGTCGAACGATATACTAAGAAAACTGGAATGGAATTTGGGTTAGACAAATGCGCCAAGGATTATTTGAAGCGAGGAAAACTTAATGGAATTCCTGAAGATTCTGAGCTCGTTGATAGAAGCGCCATACGACACCTTTGCGCTGGAGAGACTTATGCATACCTGGGCGTGCCACAGAGCCGCATTCAGGATGTGACATCTATAAAGGATACTATCCGAAGCAGATACAAACGTCTCATCCGACAGATTTGGTCTTCCGAACTGTCGGCGAGGAACAAAGTATCTGCAACGAACATGCTTGCCGTCCCGGTACTACTCTATTCATTTGGAGTAGTTCCATGGACGAAGAACGAGCTCAGATCTCTTGATATTGGGACAAGAAAGGTTATGCACATGAACAAAAGCATGCATCTTAAGTCTTCCGTTCCGCGTCTATATATCTCACGCCGTCAAGGGGTTCGCGGAATATTGAGTCTTGAATGTCTTCACAACAGGATTATTCTGGGTACAGCACATAGAGTTGCAAATGGAAGAGACCCTCTTCTTAAAATGGTCAGGAATCACGAAGAAGTGGGCAAAGGAGCGTTTCTGTACAAAGCAGCGGAGGATGCTGCTGAAGCACTCGGACTTGACTTCAGTATTAGGGGTGAGCAAAATGCATCAAATCTTATCTATCTCGAGTGCTCACTCCTGAAAGCCTGGATTAAGAAAGCACAAGAGAAACACTTTCGTGAACAGCTCCTCGATAAGAGGATGCACGGTATCTTCCACAGAAATGTGAAGGA
>NC_046658.1:28781648-28792621 GCF_010883055.1 Belonocnema kinseyi
TTCGGCACCAGCTGACAAAAACATCATAACCAAGGAGAATGAAAAGAAAGAGAGGTATCGAGACCTTATAAGGGAGTTGCAATGATTGTACCCGGAATATTCAGTTAAATTGATCGTCCTTATCATCGGCGCTCTTGGAGGTGCGAAGCTTTTACTTGCTAATGGCCTAACAAGCATCCCTGCGTGTCAACAATATGCTAGAACACTTGCGGGAAAAATGCAGAAGGCGGTTGTCCTTGGGTCGCTCCGTGTTCTTAGGGTGCACGAGGCTTTTGCTGGTTCGTCGTATTGATTACTTTACAGACTGTAACCACCTATCTCACGGTTGTGAGACGTGGTTGTGCCTGAAATTTTACCGCGATTTCGCTGGAAGCGGGTGCAATTTTTCAGATTAGCACCCGCTCCCGGCGAAATGCTGCAAATTGTCCTTATGACAAATTTTTAAAAAATCATTTTGAATTTTCTTAGCAATTATAACCATTTTTGTTATTCTTTTTAAATATCTTTCAATTCTCAAAAAGCTTAAGTTTTTTAAAAATCTGCAAAAATCTACATTGTGTTTCAAATTATTTGAAATAATTTCAAGTTTTAAATTAATTTTTAATCTTTTCTAAAATTAAAATTGTAGCGCTCAAAGTTAAAATTTACCTCATTACAATTTTAACAGTTCAAGGCTTTCTATTTCGAACCATTCTGCTCAAATGTGTATAGTGTTTAATAGTTGTTTATAATGGATTGTTTTTAATTAACGGTTAAATATTGCTAATAATCAACGAAATTTTCTTTTTTTAGTTAAAAAATTTCAAATTGAATGGGTTAAAAATAAAATTTTTTTAGCCTGAAATAATATTTTAAATCATCATTGAAATTAATGTTAAAAACTAATATCTATTAATTCTTTAATTTTGAGCGGATTCAGAATCATCTCGTAAAATCAATTATTTAAAAAATTTTAAAACCTTAAATTCAATTTAAAAAATTTGATTTAAAAATTATTTCAATTAAAAAAAATCATAATCGAAAACAAATAAACTAAATTTCCATTAAATAATTGGTGTTTTAACTAATAAAAAGTACAGGATAAAATTTCAAACAAAAATGGAATAGTTCAATTTACAGGTGAAAACTGAGATAAAAAATTGAATTGGATAAGAAAAAAAAACGAATTTTCAACAAAATGTTTTAATTTTCAAGGGAATAGTGAATTTTCGACGAAGAAGCTTAATGTTTTTTCAAAAAATGATTTTTAAACCTAATCTATATATATAGGATTAATTTTTAATTAATCCTATGATAGTTACATTTTCAGATAAAGATAAATAATTTTTAACAGAAAAAATGAATTTTCAACAATTTTTGAAATTTTCAGTTTCAAAAATGTATTTTCAACGAAAGAGATGAACCTTGAAATAAAAAAAAAATTCTAACAAATTAATTGAACTTTTGATAGAAAAGAGGACTTTTCTTTACAAAATAGTTACATCTTCAACAAAATAATTAATTCTTCAACCAAATAATTGAGTTTTTATCCAGACGAGATGAATTCCAAAATCGCCAATTTCTTTAATTTATTTCAAATGCAGATCAAGATATAAATAAGACTACTATAATATAACATAATTATAATATTATCATTAATAATATATGTATATATTTATATATATATAATAGTATTAATATTTATATAATTTATATTTTATACTTGAAATAACGTAACCTCAAAATATACGCGTATAAAGAGGCGCGCGAAGTATTCAATTCATTTGAATCGCCAGCATCGAAATCTGGAAATATTAAAATCCCAAACTCTTGACTTTATTTCAAAGCAGTTAGAGATATAAATAGAACCGCCGAAGTGTTCCGACCGGCAATCGTGCACCTTCGAGTTTTCAAATTCAGAAGAGGAGAAATGGGTTGCGCGCGCAACCCAGTCATGTACAGCGTCTCCTACTATATTTACACGGACATAGACCTGTGATAGTATTGGAGTGTACCTCCTTTCAAAACTGGGATCACTGTAGCTGACTCGGGGCTGTCTATGCACGCCGAAAATATTTAAATTAATGAGGGCCTAAAATTATTATATTTATTATTATGTTAAAATTAATTAATTTCATTTACGGTTTCTTTTTTAAAAAGGGACATTTTCGAGATCCTAAATAAATTTAAAAAGTGAATAAATTTTAGTTTAATTCAGAATTTAGTTAAATTGAAAAATGTGATAAAGTATAGTTAAATTAATTCCTCGTCTGGATACTTTTGAAAGAGAAACTTTCGAAATACTATATAAATAAGTTTTAAAAAATTCTTGTCGTATTTTAGAATTGTAGCGAACTTTTAAAAGTTATTTAAAAAAATATAATTGTTACAAAAATAGTTAATTGAAGGTTCCAATACTTCACTGTATAAATTTCTTCTACGTGTATTTTTAAATCCTAAAATATTTTATTATTTTTTCGCATAATTAAGGTATAACTGAAGTAATATTTACACTTCTCTGTAGTGTCGAATTGACAATTCACATTTAATGCCGAGAAAAAATTTAAGTTTTTCACTACCCATTTAATTATTTATTAAAATTATATTAAAATTATGTTGTTTTTTTTATTATTTGAACCGTATAATCTTTTTTCTTATAATTTGATTAATTACAAAAACCAGTAACTAGACTGTGCCTTGCATGTTACAATCTAGTTTTAAAAGTTTAAGAGCAGTTAGCAACTTGAAATTCTTATGCTTATCATAATTCACAACTTCAAAGAAATCCAAATAGTTTATAAAAATAATTCAAAGAATCGAAGAATCCAAAAACAATCAAAAGAAATATAAGGCGTATAGGGGTGCGTGCATCTCAGTAACTAAGGCTATTAAAAAAAATGCAAATGGAAAGAATTCCAAAGAATTAAAATAATTTCATAATTTTTTGCGAGCCGGGAAATGACCGGAAATTTGTTTCCTTGATTAAAACGACCACTTGAATTTCTTAGTATTTAAAAAATTATTATATTCATTGGTGTTTTTCTGTAAAAATAGGTATATTTTTTCGTGCTTGTAAAAAAGTTCCCACCAAGGATTGAAAAATTTTTCGATTTTATTTATTTCTTCAAGTAATTTTTTTGAAGTTTGCAATAACAAAGGAAAACTATCCAATTAGAGGTTTTAAGTGTTTAAAAATCGTGATCTATTTTTTTCATAAATAGTTTCGAAATCATTTTCACATTGTAAACATAAGTTGGTTTTTAGGTAAGAAAGTCACGAAGAGAATCACAGGGTGTTTTATTATCTGAAACTTGTAACTTACGCTATGCATTACCGCTAATAAAACCCCTCGTATCAGTTATTATTTACTAAAAAAAAAAAAAACTCACTTTCAATTGATTTGAATGCAATATGAAACGCTTTGTATTCCTAAGATTTATAGTCGAAATATATAGTGAATTTGCAACAAAGAAGATTAATTTTCACCAAAAAGATGAATTTCCAACATAATAAATTAATGTTATACCAAATAATTAAATTTTAAACTTATAAAGTATAAATTTCTAACAAAAATCGAAAATGGCAATTTTCATATAAAAAAATAATTTTGAATAAAACAAAAAACCCAAAATGTCAAGAAAATTATTACATGTTAAAAAATATTAATTTTCAACTAAATCGAGGAATTAAATTTTCAACAAAAGATTCAACCCCAAAGATCAAGGGGAGTCGTAAAAATATGAATATTTAATGGTAAAGTTAAACTTTTAACCAAGTCATTTAATTTTCAATTAAAGAAGATAAATTGCAAATAAAGTAGTTAAATTTTTAACCAAAGAAATGAATTTTCCAGTATTATATTAATGATCTACCAAAATAAGACGAGATTTCAACAAAATATATTAATTTTTAACTAAATTGTCAAATTTTAAAGCCAGGAGGACGATTTACCTATAAAAAGGTTGAATTTTCAACTAAAAATATGATTTTTTAAGAAGAAAGTTAATTTTTTGCCAAAAAGTTAAATTTTCATCAAACCAGTTTATTAATGTAGACTAATGTAGATTAATGTAGACCCAAACAGTTCCATTTTTAATCAAATATGATGAATTTTCAACGCAGAAAATTTATTTTCGGCAGAAAAAGACAAATTTTTAGCAAAATACATGAATTTTCAATAAGAAAGGAGCAATTTTAAACCAGAAAATATTGATTTTCATGAAAATATCAATTTAAATAAAAACTAAAATGTTTATCTTGTTACATTTTTAATGAAAAAGTTCAGCCTAAAAATGACTTTTTATCCGCAGAAGATTAATTTTCTAAAAATAGAATAGTTAAATTTTCGACCAAAGAGGTGAATCTAAAACCAAAAGAATATTTTTTTTACAAAGTAGTTCAACTTTCAACCAAGCTTCTGAATTCCTAACGAAACAACATGACTTTTTAACAAAATAGTTGACTTTTTACAGAAAAATAGAATTTTTAACCAAACGAGTTGAATTTCGAACCACAAATATAATAGTAGGCTTTCTACCAAAAAGCATGTAAGCGAAAAAAAAACAAGAAAAGAGGGTTTCCTAAAAACAGAGAAAAAAGAACAATTCTTTAAAATTTAATAATAAGCAAACATACTAAATGTTATCTAAGTTCGTAACTTTTCTTCCACTGACCCCCAACCCTTGTTCGAACCATAGATTTTAGCATGCCCCCCCCCCCCAGGCAATTGGTAATGCAGTTTACTGACAGCCCCTTAAGATTTCGATTTTTGTATTTAATGAAATTATCCTTATAGTCTCTAAATCTAAATTAGTGAAAATTCACTAATTGAATTAGGGAGAAGTAGGTCACTACGAATTAGTGAAAATATTTTACTAAATCAATTAGTGAAATTCTACTAAGCAAATAGTGGTTTTTACAGCTAAAGTATCTACTATTAAATAGTGAAAAATCACTAATTAAGTTGTCAAAATCAATCACAACATCCTGATCCTCTCTTAGAGCTCTGGCTAACTCTTCCGCAGTTAGGCTCTCGTACTTCTAAAACTGATTAGACATTTCGGCCTGGATGACGCATATACCTTAGGGTAACCAACACCTAATAATAAATTCATTTAAAATCATCAATAACAATACACCATGACACTTAAAATTGTCATCCATATTTAAATTAAATATTTGCTACAGTCAACCAATAACCCCAACGGTAAACTATATTACAAGACAAGTTATAAAAGTAAAATATAATGTATATTTAAAAATTAAATTAATTTATGTTGATACTGCACTTACTAAAGAAAAATCTCAATTCAGCTTATTTATTTCTATAGAAATGAATGGAAAGCTAAATTTCAGAACCTCAAAACGAACAGAGCGCTCATTTACTGCAGCAAATGTTTTCGTCTTGATATACATATCGCAACATAATGAGGACACTATTCACTGGGAAACTACACGAAAGTATAATAAACTGAAAAATATTGCTAACCTGTTTTTTATATTTTTTTACGCTTGTAGAAAGAAAAATGATGCATGCTAACAAATGTAAACGATGAAAACAGTGCAAGCGAGACGTGAGAGCGGGTTGGCGTGAGTCCACCATTAGCCATGAACACGGCTTCGATCTCGACTTCACTAATTAAATAGTGAATAAAACCACTAAGCAATATTGAAATAAAATACACTAATTGGAAATAGTGAAATTAGCACAATTTGGACAGTAAAAGACCGCTAATTCTAGAGTGAAAAGCCGAAAAATCACTATTTCAGCAGTGAATCATTCAATTATTAATTCAATTAGTGAAATTTTCACTATTTGAAATTTAGAGAGTAATGTATAGTTTAAAATTTGTTTAGCATAAAAATACACAACGAAAAATCGACAAGACTCAGAAAACGAAATTACAACAATTAAAAGAATGACAGAGAACAAGTATATTGGGACTATACTTAAGAAACTTTATTTTCAATTTTATTTATATTAGATGAAATATCAATATTACAGAGAAAAGTAACAGCGTTTTATTTAAAGAATTCAAAAGATTTAAAAACTGAAATTAATAAAAAAAATTAAAGGGCTTCTAATTTTTCTTATTCTCGTCATTTATGATTGAGAAAGGATAAGAAAAGAATGGTCAGACAAGTCCGATAAGAAGGATGAGTTCGTTAAACAGCCATTTTTGATAAAAATACAAATTTTGGGACCATTTCTTTATACTTAAAATTTTAATTTAGGGCTGTTAATAGTACTTAGAAAGCCAAAAAATTTATCCTGATGACTTTTTTTATACAAAAAAAAATTCTCAGAGTTATAGCATTTTGAAAACTTTTAATATCAATCGAAAATCAAAATTATAAGCCAAACAACGTACGATATGAAAAAAAGTAAAGTAAAAAAAATCATTGCTTTTTAAAAGCCCTACAAGATTATCATAAAAACTTTTTGGACTTCCTTCTAAAATCGAAAATTCTAATTTTTATTGTACAAAAAATAATGAGAAAATAAAAAATCTCCTTTTGTGGTCAAAGTTTGCAGGATACGAAAGAAGATGAATCAACAAAAATTGTGATCTCAAAAAAGATCTACAAATTCATTAATAATCATTTCTTGTTGGACGCGTACTTTTTGTTTTATTCGCTAAAAATAACGTTGAAAATCTAGAAAAAAACTTTGTGAAAGAATGATACAATTTGGGAAGAAAAATGATTTAAGAAAAATTATTTACCCGAATAAGAGCTACAAATTTGTGATGAATTACTTTTTGACAGGACACGTATTTTTGGTTTTGATTATAAAAATGGCATTTAAAATAAAAATGAAAAATTTGTGGGAAAACAACAAAAGGTGCAAAAACAAATTGATAGAAAAAAGTTATTCGCCCAAAAAAGTGATACAAATTTGTATTCATTTATTATATTTTTATTATTTATGATGAAGAAAGTATTAGAATTTCCCGAAATTTGACACCACCACATTCCAAGTTTGAACCAAATGACGCAAAATATGACAAAAATTGTCAAAAAGAAATTATAGGGTTTGCAAAATCGTACACAATTTCTTTTAACCACTTTTCAATAGCACTCGTCATTTTTTTTTATCGTAAGTAATATATGCAAAAAATCGAAAATTCCAGTATTATGCGAAAAGACACGAGATACGTAAAAAATCTAAAAGAAGACTTGTAGGATATTTTGCTCGCCTCTTTTTCAAAACAACAAAATAATATTACTCATAGACAGTACATTTTAATTGCAAAATGACAAAGTTTTTCCATAAGAAATGTAGCAGCTAAACATATTTATTACGGTACAATTACATTTTAATTCAATTTGAATGTAAATCTTATGCATCTACATATTTCCTTGATGCAAAATTTATTCAAATAATTGATTCATTAATTGAAAATAATTATTCAAAATTGTCGATATCAAATTTGTATTTTATATTTTTAAGTATTTAGTATTTACCAACTTAGTGTATGTTATTACGGGTGAAGATTGCAGGAGCAAAGTAGTGGGCTAGCGCGATCTTCGGGTTGAGAGACATGGGGGGATCGGGCAATATTCGCTGGGAGCGCCGTCTACAATTAGTTCCTCGAACTATACACGTGCCGCATCTAGGCATATAATAACTTTGCTGTCACACCTCTGCCTGCCTTCTGTTACGTCTCCAGCGCTGCTGTCGATATTTGAAGACTTGTCGATGTCGATCTGTTTTAGCCTTGATTCGTTGACGACGTTGAGTGATAAAAATCACTAATCGAGCGACCCGGTCGGGGTTCAAATAACAGACACAATACAATGATTTAGAAAAATAAAAATCAATATTTTTTATTTAACTTCAATTTAAATATTGAAGATCTTTTAATGAAGATTAAATGTCCTATTTCGTCGCAGAGAATAGTTTAATTTACACAAATAAGATTTCATTCGGGTTTGACGTTTTTAAAGTTTCAATTAATTAAAACAATTTTAATTAAATGGTTTTTATGCACACTTCACTTAATATTTAGTTCGACTCAAGTCGACCGTGGCGAACGGGACCGAATCACCAGAGTAAATAATTTTTTTTAGACTTGAATATTCGTTAACAATTTTTATAGAAAAATATTCTAAGTCCAATTTCAATAATTCAGAGAGGCGAGTGTCACCGATTTTTCATTTGAAATACAAACGAGAGACGAAAATATCTGAGCTTTTTCTATGTTCCTGCAAATATTTATAACCTCGTTTTTTACTAAAAAAAAGGATGGAAATTGTCTTTCTAGCCAATAGAATTGCTGACGTCACATAATTTAATGTTAAATTAACCTATCATGATGAGATGCGTTAAGCGCCGCCCTTATATTTCAAGTCAAAATAATGAGATTCTAATTCTTAGAAAGGCATTTTTACGATTCTTGTAGATTGACGTTTTTCTGTCAAATCGCGTTATAGAATATAATATAGGGCGTCTGAGGGGCACCTTGTCGTTTCAACCCTTTAGATGGTACATAATTTATGTATGCTTGCGGTTGATATCACACGTGCAGTAGTCGGAGATCGCGCGTGTCAAACCTATTTGGATTGATAGATCCACATATACATAGGCATGTATAGATCTATCTCAGTGTACATAGATATTAAATGCTAACTTCTGTTTCTTTACAACTAGCTATTAGAAGTTACTCATTCGAGGTGCAGAGAGGAGTTGTCATGTAATTTCCTATTATCAATCATAATAAATAATTATCCTTTCTGATAATAACGATCCATTTAAATTTCTGAATATACTGAATGTCTTGTTTCATTTGAATTATTTCAAATGTTTACCGCTCTTAAAACTATTAACTGGTAAGTATTCAGGTCATTGTTATTATAAACAATGATGTGTTCAATAATAGTGGAAAGTGATGAAGATACTAAACTTCAGATGTTGAAGATACTAAACTTTAGTCTGCTACTAAGCTTTCGATTCCCGCCAATTCCACTGTTCCCTCACATCCACCTACCTAGTTTCAGTGGGTAAAATACTCACCCGTCGAGTGACCACCACTCTTCACCCGAGTGATCACCGAACAGTTCACCCGAGTGAAGCCCAATCAGAGTTGCCAGATCGAGCCTGAAATTTACCCCCACCATACCTACCGTTTGGGAGCCGCAAATCAGAAGGTGCATGATTACCACTGTGACTTCGTGTGTAAGCCGAAAACGTACGATTCGACTTCGGTTCCTTGCTGTACGATGATTGTCGATCTGAAAACTTCGAAAGACTTAAGTGGTCTTCTATTTATATCTCGATCCCCATTTGAAAGAAATTGGAAGAAATTGGCGAATTTAATGTTTCGTGTGATTCTTCATTTCATGCATGAGTCGATTTTGAGGTTATGTTTTTCAGGTGTATATAGTATGAATATTATTACTACTATATATATTATTAATGTTAATATTATAATTATAAAATATAACATTAATTTTAATTAATAGTTGACTAACTTTTAATAGAAATTAATAAAAATTAAATAAAAATTTAAATAAAAATTAACAACCTTGATATAATTATTATAATTCTTTGACATTCCTTTAATTTTGAAAAGTGAATTAAAAATTCAGTGAAATCTTTTTAAACATCCTCAAATATTAAAAATCCTTAAAAATCTGTTGAAATCTCTTGAATTTTTTTAAAGCTCTTGAAAATTCCTTAAAATATAGAAAATACCCTGAAATATATCAAATCCTTTAAAATCTCATATTAAATTACTGTGATCAATTGAAAATTCTTTGGAACTTTCTTAAATACTCTCAAGTATTTTGAAACCTTCAAACTCTTTTCAAACACCTTCACACCTTTTAGAGATTTCTAAAGTTCTTTGGAATTTTTTTAAATAACTATGCTAAGATTGTTAAAATTCTTTGAAATTCCTTGAAATTATACAAATAAATTGAAAATTACTTGACACATTTTAAAACATTCACAAATATTAAAAATCTTCTGAAATTTCTTGACATTTTTTTAAGCTTTTGAAAATTCCTTGAAATTTTGAAAATTCCCTGAAATATTTCAAATCCTTCAAAATATCATATTAAATTACAGTAAACAATGAAAGTTCCTCGGAATCTTTTTTAATGCTCTCAAGTATTTTGAAACCTTCAGAATCTTTTGAAATGCCCCGGACTTTTTTTAGGATTTCTAAATTACTTTGGAATTTTTAAAAATAAGCCTTCTAAACATTTTTTAATTCTTTGAAATTCCCGTAAATAGTAAAAATAAATTGAAAATTCTTAGACATCTTTTAAAACATCCTCAAATATTTAAAATCTTTACAAATCTTTTGAAATCTTTTGAAATTTTGTAAAGCTTCAAATTGAAATTAAAAAAAAGAAGAGTTTCAAAACGTTAAATATTTAAATGTTTGTAGCTTAGAGTTTTGAAGATGGAATCAATAAAAATTCAAAGCTTTCGAAATTTTATTTTCAAAATTTTTTAACTATTCCATAAGAATAATTTTCAACTCGATAGGATAAAAGACTTCACATTTAAAATTGTAAACTTGAAAGCTTATTAATAAAAACTTAATAATAATAAATTAATTAAATGCGTTCAAAATGTAAATGTATGTTTTTCAATTGGAAAATCTCTAAATAAAATTATTTCAGACTGAAATTTAGAAAATTTTTAAACATTAAAAATTTAACTCTTTGCAGATTAGTTAAACAATTAAATTAAAGTTTTAAATCAACAGATTTCAAAAGATTCTAAAGGATTTTAAATAGTTGAGAATGTTTAAAAATATTGCAATGAATTTTCAATTCATTTTTATGATTTAAAGGAATTTCAACGAATTAAAAAAAGTGTAGCAGGGTTGTTTAAAAAAACTCCAAAGTACCTTAATAATATTTAAAAGATGTCGAGAGTTCTCAAAAGATTTCAAAGGATTTTCAATATTTTAGGGTCTGGTATTTCAAATCATTTAAAAGCTCATATTAAATTATTAAAATCATTTAAAAATTACTTT
>NC_046658.1:28792721-28809632 GCF_010883055.1 Belonocnema kinseyi
TATAATTATATACAAAAATGGTTCTAGAAATAGTTCAATTTTAACTCGAGTAATTTCTATTAAAACTTCAATTTAATAGTTTAACTAATCTAAAAACAGTTAAATTTTTAATGTTTAAAAATTTTCTAAATTTCAGTCTGAAATAATTTCATTTAGAGATTTTCCAATTGAAAAACATACATTTAAATTTTGAACGCATTTAATTAATTTATTGTTATTAAGTTTTTATAAATAAACTTCCAAGTTTACAATTTTAAATGTGAAGTCTTGTATCCTATCGAGTTGAAAATTATTCTTATGAAATAGTTGAAAATTTTTGAAAATAAAATTTCGAAACCTTTGAATTTTTATTGATTCCATCTTCAAAATTCTAATCTACAACCATTTTAATATTTAACGTTTTGAAACTCTTCTTTTTTTTAATTTCAATCTGAACCTTTACAAAATTTCATAAGATTTCAAAAGATTTGTAAGGATTTTGAATATTTGAGGATGTTTCAAATATCTCTAAGAATTTTCAATTTATTTTCACTATTTACAGAAATTTCAAATAATTAAAAAATGTTTAGAAGGCTTATTTTAAAAAATTCCAAGGTCATTTAGAAATCCTAAGAAAAAAGTCCGAGGCATTTTAAAAGATTTTGAAGGTTTCAAAATACTTGAGAAAATTTAAAAAGATTCCAAGGAAGTTTCATTCTTTACTGTAATTTAATATGATATTTTGAAGGATTTGAAATATTTCAGGGAATTTTCAAAATTTCAAAGAATTTTCAAAAGCTTAAAAAAATGTCAAGAAATTTCAAAAGATTTTTAATATTTGTGAGATTTTTAAAAGATGTCAAGTAATTTTCAATTTATTTTTATAATTTCAAGGAATTTTAAAGAATTTTAATAACTTTAGCAGAGTTATTTAAAAAAATTCCAAAGAACTTTAGAAATCTTTAAAAGGTGTGAAGGTGTTTAAAAAGATTTTGAAGGTTTCAAAACACTTAACAGTATTTAAAAACGTTCCAAAGAATTTTTAATTGATCACAGTAATTTAACATGAGATTTTAAAGGATTTGAAATATTTTAGGGTATTTTCTAAATTTCAAGGAATTTTCAAGAGCTTTAAAAGAATTCAAGAGATTTCAACAGATTTTTAAGGATTTTGAATATTTGAGGACGTTTAAAAAGATTTCAATTAATTTTTTATTCACTTTTAAAAATTAAAGGAATGTCAAAGAATTTTAATAATTATATCAAGGTTGTTTCAAAAAACTCCAAATTACCTTAAAAATCTTTAAATATGTCAAGATTTTTCAAAACATTTTGAAGGTTTCGAAATATTTGAGAGCATTTTAAAAGGTTTTAAGGAATTTTCAATTTATTACAGTAATTTAATATGAGATTTTAAAGGATTTGATACATCTTAGGACATTTTACTAGATTCTAAGGAATTTTAAATTGATTTCAATTATTTAGTATGTGATTTTGAAGGATTTAAAATATTTTAAGGTATTTTTAAAATTTGCAAAGAATTTTCAAGAGCTTTGCAAAATTTTAGGGGATTTTAAAGGATTTTTAATATTTTAGGATGTTTTAAAACATTTCAAGGAATTTTCAATTAATTTCAATAATTTAAAGCACTTTCAAAGAATTCCAACTATTGTTTCAATTTTTCTGATTGAAAGTGGAACTGCTTTCTTAAAAATTTAGTTTTTTTTTGTTGACAATTTATCAAATTAGTTGAAAAATTTCTTTTCTGAAAATTTAACTTTTTTGCAGAATTTTTGTTGTTTGTTTTGGTTTAAAAATTAACTTCTTTTAACTACAAGAAAATTCATCTTCTTATTCTTTTTTTTTCAGAAAACTAATTGTTTTAGTTAAGAGCTTAACTATTTCTATTAAAAGTTAGTCAACTATTGATTAAAATTAATGTTATATTTTATAATTATAATATTAACATTAATAATATATATATTAAGTCTTCCGAAGCCTTCAGATCGATAATCATTGTACAGCAGGGAACCGAAGTCGAATCGTGCATTTTCGGCTTACACACGAAGTCACAGTGGTAATCATGCACCTTCTGTTTTGCGGCTCCCAAAAGGTAGGTATGGTGGGGGTAAATTCCAGGCTCGATCTGGCAGCTCTGAGCCCAACACTCACCTAACATCGTGGAACGGCTCAGTGTGCATCCGGGTGGTCCCCTGGAATGCACCCCATGCAAGGAAAACATTCAAGTGTTCATGTTACAAGTGGCAGGAAAGTAAAATTGTAAACATGTCTTGCCTGGAAACCAAATTACTGCTATAAAACGAAACAAAAAAATAGAATGGAAGGATTTGCCTAACAAATAAATTGAAGGATTAAAATTTGTATGGATTTTAAGCAGGAAAATGCTTAAAAAGGTGAGAATTTTAATTTTTAAGAAATATATATATTTTTTTAATTTGGCCCTTTTTTTTAAATAAAATTTTTCACCCTTTCTTCTTATAAAATACAGAGTAAACATGTAACTTGTTTTTGTCATTTTCTTTGGTTAACCTTCCTAAAATAATCTATAAACAGAATGTCATAGTATAATGAAAATTCTGGTATTAATGTTAGTTTTGATCTAAGAAATACTAAAAAGAGGATAACGTGGCATCTAAAATATAAATTCGATATAAAACAAATGCACACATATATTCTGGGTTCTCTTAAAATATAATACTTTATTTATATATACATACACAAACATATATCCATATTTTTACTTCAGTGACTTTCTATTTCAAGTAAAGAAAATATTGTCATTTGCCCTGTGATTTTAAATCTCTAGCTGAGATTGTTCTTTGCGAGAATATCGGGTTTTATATATATATGTGTATTAAAGAATATTATTCTGCATCAGGCACATCCCCTGCAAACCCAGAATCTCCAGACTCTTCATAATTAAACAGTCCACCAACTTCCTGCCACAATTTCTCCTCGTCTTTCGCTTTCTGAATTTCAATAGGAATAACTATTGGTTCCGAAAAAGATCCAAAAAAGATATTCAGTCAGAAGAAGAGCGAGTAAGATGGCTCTGTGTCCCGATTAACTTCTCGCATAGAGGAATGTCCTAACTCACCTAAATCCTCAATTTTATTAATTCGAATTTGAATTACTCGATTGTGATTCACGCTTGATACATCCCAATGAGCATTGGTCACAGCCGACATGCATGCCCAACATGTACTAACATTTCTCATTTCGAAGGGAGCGGAGGAGCGGCCTTCGCAGAGCCTAGGTTAAGCCAGATCTTGGAAGGTAGCAAAGTGAAATTGCTGAACGGACTCTTCCTCAAGGCGGAGATACCTTTAGAACTTCCAAAAAATCGATTTTTTTTCTTTTCATATTTCGAATTTATAATATGTTGAAAATATACTGTAAAAAGGTAAAAGGAAAATATTAAATATTTATGGAGATATTGTCAAAAATGTCAGAGTCCGCATACCGTCACTAATCAGGTAGTCGGAGCGCTTGAGTCGGGGAAATGTTTCTTACACAATAGGTTTGTATATTTTTTTGTCTCCAAAATTCTGGGAAGACTGATTACGACGTTACTACGTTACTACGTTTAATACGTGGACCCGGAATCGCCGATTGATCGGCAAGTCACTGAAACTAATAGTTATACCGTAACGAATCTTTAAACGTGATTATCTCGAAATTGTCTTTTCAAAAACTGCTCGTGCTGTAACTTAAAAAGTTGTTGACCGATTAAGCTGAAATTTGCACGCTTTCTCTTTGTGGTACCATCGGAAGGATATACCTAAAAGTTTAAAGATATCGGGTTATTAAATAGTTTTTTTAGGCTAAAAACTGTTGCAAAAATGATCAAAAATTTGGACCTTCGATTAAACAGGCGATATAAATTTTAATTTTAAACTTTTTTATTATTTTATAGGTTTATCATTCCCTTTAACACATAAGTGATCAAATAAAAAACATTTTTTATATCAGATGAATGGAAAAATTTTGACGGCTGCAGCAGTTTTCGATGTTTCGGAGCAGACGCTTGAAGAAATATTCTGCAGGGTCGCCATTTTGTAAAAAAAATCACATGTTTTTTTTACACTTTAACAATGTAAGAAAAAGATGTTAAAATTAATAAATGATCTAGTTATTTCATCAACTTTAAAAAAATGTATTAAAATTGATTGATTTTACCCTTTCTAAAGGTATCACCCCCCTTAAATGACAACACTCACACCTCCATAAGCAGAGGCCATTCACTTTTGCAGTCCGCAGCATAGCTGACAGGTGCTTAATTGGAGAATGTTTTTCCTGAAGTGTTTCCCAATCTGACTGGAAGGAAACGGAAAAATAAAAGGACTGAAAGAATGGAAATCGAAAAAGAAAAGGTAAAAATAAAAAAAAGATAAAAAGGTTTTAAACATTTTTGTTTAAACTTATTATTTTATGTTTAGTGACAAAGTTTAAATTTAAATACATCTTTTCCTATTATGCAAACAACAACAAAAAAATAAAATTCCATTTTGACAAATTTATATTGTTCTTTTCAAATGAGAAAAACAAAATTATATCGGAAAGAAAGATATTCAGAAAATAATTATTTGAGAAAAATATAGTTAATCATTTTATTACTTGTTTTTTAAACAAAATTATTAATCTATAAGGATAAAGGGTAAGAGAGAGATTTTAACAAGAAGGTGGAAAAAGGAAAAAAAATGGAAAATATATAGTACTTACAATTGAGAAGGTAACCCCAACTGGTAAATGATAAATTTTGGCCGTATTGTCACTATCTTTTAAAAGGTATTCTCCCTCAGAGTCGGTTTTGTCTTTGTTGTCCATTTCAATTTCAATTTTTCGCAAAGCAAAAAAAATTGAAACAATTTCCTTCAAAAATATTTAATGTGTTTAATTTTCACTAAATTGAATTTCACTTAATAAAGAAAAACGATAATATTCCCTTTTAGTGCCTTCAAATGCTTTCACCTTCAAATTCACTTTCTCGAATTCCACTCCTCATGACACTTATACAAGAACTTTGCATCGACTAGCCCTTACAAAAAGCTCTTCGCTTATCTTTTTTCGTAAGCAAATGCACTGTCAAACTTAATGACTCAAAACAATATCTCTTTTTCTTCTTTTTATTTTCCAAAGTCACTTGAGAGCGAACAAAATTATTGGATTAATTTTACATTCAAAATTTCAGATAAAACGCTCTTTCGGGTGTCAAATAATTCTATCCTAATAATTAATTCAATATCAAGATCAAAACAAAACAAATCTGACACACGTGGTAATGTTTTTGATCTACATCCCCTCCCTACCTAAGTCATTTTTATATGAACTATAAAACAAAACAAAAATAGACAATGCCACAACAAATATTCACGGCAATTATATTTTTATACTATAGTCATTTATTCTTTAAAAAGCTTAGTTTTCTCTGTTTCTTTAAAAAGATTTATTTTAATCAATCGATATTTTTCATAGATCTCCAATGATCAATTCTTATGGGGTTATGTCTATTTTTAAGCACGAAGATTTGAATTTCCGTTAAAGGGATGCAAGCAAAAAAAACTTGTCTCATAAATCTTAAATCAAACAAATAACTAATAAAAATGTATACTAGAAAATACAAATATTTACGTAAACCTGATGTAGATAGTTTAATTTGTCTCAAGGTAAAATAAACACTTTAAATCCTAACTTACAAATTTTGAAAATTTAGATCAGAGATTTATTTTCTTTCCTTCTTTGGCGCAAAAATTTAAATTTATTCATATATATAAAAAAAAGGAAAATTTACTAAAGATCTCTCAAATACTAACATTTAAATTGATAAGTTCTCTAATTTTAGTATATTTTCAACTTGAATTATTTAATATAATTTCTATTCAAATAATATACATATATCAGTATGTCAAAATTTAATAAAATTTGATATAGTACATTTCAAATTATATTTGTTCAAAATAAAGATAACATTGTTCTTCTTATATATCCATGAGATATAATCTTCCTTATGTAAAGGCGATAAAGTTTTATAATTCAATGAAAAAGCTAAATTTGTTTGAAATTTGATTCCAAAGATATTAGAGTGGTCCCGAAATTCCCTGGGGTTAGTCTTAGCTTTAGTATAAAATAAAGATATTGTATATCTTACGTAAATTTCACTTCAAAATTATTTATTAATTTTTTAAAAATTATTTGCTAAAATTTAATGTTGAAGTTGTCTTTCCGCTTCTTTTTTTAATTTACATATACACTTTTTTTATTCCTTTAATTTTTCTTAAAATCTCTTTTACAAAATAGGTCAATATTACCACCAAATTTACTACATTCTTATTTTTAGATACTTAATTGCTGCTTTTCAACATTCCTGGATGTCACTTCTGGTCGTTCACTTAAATTGTCAGGTAAGTAATTTCCATTAATAATTAATTTATTCGATTAAGTATATATAAATTCTAAGAATATTTGCTTTGTTTGAAATATATTTTTCTTTTGTTTCAGATGTTCAATCAAGCTAAAATATCTCCATTAATTAGATTCTGTGCATCCTTATTGTTGCTTAATGGATGAGCACGCAATTTTCATTTATCAGTGTGAACTATTTTTGTTTTATTGGGTCTCATTTTAATTAAGGCATTTATTTCGCCTAACAATTTTTCTAGGACATAGAGTCCATGGAAGTAGGGGTCGGATTGATCTTTCCTCTTGTTTACTCTCAAGTACACTTGTATAACATTATCCAATTTCTGAAAGAATCGCTTTAAATATTCGAGATAAGTGTTATCTGGTTCCAAAAGAGTGAAACTTTTGGAATATTAGACTCTCTTCTGAATACTAACGTATAAGGAGCAAAACATGTAGCTTCATGTATGCTATTGTTATAAGAAAACACAGCAAATCTAAGCCAATCGTCCCAATTGGTGATAGTATCGAATTGTCTTAACTATTCAATCAATGTCTGATGACTACGTTCTAATGATCCTAAACTTTGTGGGTGATACGCAGTTGATTGAATTTTCTTTATGCGAAAAATTTTGCAAACTGTTTTAATGCACTGACTGATCAAATTTGATCCGTATCGTGAAAAAACTTCCTCAACTAAAGCTAAAACTATAGTCGCTGAATCAATATACCTCAAAGGAATCGCATTAGACTATTCTTTGAAAGTCAGCCTTTATGTTTTCCCAATAATATGTATCTCTTACTCTTCAATAGGTTTTTGAGATTCTCTTATGACCTGCTACTACTGATTCATGAAATTCGCTCACTATATCATCCCTCATATTACTAGAGGGAATGATTATTTCTTCTGAACAAATAATTACCACAAGACCTGAGTTACCAAAATGTTTCCTGATTATTTGTTCTATCGAGAGCCAAGAAAGATCACCTAAATCATTTTCTTTACTTGAAATTCTTACTGAGGTTATCTGTAAAGCTTCCATAGATTTCTTTAAAGCAATTACCGCTTCTGAAAGTTCTTTTATAACTATTACTTTTTCCCTCTTGTTATTCACAACAAGATTAAAAACAAATCGTCCATTACGATTAAAAACGATAGTTTCACCGGGCTTCGGATTTTCATTTCAGGAATCTTCCATCCGCAAAAGACCCTTAGCCTCTAGACTATCATTTACTTCTGATACTAAATATCCATCTGCAGGGATTAGATGCGCAATATGCCCTTTTCAAAAATATGTCTTATCTTTACGGTAGGATATACATTACTTTTCTAGGGTTAAGATCTGGCCAACCGGGATATCCATACAGGAACTTGCAGAACTCTCTTCAATTTGACCTACAGTACGTATACTCGTAATAGGATTTTCACTCCAGGCATTGCTTGTCTGGGATCCAGCCAAAGTTTGGGGCGAAAGCGATATCAAATCCAGACTTGGGTTAGATACTTGTTTTGGATTTTGAGGCAAACTTTTATTTGAAAGGCCCAAAAACTCGGAACCATTAGACTCACACTGCCTACCCCCTCCCAACTTGGGTCCGCCTTTGTTGTGAATCGTGTCGCACTGATAACGAGGTCCCTGTTTATTCAATTGAGTTTTACCCCTAATTTCTTTTTCTTTACTCATGAGAGTCATACAAAACAACCATTCTAATACTACCCCCAGATCTTCATTGCCATCGTCATCTCTGCGAGAGTCAACCATACCTACATACGTACGATCTGCAGTAATCGCAGCAGTTAAGTTGGTGTTTGGCTCCATGGATTCATTTCTTTCTGTGGAGTTTCTCGACAGAGCGTCAGCATTTCAGTTGATTTTTACTGGTATATACACAATAGTGTAATCATACTCAATCACCTCTATTCTCCATGAAGCCGATCTTGAAACAGGATCTTTGATCCCATGCAACCAAATTAAAGGTTTATGGTCTGTTACCAAAGTAAAATTCTGCCTAAAAAAATAAGGTCTAAAATGCTTTACATTGAAGAAAATGAAGAGCAATTCTTTTCCTATAGTAGAATAACTTAATTCTGCACTTTGAAGGGTGCGTGATGCGAAAGCGATTGGTAAGTCTTGTCCTATAGGACCCTGGCTTAAAACTCCAATGAGTGCGTAATTCGACGCATCTGTGGTAAAAACAAAGGGTTTCTTAAAATTTGGGTACTGCAATATCGGTTCAGTACATATTCAATCTCTAAGAATTTCAAAAGTCTCCTGTTGGGCGCAAGTCCAAATAAATTGAACATTGTCCTTTAGAAGCAAACTCAGAGGTTTAGCTATTCTTGCGAAATCAGAAATAAATCGCTTGTAATATCCCACTAAACCCAGAAATTGTTTTATATTCTTTTTCCCTTTTGGAACCGGAAAAAATTTCACAGCTGAAATTTTCTTTGGGTATGGCTTGATTACATCCTGAGAAATAACATGTCCCAAATAAGCAATTTCACGCTTAAGAAAATGACACTTCTTAGCCTGAAGAGCCAATTCAGCAGATTTTAATCGAGCAAGCAGATCTCTTAATTTCCTAGAATGTTCTTCCAATGAAGAAGCATAAATCACAATATCATCCATATAGACGAATAATTCAACACCCGGAAGACGCGTGAGTACACAGTCGATTACCCTTTGGAAAGTCCAGGCTGTGGTCACTCAATGCTTTAGAAGTGCAGACCGATAATCGACGGTAGTGCCATCGAACGAGCCCGCAGGTTTTTAAGATAAGATAATAGATGCTTGAGGTTATATCCAGATGATTTGTAGATAATGTAATTAAAAAACTTAATAAATTGAAAAAACCAATAGAAAACAAATAAAAATACATAAATAATTACCGGAATAATTATTTATATATTTCTGCTTGTTTTTCTATTGCCTTTTTCATAAAAACATGTTCTAAGGAAAAAAGAAAGATCATGGAAGTATGTTTGAAAGCAGTTTTCATTTAAATGTCATCATTTTCGACATCAATTTTCTTATCGGCAGGTTCCTTTCTCAAAATATTACTCTGTTTTTATGGTAATAATACAGAAGGTACCGCTCTCTCTTTTAGTGTTCAGTTGTGTACTACAACGATAATCACCAAGTCGAAAATGATGACAACAAATTACATATCAGCTCTCGAACAGTTCTTAATGGGTTAGGTTTCACATGTGCTGACGTTCGGAAAACAACGAAGGAGTAAGAGAGATAGATCAAACTTTGGCCCCTGAGCGACGTGTAGCGGGGGAAAGTACTACAGAGCCATCTAACGAGCCCGCAAAACAAAATCAAAGTATGTGTCTTCACGGTTGCCTATATTAGTGACCACAGCCTGGGAAAGTCGCTGGTGCGTTCTTTAAACCAAATGGCATTCGAGTGAACTCTAAGTGCCAATGTGGCGTCCTTGTGAATAGGATGATAACGATATTGTTTAGTATTGACTGGAGTTTCATCGGTATTAATTATTTTATAAGATAAAATATTCGTAGCGCCTAATTGGTCACCTTCTAAGAAAAACTGAGGGAAGTACTCTGAAAGAATTGGAAGAACACTTCTCTGTTCTTCATTATTCAAGTCTGACAAATTCATAACTTTCAAAATTTTGGCAAATAGGGGGGATAAATTTTTTTGTCCATTGGTGGAAAATGAATTTCCACTCGAACGATGTAAAGGTGCTACTACGTCATATTCCTCAAGTGCCACAGGGGGAATAGTTAAACGACCCTTTTCGGGGTAGAATTTATAATAAAAAGGTTCTCTTCTCCATTCTTATTAAGAACTAAAGCCTTTCCAGCAAAAATGCCAGGTCGACATGGAATTTTCCTAACATATCCTTCATTAAGTTGAGTTTCAATTAGAGGCAAATAAAATAACTTTTTAGTCCTAGCAGATATTTACCCCTTTACAATAACTTTCTTTGCCAATTAAGGGCAATCTCTTTTAAAATGTCCTAACTTTTTACAGTAAAAACATTCTACCTTACTGATCCAATTGTTTTTATCCTCAGATAGACAGGTGTTTCATGTCTTCTCAAGGGAGAAGAATTTCCGAGATTTGAATTTGTAAGTTGACTAATATCGCTTGTCAAAGAATTTTGAGAAGACTTTAAAGCCTGTATTATCAGGGAAGTTTCATCCACTGCACCCGGATCAACAGGACCCTTATTAATTGTTTTTCTTTTATTTCTTGAACCTGAAGGTTCAGTTTCATCACTGGACGAGAGCGGGGGATCGCTATCCCGAGCCCTTTTATCGCTCGCAGTTTAAGCATTTTCAATTCTATTAGGCTAGAACTTACTTCAAGTTATAATCCAATTTCGCACTTTATATTAACACTTTTTCTCGTCTTAATAAAAAAATTCTAAATTTTCACAATATTCAAATTCTGACCATGCACAATAAGAGCGAGAAAAATAATCACTTCACAGTTTTTTTAAATTAAATTTCCACCCCTTTGAGATGATCTGGAAGTTCGAGCTGAAGTTCCATTTGAATATCTAGTAGACCTCTGGAAAAAATCGTCGAAGTTCTGCAACTCTAGATGTCCCCTGATGCGTAACTTTTCACAGGTTGTCCAACGCTGCGGTAACCCTTCACGGGTCCGTAATCAGGAACGATGATCAAATGTAGGATTTTTCAAATAAATGAAAATTCTCAAGCCAATGATTGTTAGAGGAATGTTTGGTAGTCTCTCTCAATCACAAACAATTCTGGTGCAATTTTACAACAACCTCTGCTATCGCGAGAAAAACCACCCGAAAACCCTGATAGAGAATCGCACTGCCATCCCAACAAGAAAAGTAGTAACTGCATATTTCATCAAAAATGAGTTGCGAAGTTTATTGTGTTTCTAATATTGTTTACTATTGTTCTGTGAAGAAATTAAGATAGGTTATGTTATATAATACAAAAATTTAAATTTGGAGAAAAGTGATTTAACAGGGAAAAAGAAACATGTGAGTTTAATTCTCAGGTTACACGCCAAATAATGTCTTCGAAAGTTATCGATCTCTCGATAAAATCCAACTCAGTAAGCAAAAGTCAAACAGAACGTAAGAGTAAATTTAATCAGTTATTTGGCAAAAACAAATGGCACGTTCTTAATTAAAACACAAAAGTGCTGAAAGCTTAGAAGAGCGTAATGCTTTTTCTGATATTAGCAATTTCGTCGCTCCAAAAAAGAAGTGTACAATATCAATAATGCATAAAGAAACTGATGTGTAAGTATTAACTTTGAATGATTAATTATGAGGGATTGTCGATAAACCACGTACCAGTTCAGGAGATGGGGAGTTCAGTTAAAGTAACATTACGACCTTTATGAGTTTGCAAACAATGACTTTCATATTTCAGAATTATGCACACACTTTCCTATTACATTTCCTGATCGGAATTTACGTATCTCGATTGATTAAAAGTCTACTATTTGCTTAAAAATTTAATTACTTTTTTGAAAATGCAAATTTTTTTTGAAGAATAATCTTTTTTGTTATCTTTTTCAGTTAAAATTGGATGTATTTGGTTGAAAAATAATCCGTTTTCGTATGGATAAAAAAATTAACCTCTTTTTTAGGAAGTGAAATTATTGACAAATTTATTTACGTTCATTTGAACATTTAGCATTTTAGTTGAAAATTGAACTGCTTAATAGAATATTCGCCATTCTGGTTTAAAAGTTCAATAATTCCCAGAAAAATTGAATGATTTAGTTTGGTATTAACTTTTTTGTTATTAGTTAATATTTCTGGTGGTAAATACAACTATTTAGATGAAATATAATCTATTTGGTTAATATTCAATTATTTTGTTGAAAATTCACTTCTTCCGTTTAATTCAACTAATTTAACATCTGTCTTTCGGCAGAAAATTAATATTTTATGTTAGAAGTCAATTTTCCTGGTTTAAAATAAAAATTTTTGGTTAAAAATGCAACTTTTGAGGTTGAAAATTCAAGCATCTGCGAAAAATTTTCTATTTTGATAAAAGCATCTACTTCGGTTAAAAATCAATATTTTATGTCAGAAAAGTCATATTTTTTGGTGAAAAATTCAACTCTTTTTTCTTTGAACTGCAGTATATTTCGACTTCAAATTTCATAAATTTAAAGTGTTTCAAATTGACTTTTTTTATCAAAAGTCGCCATATTTCCCATATTTTGAGAGATTTTTGTGCTTCGTTACAATTCAGTGGTGTGGGGGGGGGGGGATTAAAGTAGAGATAAACGGGTGCTAAAATAGCCCAAAACTGGTAACGCATTTTTTGGACGATCACTTACCTGCAATATAATTTTTTAATATTTCATAATTACTTTTCATAATAATGCTTGTTTCCATTATCATATGTCCTCGATCAAATAAGAAAATCTATTGGGGAATCAAAATGAATTAATAATCCTACCACTCGAAGAAAGCCTGAACGTAGACAACTGCGTGAATTCGGAAATATCAAGTTAACCATCATTTTTTGGAAATAACAGAAAAGTGATTCCTGTTGGGATAGATGCAGTATCACAACTAAGCAAATCATCAGACAAAAATCTCGAGTGTTTAGATATTTAGTATGTAATAGATGTTTAGTATGTAAGTTTTATAAAATCAAACTGAAATGACTTCTGTTCCCACTGACGAAAATTTGACACAAATATCTGAAGACAAAATAATACATAAGCGAATAAGTCTCATTTACTACTTGACTTTACACTATGATGAAAAAATGATCTTAAAGGGTTTTTCATATTCATTTTGTAATTTTTATGCATTTTACATTCTCATCAGAGAAGGTCTTAGATTTGTATAAAATTTGCCCCCCCCCCCCCCACTTTTTGTCAAATGTCCACGTTTCAGACCCCCTGAATCCGAAAAACAGGTTTTTACGAATGTGTCTGTATGTCTGCCTGTATGTAGGTCTGTCTGTCTGTGACCACGATAACTTTTGAAAAAATTGATCTATTAGATTACCCTTTGGTACACTCGTTTAGTGTCCTAAACTAAAGGGCAAGTTCGTTAGCCAGCCATTTTGGATGAAAATTCAAAAAGTCGACACATTTTTAAATATTTTTTAGACCACTTTTTAAAAAATTAAAAAATTCTCTATACGGTTATGCATAGAATTCAATAAATTTAACAATTTATCCTAATGACTTTTTTTGTAAAATCAAAAATGACTAGAGTTATAGCATTTTCAAAATCCAGAAAAATAAACTAAACTGAATGATTTAAGCCACACAACAAATGATAAGTAAAAAATCTGAAAAAGAAAAACGTTGCTTTTTGAAAGCCCTATAAGATTATGATAACAACTTTTTTAATTTGGTCGAAAAGTTGAAAATTCCAAATTTGATCGTACCAAAAATGTTTGAAATCACATTTTTTCAAGATTTAAAAATTCTATATACGGTTTTTCATTGTACTGAGAAACTCAAACAATTTATTCCCATGACTTTTTTCTATAAAAAGAAAATTATCAGATTCAGAGCATTTTCAAAATCCCCCCAAAAAAAACTAAAATGAACATTTTAAGCCAAAAAACGCATGATATGAAAAAAATTCAAGAAAAGAAAAACTTTGCTATTTGAAAGCCCTACAGGACTATGATAACAACTTTTTTCATTTGGTCGAGAAGTTGAACACTCCAAATTTGATCGTACCGAAAATAATGAAAAATCCAAAAATTATATTTTTTGGTCAAACTATGCAAGATACGAAAAAATGAAAAAGCTCAAATTGTGCGCCCTGGAAACAACTATAAATTAAGAGTGAATCACTTTTCGATATAAGTTACGAGAAAAAATAAGATAAAACTGGTTCATACAAAAAAGATCTATAATTTTTGATAGGACAGTTTTTGCTTTAGTCGTAAAAAATATCATTCTAAATAAAAATATTAAATATGTTTGAAAAAACGACACAAGGTATGAACTTAAATTACCAGAAAAAAGTTGTTCGCCTAAAAAGATCTATAAATTTATTATTAATTATTTTTCGATAGGACGAGTAGATTTTCTTTGAATCGTAAAACATAAGACAAATTATATTATAATAAGTAATCCCTGGCAGAGTTACATATAAGTGTATTATAATTGATATAAAAGTGTTGTGTATAATGTAGAAAAGTTGACAGGGTGGACAAAATCAAGTGCGAAGCACGAGATACGTGATGAGAATGTGTTCGTTAAAGCCAAAAGAGCTTTAACCAAAGAGAGAGTAAATGTTTTGAGTCTTAATTTTAAAATGTTTGCGCAAGAATGTGCGAAAATATAAAGACCGAGCGCGTAGCGCGATATAAATGCATATTCGAGCGCGAAGTGCGAGATAAATACAACATCGAGCGCAAAGCGCGAGAAACAACAGTCACGCGCCTTAGGCGCGCTCAAACTTGCGAGCAAAGCAAGCATGGTTTTGTAGAACAAAGTTACTACTAGAGTCGCCGCATGGCCGTTTTAAACTCTCGTGACACATTTTTTGCATTGGGCAGTACAGAGAAAGCACCCCCCGGGATTTCTTCTGAATGAAGTTTTTTTTAATAGGTTACGTTGTTCGAAAACTCTTGATCTCATAAACTTACTTTCTAAAACTTCGACTCACTTTCCCAAAAACTTCACGGAAAGCCACGTACTTTAACGAAACTTTTCGCAACTTGGATCTGCAAGGGATATAATAGTATATTATGGACCGCATAAAAATACGTCGCCAGTAGTGCATTCAGAAATTTTAATAGATTAAAAAATAAGTAAAACTTGTAAATTTTTTTTACGAATTTCGTAAGGTTTCACGAAAATGAAAAAAATTATGTTCCTCAGAATAATTAAAATAATTTTTTATTTTGAAAAGTTAATTTCAACAGATCATTTAAGAATGTTTCAATACCTGACAAAAGATTTCAAAAATTATCAAAGAATAATCTGAATGATTTTACAGGCAACTTTTTTTAATTTTTCAGAATTAAGAAACAATCAGGAAAAGAAAGAGATTAGAAAAAAAGAATTTTTTTGATATTCGTATGCAAATTTTAAAGGATGTTTTATTTTGAATAACCAACTTTAAAAAGAAATTGCGAAAGTTTTTTAGAAATATCAAACGATTTCCTACAAGTTTCTGCAAAGAGTGTTAAAGATTTTAGAGCGAAATTTTCAAGTCCGTAAGATTATCACATTTTTTAAAATATAAAAAGTCGAGTAAATTCAGGAAAAATTAAGTAGGATTCAATAGATTCAAAAATGATTTAAACTTTAGAAGATAATTAGAAATACAAATTTTTGAAACTGTCAAAAATAAACTTTAGGAGCTTTAAGCGAATCTCGAAATTTCAAGAGCATGAACAAATTTTCTTCAAATGCTTGCGAAAATTTAGAATATTATAAGGTAATTTTTTTACATTTTGAATGACTTTTTAAAATATTGAGAAAAATTCGAGGCAGGTTCCATATTTGTATGACTACAGAAATATTGAAAATCCTTTTGTGTTAAAAAAATGGTCTTATTTATTTAAGATAATACTTCATGTTGAAAATCCTTTTTTATTTAGGAAACGTCTTTCATGATTTTAACCCTTAGCTGGCCTACTGGGGTCGTTGGCGTCAGGGCCCTTTTTAATTCGAATTATAAATTCAAATATGATAATTCAAATATGAATTTTGTTAACCAACAAAATATTGATTTTTTTTTGCAAACCACATAATGCATTCTATTGAATGGTAGTTACTGATCGCCTGTGGGTTTTTCCTACTAAAAAACAACGTTGTTTACTCAGAAACATTAATTAAGTGTTTGGGGTCAAAAACATTCCAGTGTGCCCGCTATGATTGTGGCTAGGGGAAGGCCAGCTAAGAGTTAAACATAATATACAAAATATGACTTAACGGCTATGAGGGGAAGGCCAAAAAGACATGTTACGGTCTGAGATACATTGCGTGTGTGTGGGGGGGGGGGCATTTTAATAACTAATTAACATATCTTTAGAATATTTTAAAATTTCTTTTATCTTATTCCAGTGTCTGATTTTTTCCCTGAACATAAAGCAGATGAAAATGCTTAAAAAATAGAAATAAGAAAGATAAAAAATGCATGCAGTTTTTTGTTGTTGGAAAACCGGCACATTTTTTAATAAAACTCCTTTCCACACCACCCGCGGAAGAAAATGTTTTGAATATTTTTATTAAATAATAAATATTTGATCTTTTGAACTCAAATGGAAAAGTTAAATTTTTTTCATTAATTATTGTTGTTTAATGGACGTCAGGTATCGTAATCGACAATTTTTTTCGCAAACAAGAAGTATGATAGTTCTTCCCTTATCGACTTTCTTTATTTTTTATTTACTTATTGTACACACACACACACACACACATATAATTAAAAATTTGTCATAAGGACAATCGCAGGATTTCGCCGGGAGCGGGTGTTAATCTGAAAAATTGCACCCGCTTCCAGCGAAATCGCGGTAAAATTTCAGCCACAACCACGTCTCACAACCGTGAG
>NC_046658.1:28809732-28812633 GCF_010883055.1 Belonocnema kinseyi
ACAGTCTGTAAAGGAATCAATACGACGATCCAGCAAAAGCCTCGTGCACCCTAAGAACACGGAGCGACCCAAGGACAACCGCCTTCTGCATTTTTCCCGCAACTGTTCTAGCATATTGTTGACAAGCAGGGATGCTTTTTAGGCCATTGGCAAGTGAAAGCTTGGCACCTCCAAGAGCGCCGATGATAAGGATGATAAGGACGTATCTCGAACTATCCAGGGTTCCTGGATTAGTGAGATACCTGTGTGCCTCACAGCCACGCCCCTCTGCAAAATTGCAGAGGCGCCTTTGATATGATGCAAGTTAAACTAGGTAATGGTTAGACAGGGAGCAGTCATTGAGGTCTGATCCCGATCTTCCTATTCACCAACAGGCCTCTCCCGCCCCTGACTGGCTAATTTGAAGTTGACCTGATCATAAAGGTAGAAGGGCCTGTTATTGAGGGCCGCAAGGGCCCTCGCCTATGACTCAGGAATTTGCATAACTGGGAGATTTTTAAATTCTCCAGCTGCATCCTCTTCCTGAGGCCTATCGTGCCTGATGCACCGCTAGAACGCTGTCTTAAGTGACGAGTTGAATTTCTCCAGCCGTAGTCTTGAACATCTTCTGGAGCAACTCAACCACACCCACCTTAAGAGATACGCCTTCCCAAGGTCTTGTCTCGGCCAAAAACTTATGTAGCCAAGCTTTGGCCACTGGGTCCGCTCTCCACGAATACAAAGACCCCTCCCCTGCAGAAATTGGTCCTGAATTTAGGCCATTGATCTGGGCACACTCTCTCGAGCGCCCTCCAAGTAGCCTCCCTGAGAAGCTCTAGCTCCTCTGAGGTGAGCAGCGAGTCCGGATAACTCGTATCCATCACCACCACAGTGAGAGGGTCAGTCCTCCGAGCGACCGCCAGTCCCAACGCGGGATGCCCTCTGAGCCCCTTCCTCGCTTTTGAGCTTCATCGCTGGTCATCGGCGTTGTGGTCGTCGATGTACCAGGTACTGCAGCTACTCTACTAGACGCTGCGCTTGTCTCCTCAGTCTCCTTTTTAGGAAACCGCTGATGCGTTTCTTTTTATCGTGGGACTAATTGGCTGCTCCCGTTTCCATAGCCTCACTCAAAGGGACCCTCACATCCTCAGCTCCCGAAATAGCTCGGAGCACAGCCACCGCTTGAGTAAGGCTTGCCGGAGAGACAGGTCGGAGTGAAAGGGGTATGCTAGACTTGTTGTGGCCCTTCTTCTTCTGTTCGAATTATTGCGTGTTCCATTTTGGTTCCCACGAGTAGCTAGGGAAATATATGGTCCGCCCCTGCAGAGCCCCGCATGCAAGTTTAATACTTATCACTCGGGGAGGTCGTCCGGTTTCCCCGAGAGGCCGTTACGAAACCTTCATAACCCCTAGGTGCCAAAGAGCCATGGGCACGATCAGTCTACACACATGACTTAGTGGGGTGTTCACATTGCTCCAGAAACTCAATGAATACCCGTTTGCAGGCCACCATACCAACGGAAGGCTGTTTCTTGGTCGCTGTACAGGCCGCAGGGCATTCCCGTGCCGACTCCAGAAATTGGAGATCGGTCCGGGAGAGACCTCGACCCAGGGATCCAGAAAGCCCGTGTCAGCTAGGCTAGATCGGGTTCGTCCTCGTGCATTTTCGGCTTTGAACGAGGTTTGTCTTCGCAGCGTGTAATAGAACCGATTCACCGATACGCGATGTTTGTCCACTTCTTACTGTCAAGTTTTTCTGTTCCCATTTGTTACAGCCCAAGCACCGTTGTCTACTTTTTACAGCCAATATTCTATTGCTACTTTTTACAGCCGTGAAATTATATTCATGTTTTTAGGCACTTTTCTATAGCTGCTTCTTACTCACCAACGAGATATTTCCACTTTTTATTGTCAGCCGCTCATATAATATAATGAATTCCGCCAGGGAGTTCACCCGCGAAGTGGAACTTGTAAGCGACAACTAGTTTTCTCAGCAGTGCTGCCAGATGTAACATACTATATCTCGCAAGGGCGCCCTCACTTCCCGCATTAAACCCGCGAAATTTGAAATGAAGAATTTTTCAAATCCTCCATATTGCACAATAAGTATATTTCAAATATTTCGTTAAATAACTGAAAGAGTATATATCACGTACAGTGTAATGAATTGTACCGCTATGTAGGTAGATAGATAGATAGATTTTTTTTTTTTTTTTTTTGTTAGAGGAGTAAAAACGGAAAAATGCTCATGCACTAACCACATTCGAACCTTGGGGACCACGAGCCCAATATCTGCATACCACATGTATATACATAATATACATAAACGTGAGAGACACACATGGGCAAATAGTCCACAAGGGACGAAGGTGAGAGTGGGACTTACCGAAACGGCACCTACCCACTAAAACCTAACTCCTTTTACCTTCTCCCACACTTCGCATCGGAAACCGCGTGAGCATTACTTCAATGCGAGTGTTGTCTTTTTATTCACTCTTCTTCCGATGCCTTAGATTTCTTTACATTTTTTGAAGGCTTTGCTCTCTGTGTTCTTTCTCTTTGATCTCAATAATTTGTCTAACAGCCTTATAGGCCTTTGTCCATCCCTCACTCGATTGAAGAAGGTTGCTCATCATAGTTTCTGGGGTGAAAAGTTGGTTAGCTTCTTGTCGAAAACTTTCTCTGATTCTATGCCACCTGGCGCAGAAAAACAGTGTATGCTCCGCATCGTCGACCATCTCACAGTAAAAACATTTATCAGTCGCAGATCTTTTGCGCTTAAATAAGTACTCTTTAAAGCACCCGTGTCCTGTAAGTGCTTGTGTCAAAAAATAGTCTACCTCGCCATGAGTGCGTTCAGTCCATAATTTGATATTTGGAATTAGCTTCCACGTCCAACGTCCATGTTTTCCTGTTTGCCAT
>NC_046658.1:28812733-28814786 GCF_010883055.1 Belonocnema kinseyi
GTCACATGATAGCGACCTGTAAAGGACCAGATAGAAAGAACCTATGCATTAAATGCGGAAAGGACGGACATAGAGCAGCAGAATGTCAAAACACGCCTTTTTGTGTTCACTGCCAACAGGAGGGGCATCAATCAAATAGCCCAAGGTGTCCCTCTAAGAAAAATGCAAGCAGATCGGAGGAAATGCGGCCTCAAGATGTAAACCTTGAAAATTCTGCAAATAAACATAAATAGAAGTTTTCCTGCCCACGACTTGGCTTCAGCTACAGCCGTAGAAGTGGGTGCGGGAATTTTGATCCTAAGTGAACCAAAAAAGAGGGCTATAGAGGGTAGAAGCGACTGGATTGCTGACGAAGATCTTGACACAGCCATAAAGGTGATAGATAGTGACATTATCGTTACAGGTCACGGCAAAGGCAAGAGTCTTTCTTACGTGGAAACGCCGTTATTCGCCATATATAGCTGCTATGCTTCCCCAAATCGAGGCGTCGAAGAATTGGAGGAGCTCCTACTACAAATTAGCAATAACAAAGTACTGGTGGAACCAAGAGATTGCGCAACAGCGGAGAATATGCATCGAAAAGAGAAGAAAACATACGAGAATCGCGAAAAAGAGTGCACAACTACCAGAAATGGAGAGAAAACTATGGGCTGACTATGTCGAAAGCAAAAAACTGCTGCAAAGGAGTATTAAAGCTTCGAAAAAGGGTAGCTGGTCAGCACTGTGTGACGAACTTGACAAGGACATATGGGGTAAGGGCTACGCTATCGCAAAGAAAAAGCTTCTGGAAAATCCACCTAGACCCAAAATGACTATGAGCGCAATGGAAAGCGTGGCAGAGCATCTTTTTCCAACATACGAAGCAGTGAAATTCAATTGCAGGACAGCCGAGACATTTAACGCCTTCACTGAAGGGGAACTGCAGAACGCTTTCAAGAAATTAAAGCCTAGGAAAGCACCAGGACCGGGATGTATCCCTCCTGAGATATTAAAACAACTGATAAAGTGCAAATCAGGCTACGTGCTTCGAACGTATAATAAACTCGCGACCAACGGCATATTCCCAAAGGAATGGAAAAGGGCAAAAATTGCCCTGCTGAGAAAGGGTGACAAACAAATTGACGATCCTAGCTCGTACCGACCGATTAGTCTATTGGATGTGGAAGGTAAGCTCTATGAGCACTTGATACTCGGTAGACTCAAGTCTGAATTCGAACGCACTGGAGGTCTAGCCGACAATCAGTATGGCTTCAGAGAAGGACGGAAAACTGTGGATGCCATCAGAGAAGTCGTGGTTGCTGCAGAGAAAGCGGCTGCATTTTCGAAACAATGCAGGCGTCTATGTGTGCTTATAACAATCGACGTTAAAAATGCATTTAATAGCGCATCGTGGCAAGTAATCCTGGATGAACTAAGGAAGAGGAAAATAAACAAATGTTTGCTAAGCCTTCTAGTATCGTACCTGTCAGAAAGAAGGATAATACTCGAAGCAGGAGACGAAACAAGAGAGAAAGAAATAAACAGCGGGGTGCCGCAAGGCTCCGTGCTTGGTCCAACCCTCTGGAACGTCCAGTACAACAGTCTACTACAACTAGAGCTGCCAAACGGCGTAAAGCTTATAGGTTTCGCAGATGACTTGGCTATGGTGGTTGTAGCTTCAAGTGAAAAATCACTTATGCAAATTGCGGATGCAGCATGCCTGAAAGTATTTCAGTGTATGGAAAGCAGAAGACTTGAGATAGCGCCGAAAAAAACAGAAGCAGTTCTTCTGACCACAAAGCGGAAAATAGGCCCAATATGCTTCAACATACAAGGTACAAGAATCCATCCAAGTAAATGCATAAGAAAACTTGGAGTATGGATTGACACCAAATTAAGATTTGCCGCACACATAGAAAAAATAGTTCAGAAAGCAGAGAAGACTATGAGAGTTCTAGCAGGCCTCATGCCTAACATCAGGGGACCAAGAGCTTCAAAGAGGCGAGTCCTCACGAGTGTTGTACACTCACAGATACTCTATGCTGCTCCTGTTTGGCTAAAAGCACTGAAGATA
>NC_046658.1:28814886-28817362 GCF_010883055.1 Belonocnema kinseyi
TATTTCTTTTGTATTTTTGCGCCTCGATATCATTTTAGATTTCTTTGTACTTAGGAATTTACGTTAGCCTGTACCTTCCGTTTTACGCTTTACGTTTTTCATCTGTCCGTATTTCGAATTATTTCCGCCTTTTCGTTATACAATTTCAAAAACATAGAGCTGAGCGACGCGCTCAGCTCTACGAAGGTAGGGATGGACGGGGCAGTCGCTTCGCCCCTCCATCCGCGACGTGAGTGGCCGAGAGGACCGGGCCAATCGACGGCCGGACCGCCTCTCGGCCGATGCGAATAAAATGGGGTGCGTACAAGCGAAAGTACGCACTCTTAGTCGGGCAACCAGTTGGGTAACCTCAGTCCCCTGGTCGCCTTCGGCAATACTTTTGTAAGCCAATTTTTTTGAGACTAAAGAGTGCAATCGCAATCGAAAATTAATCTCCAGGTTGTTTTTCTTTGACTCCTCTCTCGCTCTCTCGAGCTCTCTCCTCATTATCCTCCGGCTTTCCGCCATCCATATCCTTACCCTCTTTCTCTCTCTCTCACTCCAACTTCCATTCCGGTCGGTACGCTCACCGCAGCTCCGCCAAACTCTGTTCTCTCTCTCTCTCTCTCTCTTTCCAGGGTCGGTAAGCTCTCTGCAGCTCCGCCCGCACTCTTTACTATTTTCAGAGGACGGTACGCTCTCCGCAGCCCCGCCTCGAACCCTTTCCTATCATTCTACTTTTTTTGGGTCGGTAAGCTTTCTTGCAGCTCCGGTCGCCCTTTCTTTACTTCCTTACAAGGTCGGTAAGCTCTCTTGCAGCTCCGGTCGCCTTTAGCTTCCCTTCTTTCAACAACCCGACTTTCCTTTCCTTGTCTACCTCCTGCCTCTCTACACCACCTATGCCTGGTCAGGCGTAGACTTCCCGTCCCCGTCCCGGCAAGCTCACCCGAGTCCGCCATCGCTTGGCCGCCCTCCGCGACGCTCTGCAAGCCGGTCTTTCAGAAGACTGCAGGCCGTCCTCCTTCACCTCCTCGTCCTCCACCCCCAAGGCAATAGTACGTTCTGTCGTACTAGTGCCGGTGTCGGGAAGGTCTCGTTTCGCTCGCTTCCTCGTCTCGTCCTCTTCGTCTGCGGTCTGTGGCCGCCTGGATCTCTCCGTGTGTTACGCGACTCCGGACACCACCGCCCCTCGCACCTTGTCTCCCGGCAAGCGTCCCCACCTCGAGGAGAGTGACGACAATGACGTCATTTTCCTAGAGGAGTTCGAGCTGTGGATGGTACCTCTCGCGCAACGCGCGTGTGTGGGCCCCACCACCAACACGTGGTTAGCGGCCCCCACGTCTCGTACGTGTACGGGCCCTCCACCAACATCCGGACCACCTGCTCATGGACGGTCTCCAGGCCTGGAGATACCTCATCCTGGTAAAGGGTGCACCCCGCATCCACCAGCAGCCGCCCACGAGTCATCGCAGCTAGCCCCGGTCCATGCAGCGCCTTGACGAGTTCCTGAGGGCGAACAACCGGAGCCTTCCCATCCGAGGATTCCTCTTGACCACCACCAGCTCCAGCAGCAGCCGTCGTGGTTAATAGCCCCTACCCGGGAGGGACCGACCGGCTCGCCACCCACACCAGCAGACACTAGAGGACCCCAGGGGTTAGTGGCCTCTACCCCGGAGGGTACGAACGGCCCTCCACCCGCAACCAGTGGCCAAGGATAGTGGTTAGTGGCCTCTACCCAGGAGGGTACGAACGGCCCTCCACGCGGTATCGTGAGACACGTCGTCTCACATACCAAACACCTATCAACCCACAACATCATTTTTAGATCAAGTCGGGTTCAGCCACCACCCACGTAACCCGGCTTGTATCAAGTCATCGGAAAAAACTATTCACTTAATCGAAAATATTTATTAATTGAGCGGTTGGGTGCAAGAACGGCTTACTTGTATTTTTAGAAGTCACTTGCTCTTCATTTGTTCTCCACGAAATTATGTGCAAAACAAAAGAAACACAAGTGACTTCTAAAAATACAAGCAAGCTGTTCTTGCATCCAACTACTCAATTGTTAATACAAATTTATGAATTACATTATTCTAAAAACACGGGTAATTTACTTGTTCTGTGATAAAAACTACATCTTTTATACTGCTGCGAATTGAACCTGTATTCGTATAATATCTATGTTATTGACGTGGTCTAGGGAAAGAATGTCGAGCTTCAGAATACGTACCATTCAGACATACGTACCATTAGGTACCATGAGATATCATTAGTTAGGTACCATCAGTTAGGCACTATTAGGTACCTTATTAGGGAGTGTCCTATACAGGCTATATGTGAAACATATAGCATCCTATGCAGAATCCTATATAGGATGCTATGTACGTTCCTCTATAGGATCCTATATAGGATTCTATGTACGTTCCTCTATAGGATCCTATATAGGAACCTATATAGGAATTTTCAGTAGGGATATAAAGCTTGAGAAGAGGTTATC
>NC_046658.1:28817462-28823988 GCF_010883055.1 Belonocnema kinseyi
TTAACTACTGTTGGGTAGGCGAACATATTCCCAGAATTTAGAGACAATCGAAAAACATGACTTTTTGAGTTGGGGCAGTTGAGGAATAATGCCCCTTATATAATTAGCAAAATAAATGTTTTATTGGAAAAAAATGAAATACTAATACAGTGAACTTAAATCTTTGAAAAAAGCGAAACATAGTCGTGTTCAATATGAAATTAATCAGGAATCGACAAAAAAGTATTTCAACTTTAACTATTCATTAAAGAACTCTAATAAGCATTCCTGCGTCAGAGTGGCAAAAGAACATTCCCGCGAGCTGTACGCTCCACTAGCGCACATACTCGTATGTCGCATTCCTCGGAAAAACCGAGGTGATACCTATGAAGGACGATACAGGAAAAAGAGAAGGAACCGAGGCTTTAAGGCCCTTTATCAGAATGTCTTAATCGCGTCCGAATTTTGAGGCCGCACGGTTGAATATTTTTGTCTAGTTTTTTGCATAGGTCATCTAAATAAACATATCTCAAATCAAGCAGAGCTGGATTTTCGATAAAATGTTTATATTTGTTATAATAATCAAAAACTTAGAGAACAATAGAGAAAAATAGCAGTGAATATATTCGGTGCATTTATACCACAGTTTTCTAACAAATTCAGGCTAAAGTCGGCATTTTTTTAGAATTTTTTCTAAATACGTAATCCATAAATCATAAGTAGTGTTTCCAAGTATTTAGTGCAAAGGTCTAACTTTAATTAATAATTTATAGCTTATTACTATAAATTAAGTTATTTTCTGTAGAACATTTAGTACTATGTAAAAAAAAACGAGTATTCGGTTCTGAATTTGTAGGCCGCGCAGTTGAATATTTTTTACTCATTTCTTGCATACGTCATCTACATACTCATATCTTGAAGCACGCAGAGTCGATTTTTTAATAAAATCATTTCATTATAGATTGTAATCTAGATTATACGCTCCGAAAATACATATACAGTTATCACTGCGCGTTACTACTACTGTTCTTCTCTTTTTGATTGTTAAACAAAATATAAACATTTTATCGAAAAAATGACTCTGCTTGCTTCAAGATATGGTTATTTAGAAGACGTATGCAAAACATTAAACAAAAATATTCAACCGTGTAGGGTCAAAATTCAGACGCGATTGTCGTTCGGATTTCCGTAATAACGACAAAATAACACTTTCATTATTATAATATAACGGTCTGTTACAAAAACTTTCATTATGAAATCATGAATTAATTTATTTTTTATGTGCATAATCAATTTATTTATATAGTTACAAACAAATGAATAAAAGATTCAGGAAAATTGTTTAACGCGTTCAGGAATATTGGAAGTCTTTAGGGAATTTAGTCGGACTTGTTTAAACAGTTATTAATTATTTTCACAATTGCTTTCTCCTGTAAGTCGTAGGAATTGTGAAAGATTATTTTCTTCAGGATATTTAGTACTAAAAAAAATCATTTTTTTAAAGAATTTTTTTACCGAAAATAGTAAAAAAATATTATTTACTGCAGTTGATCATACAATCAACGAATGGTCAAAGTACTTTCTTTTAAGATATTTAGCAATTGAGTAATCGGCTCTTAATTGTTAGGTCGAAGGTTTGAATATTTTTTAAAGTATTTTTTGAATACGGCGTCTGAAGCTCGCGAAGCCGATTTTTCGATAAAATCATTACATTATTGAGTATACGTGCTGAAACAGCATATTCAGCTAACACTACGCGTTAATACTACTATACTTCCCTTTTTTATTTTTAAACAAAATATAAACGTTTTCTCCAAAAAAAATGGCTCTGCTTGCTTCGAGATATTGTTATGTAGATGAGGCATGCAAAAAAATTAGACAAAAATATTAATCAAAATTAAAACAAACTTCTCAGACTTAAGAAGCAAAGTTACTTTCTCTGATCGACCTAAATAGATAACTTATTATGAACATTAATTCAATTATTCCGGTCTTACGATCAAGTTGGAAATAAAAAGACTAGGAATAATCCGAGTCAATATTTTAATTTAAATTTAAAATCTTTTTACATTTTGCGACTTTTTTGACCTCAATCTGCGGGTCATCCTCAGGCAATTAATACCTAATACAAAATTGTTACAAATAAGTTAGTTAATTTAAAAAAATTAACATTGCCGTAGAAAAAAATCATTATGAAAACAAAAGTCAATTTATCTTATATGCAATTTGAGAAAATCAAAAATTGTGGTTCGGTGAAAAAAGAGTAAAACGGCTTGATATCATTTTCGAATACATCATTTTGAATTGGTAAAAACCTAAAAAAAAAAAAAAAGAAGAAGCTCCGAAGAATTAAGATTACATTTTTAAAAACACTTAAACACTTGAGCAAAACTCGATAGTCAAGCGATGGATTATGTTGGATATATAGTACAGAGTTTTAAATATATAGGGCCTAATTTCATCTTTAGCGAAAATAGCGGGCGACGGTATCTTGGAAATTTAATATTCAATTTATCATACTGTGGTAATGTTGAGTTCCATTAAGTGTTTCTGTTTTTAAATTAATGGAACAGTTTTTATATTTATTAATGAAAATCGATTCTAAAATTCTACGTTTGTAAGTGTTCTTTTCTTTTGCTAAAATCTTTATAATATCAAAGTCAAAATCAAAAAAGTGATCAAAATTCCACGAGTCTTGTGACAAACCTGTGTTCAAATTGCCAATCCTGCAATCTCTTTTATGTCCAGCTATTCTTGTTTTTAACCTTCTATCTGCTTCACCAATATAAACTTTTTAGCAACCTTTGCATTTTGTTAAGTAAACTACGTTTGACAAATTTTCAATTTTTTCAGAATCTTTCTTATTTATAAAACAATTTTTCAATTTATGATTGTTTATAAAATATGCATAAATGTTGAATTTTCTCAATGCACTTTTTAATCTCTCTGATAAACCTTGCACAAATGGTAACGAAACATGTAAATCAGTTTTTTTTTGTAATTATCTAACCATTTATTTTGTTTATTGGTACTATTGTAAATCTCGTTTATTCTTTCTGTGATGACACTTTCTATTAAAGGTTATGGATAATTATTTTGTTGTAATTTAATTTTTAATTCTTTTAAATTTTTTTCTCTAAAATTGAAATCGTTTAATTTTATGCATCTATCCACTAGTCCTTTTATTAATATAACTTCTTGGTTATATTGATGGTGTGAATTATAATCTAAATATTGCCCTGACCATGAAGGTTTTTTGTACCAATTGGTAATTAAAGTTCCATTTTTAGTTTTTTAAATAGATATATCCAAATAATTGAAGGTGTTGAAGGAATTCAAAAGTAAATTGTAAGGACTCTTCTATACTATTAAATGTATTAATTACTTCTTGAATTTTGTCAGTGGGAACTATAGTGAATACCACCTTGATATTGTCCCCTTCAAATTACTCCCTATCAAATGCAACGCACTCATGCCAGTGCTTGATCCAATCTTCGAAACATTTTTTATAATCGGTTTGCGGTATAGCCATCAGAGCCATCTTCGATTTTTCCATGACCTCATCTCGGGTGTTGTAACGCGTCCCGCGGAACAGGGAGCCAAATCAGGTGAATTCACCTGATTTGGATTCCTGCGACTTTTTCCTATTCGGTCGACTCAAGAAACCGCTTCGCGGAACGCGTTGCAACACCCGAGATGAAGTCATGGAAAAATCGAAGTTGGCTCTCATGGCTACACCGCAAACCGATTATAAAAAATGTTTCGAGGATTGGATCAAGCGCTGGCATAAGTGCATTGCAGTCTATGAGGAGTACTTTGAAGGGGACAATATCGATCATGATGAATAAACTTGTATTTTATATTTTAAAAATATAGTCCTAAAACTTGTTGATCAAGGTTCTTTGTCTTCCACGTACCTTTGATAGAAAAGTGGTTTAAAAGTTAATTTCGATAATGCTCTATTTTCTAAATCCTCTAAAACGAGATTGGGAGCAACTGGAGATAAGGGAGAACCCATAGGACAACCTGATATTTGCTTATAAAACTTTTGGTTGAAAGACAAAACAGTATTATTAAATACTGTTCTAACAGCTATTAAAAATTCAGAGATAGATATTTTTGTAAAATTTTTATAAAGTTGTAATTTTTATTGTATTTTTTTTATTTATTGTATTTTAATAGTTTATCGGAGAGATTAAAAAGTGCATTAAAAAAATTCAACATTAATGTATATTTTAGAAACAATCATAAATTGGAAACATTTTTTATAAATAAGAAAGATTCTGAAAAAATTGAAAAATTGTCAAACCTAGTTTACTTAATAAAATTCAAAGGTTGCAAAAAAGTTTATATTGGTGAAACAGGTAGAAGGTTAAAAGCAAGAATAGCTGGACATGGAACGGATCCAGCAGTTAGCTATGCATATAGATTTAAAAATTCGACCTTGAATAAAAAATGAAATAATAGACCAAAAGTCCTAAAGAAAAAGTGAAGCTAGGTTTGTATTCTCCTCGGCAATATCTCCAGGTGTTTTTTTCATTTTCAAAAAAATTAATTATTTAAGCAATTACATTGTTTATAATTTTAAAAAATTTATTTAACAATTGTGGTAAGCAATTCAGAGCTGTTAAGAGAAAAATAACATACCTTGAAGTATCATGAATGAGAAAAAAAATTTAAAATATGCAAAAAAGTTAGTTTAAACATTGTTTTTGCCCCCTCTACGCACACAGCTTTACGATATCCCATGGCGCATATGGATTTGATTATTTATCCCTCATTATACAAAAATCCGAAAGTCCCAAAGAAAATGTGAAGATAGTTCTGGATTCTCCTCGGCAATATCTCCAGGTGTTTTTTTCATTTGAAAAAAATTAATTATTTAAACAATTATATTGTTTATAATATTAAAAGATTTATTTAACAATTGTGGTAAACAATTCAGAGCTGTTAAGGAAAAAATAACATGCCTTGACGTAACATGAATGAGAAAAAAATTTTAAACAATGCAAAAAAGTTAGTTTAAACATTGTTTTTGCCCCCTCTACGCACACAGCTTTACGATATCCCATAGCGCATATGGATTTGATTATTTATCCTTCATTATAAAAAAATCCAAAAGTCCTAAAGAAAAAGTGAACATAGCTCTGGATTCTTCTCGGCAATATCTCCAGGTGTTTTTTTCATTTTTTGAAAAAATTAATTATTCAAACAATTATATTGTTTATAATTTTAAAGAATTTATTTAACAATTGTGGTAAACAATTCAGAGTTGTTAAGTGAAAAATAACATATATTAAAGTATCATGAATGAAACAAAATTTTAAACAATGCAAAAAGTTAGTTTATACATTGTTTTTGCCCTCTCTGCGCAAACAGCCTTACGATGTACCATGGCGCATATGGATTTGATTATTTATACTTCATTTAAAAAAAAATCCGAAAGTCCTAAGGAAAAAGTGAAGATAATTCTGGATTCTTCTGGGCAATATGTTCGGTATTTTTTTCATAAAAAAAATTATTATTTAAACAATTATATTATTTATAATATTAAAAAATGTATTTAACAATTGTAGTAAACAATTCAGAGCTGTTAGGAGAAAAATAACATACCTTAAAGTATCGTGAATGGAAAAAATTTTTTTAAATGCAAAAAAGTCAGTTTAAACATTGTTTTTGCCCCCTCTCCGCACACAGCCTTACGATATCCCATGGCGCATATGGATTTGATTATTGATCCTTTTTTTTTATTATAAAGAAATCAAAAAGTCCTAAAGAAAACGTGAAGATAGTTCTGGATTCTTCTCGGCAATATGTCCAGGTGTTTTTGTTTTAATTTAAAAAAATTAATTATTTAAACAATTATATTGTTTATAATATTAAAATTTTATTTAACAATTGTGGTAAATAATTCAGAGCTATTAAGTGAAAAATAACATACCTTGAAGTATCGTGAATGAAAAAAAATTTTTAGAAATGCAAAAAAGTTTAAACATTGTTTTTGCCCCCTCTCCGCACACAGCTTTACGATATCCCATTGCGCATATGGATTTGATTATTTATCTTTCATTATGAAAAAAACCAAAAGTCCTAAAGAAAAAGTGAAGATAGATTGTTTAAATAATTAATTTTTTTAAAAATGAAAAAAAAACACCTGGAGATATTGCCGAGGAGAATCCAGAACTATCTTCACTTTTTCTTTAGGAGTTTTGGATTTTTTTATCATGAAGGATAAATAATCAAATCCATATGCGCCATGAGATATCGGAAAGCTGTGTGTGTAGAAGGGGCAAAAACAATGTTTAAAGTAACTTTTTTGCATTGTTTAAGATTTTTTTTCATTCATGATACTTCAAGGTATGTTTTTTTTACTTAACAACTCTGAATTGTTTACCACAATTGTGGGCCTGGATGCAATAAGGGCACATAAAATTTTTTCGTTGCTAAAACGAAGTCCCCTGGAGGCTTTAGAAAAAATTTTCGAATTTTAATTTTCAAAAGATATATATGGATGTAAAATTTAATTGCGCATCTTTTTTTCTTAAGA
>NC_046658.1:28824088-28837763 GCF_010883055.1 Belonocnema kinseyi
AATTAAAATTCGAAAATTTTTTCTAAAGCCTCCAGGGGACTTCGTTTTCGCACGAAAAAATTTTATGTGCCCTTATTGCATCCGGACCCACAATTGTTGAATAAATTTTAAAAAATTATAAAGAATATAATTGTTTAAATAATTCATTTTTGTAAAAAATGAAAAAAGAAACTGGAGATATGTCCGAGGATAATCCAGAACTATGCCATGAGATATCGTAAAGCTGTGTGTGTCGAGGGGGCAAAAACAATGTTTAAACTAACTTTTTTGCATTGTTTAAAATTTTGTTTCATTCATGATACTTCTGCGTATGTTATTTTTCACTTAACAACTCTGAATTGTTTACCATATTTGTGAAATAAATTTTTAAAAAAACATCTAGAGATATTGCCGAGGAGAATCTAGAACTATCTTCACTTTTTCTTTAGGACTTTTGGTTTTTTTCATAATGAAGGATATATTTTAATTAACAACGTAATTGCTAAAAAATGACTTTTTGAAAAAAGTGAAAAAAACTCCTAGAGATATGGCTCAGACGATTCCGGCGGTGTTTTCAGTTTTTGACTACGTCTATTATTTCATTTTTTATGCAAGGTCAAATTTTCAAATCTAGATGCATAGCTAACTTCTGGGTCGTGACATAAAAGAAATTGCAGGATTGGCAATTTGAACACAGGTTTGTCACAACACTCGTGGAATTTTGATCACTTTTATATTTTGACTTTGATAATATAAAGATTTTAGTAAAAGAAAACAACATTTACAAACGCTGAATTTTAGAATCGAGTTTTATTAATAAATATAAGAACTGTTCCATTAATTTAAAAACAGAAATACTTAATGTAACTCAACATTACCACAGTATAATAAATTGAATATTAAATTTCCAAAATACCTTCGTGCGCTATTTTCGCTAAAGTTGAAATTAGGCCCTCTATATTGAAAACTCTGTACTAAATACCCAACATAACCCATGTTTAGTTTCCTGTCACCATTACAGCTTGTGCGTCGTTTGACTATCATGGTTCGCTCAAGTGTTTTTGAAAATGTAATCTTAATTCTTGGGAGCCTCTTTTGTTTTTGTGAGGTTTTTCCCAATTAAAAATTATGTATTCGAAAATGATATCAAGCAGTTTCACTCTATTTTCACCGAACCACAATTTTTGATGTTCTAAAATTTTATATAAGGTAAATTGAATTTGTTTTCATAATGATTTTTTTCTACGAAAATGTTAATTTTTTTTCAAATTAACTATATTTTTTATAACAATTTGGTATTAAGTACAATTTACCTGAAGATGGCCCACAGAATGAGGTCGAAACGTCGCAAAATGTAAAAAGATTTTAAATTTCAATTAAAATATTGACTCCGATTATTCCTTGTCTTTTTATTTCCAACTTGATCGTAAGAGCGAAATAATTGCACTAATGTTCATATAAGTTAACAAAAATTGACGGCGCATACGATTCCTATGACTTACAGCGGGAAACGATTGTGAAAATAAATAATTATTGTTTAGACAAGTCAGAATAAAGTCCCTAAAGACGTGCATTATTCCTGCACACGTTAAACAATTTTCCTGAATCTTTCATTCACTTATTTGTAATTATATAAATAAATTGATTTTGTACATAAAAAATAAATTAATCAACGATTTTACAATGGTAGTTTTGTGATAGACCGTTACCTCATAATAATGAAAGTGTCATTTGTCTTTATTACGGATATCAGAATGACAATCGGTTGTGAATTTTGAGCTCGCACGGTTGAATATTTTTCTCTCATTTTTTGCATCTATCATCTAAATAAACATATCTTGAAGTAAGCAGATCTATTTTTTCGATAAAATGTTTATCTTTTTTTTTAATAATGAAAAAGGAAAAACAGTACTAATAACGTGCAGTGTTAGCTGAATATGACGTTCAATCTAGATTTTCATTTTAATGTAGATGCACGTATAATCTAGATTATAGTCTAAAATGTAATGAATTAATTGAAAAATGGGCTCTGTGTGTTGCAAGATATGAGGATGTAGATGCAAGAAATGATTCAAAAATATTCAACCCTTCCACCTAAAAAGTAAGAGCTGAGTACTCAATTGCTATATATCTTAAAAGAAAGTACTTCGATCATTCGTTGATTGTGTGATCAATCGCAGTAAATAATATTTTTGAACTATTTATGGAAAAAAATTGTTTAAAGAATGATTTTTTCTGCACTAAATATCCTGCAGAAAATAATATTTCAGAATTTCTACGACTTACAGGGACAAACAATTGTGAAAATAAATCATAATTGTTTAAACAAGTCCGACTAAATTCCCTAATGACTTCCATTATTCCTGCACACGTGAATCAAATTTTCAGAATCTTTTATTAATTTGTTTGTAATTATATAAATAAATAGATTTTGCAAATAGAAATTAAATTAATTCATGATTTCATAATGACAGTTTTTGTAACAGACCGTTATATTCTAATAATGAAAGTGTCATTTTGTCGTTATTACGGATATCAGAATGACAATTGTGTCTAAATTTTGAGCCCGCATAATTTCTAAAGTTAAATTTTAAAAACCACCCTTTTGATTTTGACTCCATGAAAATCCTTCATATTCTGCTTTTTATGTGTTGAACAAGTATTTCTAATTAACTTTCATAAAAAAATTAGTTAATCAATAAAATACGTATGATGGTTGTCATTGAGTTTTCAAATTAAGCTAGGAATGAGATTATTCATACTTTTGGACTGGAAGTGTAAAACTCTTTAAAGATAATTTTGAGAAATGCGATTGTTTGAGAAATAAACCAAAATTATAAAACTAATTAATAATTCAACTCTGGCCAAATTTCAGCTTCCGGAATTCCCTAAGCTAAGTAACATATTGCACCAAAAGATTAAGGAGATTTATTCGAATTGTAACAAATAATATAAGATTTTTGCCGCAATTTTGAATATTTTTGTCTGATTTCTTGCATATGTCATCAAAATATTGGTACCTCGGCTGCCACGAAGCCGGTTTTTGGATACAATGTTTATATTTTGTTTATACGATAAAATTGGAGAGAACAATAGAGAAAAAATTCAGTGACACTCAGTGTAGCCGTATGTTGATTCTCGAGGCACTCTTCATCGACCCTCGTAAAACTCACGAGACAGACTCCCTGGAGCGCAGTGAATTGCTCGTAAATCATTACCCTTTCATTCTAATGTTGAGACCAGTTAAAAAACTTAAATCAGGAAGTTATGTTTTGATTAAATTTTAATTAACAGAATTAGTTTATTGGCATAATTTGAAGAAATTGAGAAACAGATTCATGAAAATCGGTTAATATTTGCAGTAATTATGGAAACATTGAACTATATACAAAAGTGTAACCTTCGCCGAAAACTTGACATCTACTTCCTCAATCTGAATATTCAATTAAGAAATACTGATTAAGAAATCTTATTAAAGTCGAATAACTTCGATGCTTTGAAAAAATTTAAACAGTTGTAGCGATAATCTTGCACGGATTTGAAACAGAAACGTTTTTTTTATCGAGAGAAAGTCATAAGGATAAATAAATAAAACCATTCATTTTTAAACAAGATTAATTTTTAACGAAATAAATTACATTTTTTTACAAACCAGTTCTACTCTACAGCATATGGTTGAATTTGCAGCCTATAAAAATAATTTTGTACCGAATAAATAGTACTTTTTCATGAAAATGAATGAAACATAAATGAGTCGAAAATCAATAATTTTCAAAAATAAGAAAGAAGTATTTTTTAACTAAATAGATGAATTTTTATTCATAAAATAAAAATGGTAAATTTCCAAACAAAAGTTAAATAGTTAAATTTTCGTTAAAAACTATTAATTTCAACAACAAAAAATCGAAGAATTTGTAATAAAATATTTCTATTAAAAAAAAAAATTAAAAGAACTTTCAACTAGCATGATGAATCTTCAATCTAGTAAATTAAATTTTCAACAAACCAGTTCGACTTTCCACCAAACAGTCTAATTTTTAACAACAAAAAATAAATTCTCGACACAAAAATATAATAGTTAACATTTCAACAAAAATACGAATATTAAAAAAGAAATAAAAACAGATCAATCCTCAAGGGAAACATACTATAATTTTTAACCAGATAGTTGTATTTTTAATCGAAAAATATAATATTTCTATCAAAAGAGATTCTCCATAAAATAGATAAATTTTCAACCAAAAACAAATTGATCATGAAGAGGGTACATTTTCTGCCAAACACTACGAATTTTCTACAAAATAGATGAATTTTCAACCAATTACTGAAATTTTCAAAGAAAAAGGTGAACTTGGCTAGTTCCATTTTAGATCAATAACTATAAATTGACTTGAAATCAGAAAAAAGTTACATCTATTGGTCGATGTATGATGAAAATGAAGAAATTGTGGAAAATTGAGGAATCTCTTTAAAATACATTATATTTCTTTTATTACCTTCTCATTATCCGACTCCCGATAAAAATGATCGGTCCTCGGACAATTCTAGTTTTCAATTGTTTGCCGCGCTTTCAACCAACTTCAGATAAAATATGTGTGGGATTTACTGTGAATGTATTACAAGGTAATAAAAATAATTGTACGTATTTTAAAGATTCCTCACTTTGTTCCTTCCTTCATTTTTGCAACACACCAAACAGTAGCTATAGCATTTTCCTGATTTCAAAGAAATGTAAGGTTATAGATTTAAAATGAAATAAGTTTAATTTTCCACGCAATTTTACTGAAAATTTAACTGCTGTGTTGAAAAGTTATATATTTTTGTTATTATATATTCAACTGCCTTTAAAAAATTCATCTTTTGGAATTAAAAATGTTTTTTGTGTTGAAAATTGGACTCTGTTGTATGAATATGAATCTTTTTTTATTGCAAGTTTATCGTTTTCTTCGAAAACTCCAGTAATTCGTTGAAAATTCATTTATTTTGTAGAAAATTCGTATTGTTTGACAGAAAATGTACCCTCGTCATGATCAATTTATGATTTTGGTTGAAAATTGATCTGTTTTATGGAGAATTTCTTTTGATAGAAATATTATATTTTTTTATTAAAAATACGACTGTTTGGTTAAAAATCAATTATATGTTTCCGTTGAGGATTGATCTGTTTTATTTTTTTTTAATATTCGTATTTTGGTTGAAATGTTAACCATTACATTTTCGTGTCGAGAATTTATTATTTTTTTGTCAAAAATTAAATTGTTTGGTTGAAAGTCGAACTGGTTTGTTGAAAATTTAATTTATTTGGTTGAAGATTTATCATGCTAGTTGAAAATTCTTTGATTTTATTTTTTAAATAGAAATATTGTATCACCAATTCTTCGATTTCTTGTAGTTGAAATTAATAGTTTTTAACGGAAAGTTAACTTTCTCTCCATAAAAAGAACGTTTCTGTTTCAAAGCCGTATAAGATTATCGTAACAACTGGTTGAATTTTTTCGAAGCATCGAAGTTATTCGAAGTTAATAAGACTTCTCAATCAGTACTTTTAAATTGAATACTCACTATTCAGATTGAGGGAGTAGATGTCAAGTTTTCGGCAAAGGGTACACTTTTGTATATAGTTCAATTTTTCCATAATTACTGCAAATATTAACCGATTTTGATGAATCTGTTCCTCAATTTCTTCAAATTATGCCAATAAACCAATTCTGCTAATTAAAACTGAATCAAACCATAACTTCCTGAGTTCAGTTTTTTAACTGATCTGCATCTCATAAAAATGGGAGGGTCATGATTTACGAGCAATTCACAGCGCTCCAGGGAGTCTGCCTCGTGAGTTTTACGAGGGTCGATGAAGAGTGCCTCGTGAATCCGTATACGTCTACACTGAGTGTCACTGCAATTTTTCTCTATTGTTCTCTCCAATTTTATTATTAAACAAAATATAAACATTGTATCCAAAAATCGGCTTTGTGGCCGGCGCGGTACCAATTTGTAGATGACGTATGCAAGAAATCAGACAAGAATATTCAAAATTGCGGGAAAAATCTTACATTATTTGTTACAATTCTAATAAATTCCCTTAAAGCACCTGCAGTGGATCTCGCTGTCTGGCATCGACGGCAGCAGTTCGGCTGAGTGATGGGAAGCCCTTTGGTGGGGGGGGGGGGGGGGGGGGGGGGGGGGGGGGGGGGGGGGGGCGTACCCAGGTAGCCAGGGAGGAATTTGCGTCTGCCCGTAACAATATGTAATTATTACTTTCGTTATTTTCCGCTTACTCCTATCAAAGATCTCCTACCTAGCCCTTCTTTCAACTCTTCGAGTTTTCTTACAATAGACTCAATAGCGTCATACAATATAAAACGAACGCACTATAGGATGGATATAGGGGAAGTCGTCATTTCCTCCACGGCTACCTGATTACCCTTCCCCTTCCAGTGTGCAGCGACACTACCCCTCACTGGATTCGAAGTGGCTTCAGGCCCCCGATGCTACGTCCCCTGTGGAGATAATCCCTTTGTCTTCCAACTTGTATATATTCTATTTGAAGAATATCAGTATGTCCAAGACAATTATTTAAATATACAAAACTAGATTAATTTCAAATAATAAAGTATACACATGATATATAAACATTTTATGGACGAAAAATTATACAGTTTTCCACTTTTGGTCAATTTTACATACAACACAATTATAAATAATAAATGAAAACAATAATAAAAGATTAAAGATCGGACCAAGACTGAGGGGTCGGCCGGTTCACGCTTGGCGCCTCGGGACCCCTCGGGCGACTTCGCCCAATTTCGGACACGGCACTGCAACCCCCCCCCCCCCCCCCCCCATGCAGGGCCGCGCCGAGTTAACTCTCCTACATATAACAATTCTCTTACACCCCCCTCCCGCGGGGGTTCGGATGTATGCCTTTAATTTCTTCCAGTTCTCGGTTAAGGTCTAATATCGTCTGATCATCTATATTTATTTCGATTTCGTATTCGTAAATTTCGATTTTAAGAAAGTCTTGTATTTTTTTTATTATTTTGTACCCATCCCATTTGTATGTAATATTGTTTGTTAGAGTCCGGTGTTGTGAAGTTTTGTTTGAATCTGTATGATCTGCTGTTACAAAATGAATCGTGTATAATGTACATAGGTTTTGGTATGCGTTTTATACAGAATTGACAATTGAAACCTTCGTGGTTTTTTTGTATTTTGTTTTTAAACATGGTTATGGCCCTATCGATCTTTCTTTCCCAATCCTCATTCTTTGATTCCTGGTTCCTGTAACATATGTTTAGGAAAAACAAAAACATTGCATATATAAAAGAAAGTATTGACTTGTCGTTTTAGTTCGTGAGTGAGTAACGTCAAAAACAAAATATACTGTGTTTAATAATTTCGTGGTCTTTTCTTTTGTCTCTGTGTTAATAGTCTTTCTGTTATGTTGCTAGTTTTTAGTATTTTTGAGACAATTTTTCGTAATTATAATCCTTGTTTGCGCCCTTTATGACGCAAAAAAAATTGATGGAAGGTTAACTAACTTTTCTGGCTTTTGGTTGTCCCTTCCTGAAATATTTTTAGTTGGAGGGAAATATTATTGTTTTCACGAAGAATTAGGATATGTATGTTTATTTTAAGAAGTTTTTAGGGTTTTAGCGAATTTTTTAGCTTGAGACTAGTACAAAGTGAATACAATTTGAGTCATTAAGTATTAGTAATCACACCAAACAAAAATAAAAACAATAATAAGTGTCATATAATAATGAAAAAAAAAAAGTAAAAGTTTGTTTTTTATTGTTAATCCCTTATCACTATAATCTTTTTTTACTTCCATGCTAATTTGGTATTTGAAGATGAGCGTTTTCACTTCTTCGTTCCTCTTCTGCTTAAAAGTTCGCTATTCTTCTTCGATGGCTCTTCCTTCTTCTGATTTTTCGATTTCTCTTCTGTTTTCCTCTTCCATTCTACGCTTCTCGGTCTCTCTTCTTTTTTTAATTGCGTTCTCCCTCTTGAATTCTCTGCTGAGTTCCATCAGTTTCATTTCGCGATTCCAGTTTTTTGCGTCTTTTATGTGTACATTTTGCTCTTTAGGTTCTTCTTCCTCTTTTAGTTTTTATGGGGGTTGCCAGTTCAGGAGACCACCCACAGCCTCCTCTTCCTCTTGTTTCCCGTTGGTTTGGGTGGAGGTTGATTCGTGCTGTGATAGTTCCTGTGGTTGGTTCGGTGTCTTATTTTGTAGGTTATTTGTGCCATTCACCATCTGTCATACGTGGCGGTGTGGATGGTATTTTAGGTCCTTTTCTGGGGCACCTAGTCTTCTTATTTTCAAACATTTAAGGGCTTAGCAGTTTTCTGCGTGTTTTGTCAGATTTATTTCGAAGATATGGTTCTCGCACGGTTTGCATTTTTGGATGTCCATTTTCTGTAAGAGAAATATGTCCGTCCTTTTGGGTCAGCTGTTGTTATTAATGTTAATGATCCCTTGCCATTTTGTCATATTTTAAGTTAAAGTATTCTAGTTTAAATTTCTAGTTTTAGTATTTACATGTTCTAAGTTAATATCGTTTATATTCCATTCCTTGATGCTTTTTCCTTTAATGTTTTATAATTGTTTTAATTTTTTGCTCGTGGGGATGCTTATTATGCTAGGGATATCTTTAGTAGCATTTGTTACTGGATTTTGGGCATTTTTGGTTTTTTGGCATTGGTTGGAATTAATAAGTACTAGAAGGATTTCGCTATCTTTAACTTTTGGGATACTTTTTTGGAGTTCCTATGTACCTTTTAGGTTAATACTACCTCCGAATTTCGGTTTCCTATCATTATTATTCCCTTCGTTTTTAATCAATTCTTTATTTCTAGTTTTCTCGATTCTAACTTCCTTATTTTCTTTTTCTAATATAGTGTCAGGTTCATTTTCGGTTCTAACCTCGGTTATTGGGGTGGGTAGTGCGTTTGGATAAGCTTCCATAGGATAGCGGGTGGGTGGACTCCCTGGTAGCCACCAGGTTTTTGAGTGGTAATCGAGGCTAATCCGTAGGGTTTTCAGAATATCCGCACCTAAAATACCTACGGATTTGAATTTTGGAACTAACCTGAACATAATGTGTTTTAATTTCCTTCATATTATAATTGGAACGACTGCCTGTCCAATTATATCGACGGTTTCTCCGTTTGCGACTATCAATTTGCGCGAAACTGGTTTTAAAATTGAAATTTTTGAATTTTTTTCAGCAATTCTTTCCCCGCGTATGAATGCGTGGCACCAGTACCAACTAGAATTCGAAATAGATTACCCTCGAATTTTGTCATTCGATGAAAACGTGTTTCCGTTATTTCATCTTTATCCGAATTTAAGATATGCGGCGTTTCGGTGCTAGGTTGTGTTATTTTTGTACCTAGTACTCGCCCTTCTAGTTTCCCTGGTTATATGTGTAATAAGGACATTCTCTTTTAAAATGTCCCATCAACCCTAAATTAAAACAATTTAAATTTTTTGTGTCCTTGCTCGTTTTTGTATTGGATTCCTGTTTTTTATCAGAATTAGAGTTTGTTTTGTCTTGAAAGTCTTTGTTAGTATTGTTACCCGGTTTTTTATTTTTACTTCCGAAGTTTGATTTTAGTTCGTTATTATTATTCCCTGGGTTGTTTTCTGTCCTTTCTACAGGGAATTCAATCATCGGGTTACTTTGACCCTGATTTGAGCCTAACGTCATTTGGTTAAACATTGATAACATCTGGTAGTAGGGGTTTTATTGGTATCTTGGTCTATTATTTGTGAATCTGGGTTGGAATTTAGATTGGAATCTGGGTTGAGAATTTGATTGGAAACCAGGTGGGAATCTAGGTCTAAAATTAGGTTTACAATTTTGTTGATATTGGTTTGGGCAAGGTAGGAATGGAAATTCAAATGGTAAAAATGGAAATCGATTTCTGTATGGTTTTTTACCCTGATTATTTTGACTTCCGTTTTGGTTATTCTTTTTATTATTATTATTCTCCCTTGAATCTTTATTATTATCATATATATTTTATCCCCGTTACTATTGTTACGCCTTTGTTCATTTTTGTCTTCGATTTTGGGTTCGGTAATTTGTAAAACTTGCCCTCTAATTTTTGATTTGGCTAGCTCAGTTTTCAATTCTTTACCGAATTCCTATAATCGCTCAAAAGTATCGGAATCGTTCCTTCTAATGTACATTTTGTATTCTATGCGAAGATTTTCATAGGTCCTACGTAATTCCCATTCACGATTTTTTCTCGGATAAAGTTTTTAAAATCTTCAGTGAAATTCGATAAGGATCTTCAGGAATTTTTATTTACTTCACACCAATCTTTCGTATCTTCGACTAATAACGCGTCTAAATTTTCTTTAAATATCGAGATCGTTGATTTTATAACCCCGTTTAAACCTTTTTAGTTCTTCGAGGAAATGCGCGGGACTATCATATTTATTATTTCGAAATTTGATAGACCAATTGCTAATAATTTGAAATGGCGTTTGTATCATACCGAATGGAAAATAAGTGGCTTGTATTGTTTGATCATTTATTTGATGATCGTATTCGTATTCATTATCTGTGTTATTATTGTGAATTCGGGAATGTCTGTTTGACCGGTTAGTTGTTGTCGAGAGTCTACGTAATTTGTTTTTGTTTGAGTTAATTCTGTCCTGTAATGGTTCAATGTCATCGAAGTCTTGTGTTTTTAAATTATTATCTCTTAATATGATACGGGTTTTAATATTATCGTAGGAAATTTTTTAAGGTTATTGTACAATTTTTCCCTAATTAAATTGAACGGATTGTCTGTTATGAGATTCGTTTCTATTTTTTCTAATATTTGGCTGGCGGGTCTGGTCAAAACTTTACATTTATTTCCTTTCTTCTCTTTCTTTAAAAAATCTTTCTCTCTGTTGGTTCATAAATTCGTTAAATTCTACGCTTTCTAAGAGTTCATCTGTCTCTAAAATGAACTGTGTGTTGTTTTGCAAAAATGAATCGCGTTCGTAAGTTTCGTTAATTATTTGTCTCGGATTGTTTATTGGACCCGATGCGCCTATTGTAGGGAGATTTTCATTATCCCAATAGAATGTGTTGTCTATGGCCTCAAAGGTTTTGTTAGAGCTTTGAGTAAGGTTATTGTATGGGAGTTGTTTATTACGAGTTTGAGTTGGTTTTGTAATTTTTGATTGAGTCGGTCTGTCTTTGTCTAACCCATATCTCGTTGGGGTTTCTAAATTTTTTTAGCGAAACCTCTACCGCGACCCATTGATCTATATATAATTTTGGGTATGGTGCCCGTATTTTGGGGTGTGATCGAGAACATATTTCTTATGGTTGGTCTTGTCACTGTTATCAGGGGTCTAGCGAAGGGGTCATGGGGGGTGCGAAACCCCCCAAACTTTTCAAAGTCGACAATTCTAGAATATTTTATTGATAATCTCAAGCAACGTATAAGGAATTTCGGTAATTTTAGATAAAAGCGTCAATTTTTAAACATTTTTAGGCAACAAATGTTAAAGAATGAGAAGTGAATTTGGATATTCATACGAATATATTTCCTTGTTTTAAAAATTCGGCATTTTATTGCAAATGTGTCACTTCGTATTTTTCAATGTTTTATTTTCCAAAAATGCTAATTAATTTATAGCTTTCTGATTTAAACAGAAGAAAATTATTATTTTTATCTTGGGAAAATGTAAAGATATAACTCGGAAAATGGACGGCCTTTTTTAATTGCAATCTCGGAAAATATATTTAGATCGATGATGCTAAATTGACTGTTTTGTGGAATTAATAATTTTCAGAGACTCGTTTAATTACCCATTTATTTTGTGAAATCAATAATTTTCTAGACTCATTTAATTTACAAATTCTTGCTTCATTTTTTAATTTAAAATAAGCATCTAAGTATTTTTGAATCTGAAATTTAATTAATCGATTTTAATTAAAAATGTCTTTCTCGGTTCGCAAGCATTTTTCACAGTCAATAAAATAAAAAATTCGAACTCTAAGGCTAACATTTTCTCATTTTCTCTCGTTCGAATGCTAAAAAATTTACAGGTATAAAATTGAAAGGAGAAACACTTTCTCATTAAAAAAGTTTATATGAAATGGAGATAATCTGCAAATTTAGAATTTTTATCTTTTATAAATTACAGAGTTCAAAGATTCAACTTCAATTTCAAAAATATAAATCCACGTTATCATTTCCAATGCTCTAAATTCAAGAATGAATTGATGAACCTTGAAAAGCCCTAAATTTTTATTTCTAAATAATGAGAAATCTAGAAGTTGTTTTAGTTTTTTCCAATTAAAAATTATTTTTGAAGTATTTTCAGAACTGCTATATATTTTAATAAGTAATAAATGGTAAAAAATAAATGTCTTTTATCGAAAATTTTCCACTTCAAACGCTTTTAATTTTTAATTGTTCATGACTTCAACTCTGCATTTTGAAACTCTTTAAATTAAAGAAATCAGCTTAAAGTGAATGGTATCATAATTAAAAAAGATAGCAATTCAACTTATTTTTTTTTAAAGTTGTTAAAATCGAACTTGGACAGATTTTTCTTTCAAAGATTTGTAAATTTCCCGCTCAGAAAATGAATTCTGCAAAATAGAATTCTTTGAGACACCAGATTTCACTTCGTCTAAAAACTTGCATGTTTCTTCGAAAGATAAACGCTTCGTCTTAATTTCCTTCGACATTTTCGTAATGCCTGATCACACCTGTTTACACAACACATTACTGAAGACGACTGAAGCAGACGACAGGATTAACCGCCGAGGATACTGTCAGCTTTTTTTATACACTCCTGCGTTGTTGCAGAGTTGTTCCGCTGACCAGCAGCGTCAATCTCTCGCCCCCTTGGACCACCTTGTCCTCTATAACGGGAACTTTTTCTACGGGACCCCAGTGTATAATTCTATGGTTCGGTCTCCACCTAGAAAAGTAAGCTCCTCTGCTTCTGTGAATAATATTTTAATTTTTGTAATGAAGAACAGTGAAATTGAACCACAAAATATGAATTTTGAAGCAAAATAGTTCATCAATTCTGACCTACAGCACATTTATTTTGACACAAGCAGTTGTATTTAAAACAACTAAAGATTCAATAAAAAATATAGAAAAATTATGAATGTCTATGATCAGTTGAAAAAAAATCGTTGAAGACATTTTTCCACCTTATACTTGTAAAACGATGTCAGTTTGATTTCCTTACAAAATTTTGTGTCTTCTCAATGAGAAAAAATGCGTGACGAAACAGGAGAAATTACTCTCAACTTTCACTACGTCGACTTTTTAATTCCTCCGAACGTTCAACAAATTTGACCAAGAACTTGAAAAGATTGATGAATATTCTATAACAAGTATTTAAAAAATGGAAATTCGTTATACTTTAATTTAATGATTATTTTAATTAGTAGAGTTAAAAATGTAGAAAATAAATATCTCGGCTCTGGATACAGATTTTAAGCTGAACTCTAGCTTAAAAGAAGATTAAAATGATGATTGTTCCAACAATCATCATTTGTCTAAAAAATTTCGTTCAAATTGTAAGATGAAACCGGTTAATCGAGAAGCATCTTTGAAGCTAGATTTTAACCTAAAATCTCTATCCACAGACGAGATATTTTTTTTACAATAAATCATCGCAGTCTACAAATTCCACTTATTCAGTCGGCATTTA